>NC_064903.1:8370639-8681375 GCF_929443795.1 Astur gentilis
GGCTTTTTTGCAAGGGTATGTGTAAAAGACTAAAGCTTTAGAAGAAAACTCTTTAAAATGATTACTTGATTATAGATTTGGCTTGATGGAGAAGTGGAGAGGGTTTGGGGTTTACAAGGACAGGAAATCACCAAGTGACATGATTTCCAAGGAAATTTCAGGAGTTTGGTGGCAGTGGGATTCCATAAACTGTTAAAAGGTGGCAGTGTATGCAGTCCGGGAAGTGAGGAGGGCTTATAAGTGAAGGCGTTGAAGAAGGAAGAACAGTACTTCATTTTAGCTTTCACATTGCAGGGTAATTTGATAGGGTTTACTGGTAACTGTAGGCTGTGGGGTTTTGTTTGTTTGGTTGGGTTTTTTTTTGTTTTTTTTTTTTCCTCCTGCTGTAAAGCTATTGAAGTTTGTGGAATTAAACTAGGAATTAACAAACATGACTGTGTAGCAATGGGACTGTTTCTCCCTTCTGTGTGCCAAGCTTCTGCTTATTTGGTGTGATTCTGCAAAAACATCCATTGATTTCAGTTATTCAGAAGCTAATTACCCCGTAACCCACAGGATCAAGCAGCAGAGCTGCTTATTTAGCCTATAACAACGCAGTTCTTATTATGGTGCCCAGTTGTGTTGGCACTTGCTGCAGGGAACCTCCCATTGACCCTGCTTGCGAGATGGCTGCAGAGCAGTTCCCCACACATGTATCCTGCCTCTAGACCATGACTATTGGGCATGCAAATGGACAGCAATTATCATTTAAGTAATGAGTACTTAATGGATGTTTTTACTCTGTAAATTTGAAGCATTTTGAAGCTGAAATTTCCCTGCTGGTGTAACTTGATGTGTGCCATAAATTGCTGAGGTGAGAACACAAGCAGGAGGAAACCAAGTTATCAGTAGAAGTAGACTCTGACAGCTCCCTCTCCTGCTTCTACCTCAGGCATTGCAATGGATAAGTGGAGAGAGAAGTATAAATGTATCACAGTAAATCCCCAGGAAGAATCTTTGCCTTTTCTAGGTAGTATCATGATGAAAATTGCACTGCAGTGGGTTTTGTAGGGACCTGGCTCTTCGGTAAAATAAGTCAAGCCTGTCAATATGGTAGGTGTAGCAGCAGAAATTCCCCTAAAATGACACCTTGGCTGTAGTTTGACTAAACAATCAACGAATAGTTCAGTGAAGGCTGAATTCAGGCATGCTGTGCAGATTCCTTCAGTGCATCCACTTGAAAAGGCCCTTTAATGCCAGTTCGTTTGGATACCACAGTATTGTTCCAAATACAAAATTTGAATTTTAATTGAAGTTTTGTAGTCCACAAGAGAAAAGTAATACATCACTACTATTATTTCAAAGACAAATCCTTTGGGGGGAACTCCCAATTGCAATTCTTCAAGCATCTTTAAGATTCTTAGAAGCAAATCAATACATTTCTCAACAATGATTATCCTTGGAAACCTTCTCAATTAGATATGATATAAAGATACAAAGCTGTGGTGGTCTCCAGCTGAGCTTTGCGTGTGAAACTGCAACTAGAATGCTAAATAAAATTGTAAAACAGAACTTGACTGTGTCAGTAAGCAGCTATCTTTTGTCAAGTACATGTGGTGATAAATTTACCTCTGAGGTTGGAATTGTTGACTCATTTAAACTGTAAGTTCTCATGAACTGGCATCGTCTCTCTTCTGTATTTGACTGGAGCTTTTGAGTGCTTAAGCTCTATGAAGGACCAGGAATACTTTAGTAGTGCTAATTAGAGGGCCATAGCCTGTCCTAAAGTGCTTGTTTGAACTTACAGTGGTAATGATAAAATATTAATCTCTCTGAACGTTAATTGGGATCACTTTGTACAGAAGAGCAGAAATGCTGCAATTCCTGGCAGGGCTATTTTTAAAAAAAATCAGAAACAACTATTTTACTGATGTTATTTGTGATTAACTCTAATGGACTTACGGTGATTTGAGTGGCTAAGAACTACGCCATGGATCAAGATTGCTTTGATAATTCTTCTGCTGTGAGTTGGGTACCATTCTCCGGCACTTGCCTGACTGAATGCACAAACTAACTTCTTTCTGCAAGAAAATACATGGGATTGCCTGACCACCTGTGTAGTCGCTATCTTGGTCCTGTCCTGTTCAGTTTGCAGCAGCAAATATATATGGTTTTTTTATATATATATATAAAAATATATAAAGGTACTTCTTTGAGAGAAACAGTTTGTTGGGATGGACAGACCCAGTGCTGTGTAATGAGTTTTGTGCATTGGTTCTTAGAGCGTTGTGGTGGGATGCTGGTAAAATGGTAGTGGCATCTCCATCTCCCTGTATAAGGCAAAAGCGGGTATACTCTTAAGTATCTAGAACAAACTGGTTTTGTTTCAAACAAATTCATTGTGCTCAAACATGAGTGTGTGAAAGATGCCTCTCCCAAAAAAGCTGTTAGTCTGAGTTGTTGGGAGGAATAACAGGTTGAAGTTGTCCATCATCTCCCATCATCACTGTGGCTATGAAGAACCAGTGAAGGCCACCAACAGCTCTTTGTCAGGTGTCTTCCTCAGGGCACACATTGAGACTGAGGCTGCAGAACAGTCTTCTAGAAGCCAAGTTCATTACCTCATTCAAGCTGTTTTGTGTGACCTAAATGGAATAGTTATGGGAGCAGAGGGTTTTTAATAGGATGTGGGAAATTCAGGTTCATGCTTTCTGGAATTACAGAAACATAATTTTCTGTTATTTTCTGTTATAAATTATCTTCCCGCTTTTAGTCATCTAGTCTGCATTTGGTTACAACTTTCCCAGTTTGATTCCAAGTCCACGTAGTTTGTGTTGCTAGCTGGCAAAACAAAATATGGCAATCTCCTATAGATAGTAAAGGACCCCAGAATCAGGAAGGATTAATTAAGTCCCTGGGTGAGACTGTAAATTATGTCTGCTTTCTGCCATAGTCTTTGATGGCAAAGTCACATATTACTACTCTCAAGTGCTATTCCAAAAGCACTGCTAACATGCTCCTTTGGTCTGTTAACTTTTATGTCTCTCCATACTAACAACAGTCCATCAAGCCACATTTCTAAGCCAGAAAAAAAGGGTCAAAAAAAAAAAGTGCGTATGTTTAATGCAGCTGATTTAAAAATGTCAGAGTTGAATTCTCTGGTGGTGTACCGTATTGGAAAACTGTATGAGAAAATCTCTTCTGCAGGGGATCACAGAATGATGATAAAGCACTTGAGTTCTCCTTGGACTTGGTGGGGTCTCTGACCTGTTACACCTCAGCAAGTATCTGCTGTGTTAGCTCAGAAAGGGTTAAGGACTTTCTGGCAGCTTCTGAATACTAAAGCAGTTATTTTCCTTGTATAACAGTGGAGAATGACGATGCATAATCTAATTTTAACTTAATTTAGTGTACCTCATAGATTTTCATATATAGAATAATGCCAGAAGAATTTGAAAAAGCTTTTCTTGTATTGAAGCCTGTGTTAAAACTCTGACATCAACAGAGAAAATATGTTGATTCAAAGAACTTTTAAAAAGCCCCCCTCTTGACTTCTGCATTTTAAATCTGATGATTTAAAAACACATTATCATGATTAGTTTGTTGTTCTTGGTAAAATCTTCAGCTCTCCTTTTAATAAGATTGTGCTGATAGCAAAACTTCATATGCTGGTGTGATTTCCTTGTATGTTAGTTAATAGCTGTCTAATTAGAAATGTAAAAGTAATTCTTGTTGTGTAAACAAATAGACTTCAAAGCCTCTTAATGGATAATGCAGTTTTACTACTTAATTTCTGCAGTACTGACAGAGAGAGGACTTTATTATGAGATCTCTCTAGCAGTACTAAAAAAGAGGTCTGCTTCTAACTGCACTGATTCTTGAAAAAGAGGATAAATTGGGGTTTCAAAATGGTGGTGTGGGTTCCCCTTTCCTTTGGGAAACAGAAGCAAATGATGGGACATTCCAGAAAGGCTGTGGGTTTGTACATTTTTCAGAGGCTCCCTGCACTATTCATGTCCTCTCCAAGGACATATTTTGTTATCTCTTCTGTTTTTAATTTCTGTAATGAAGTGAGTGTCTCCAGTGTTCCTGTCACCTTTTCTGAACCAGAAAGCAAAACAGGGAGAAAAGGAGAAAAAATTCACTATGTGCCTTCTGAGAAGTGCTAAAGGCCTTCTTCGTACCCTTCAAAGAACTGTAGCTCCCAATTCTTGTTGACTGCAATACATTTTAAAATACCTACCCTTTAAAAAAAAATTTGGCCTTGAGTACCTACAACTTGCACTGCAGTTGATGAGAGCTGCAGAACCTAAGCACAACTGAAAATCAAACTATCAGTCACGCTCACTGGCTTCCTTTGATGGAAGCAACAATATGCCTTGGGGACTTTCGGGAGCTTTACTTAAAATTCCAGCACCTAAATGAAGAGATGTTTCTGTTCATCTCTTTGCTTCTGGTGTTGTCACCTTCTGAGAACAGAGCTGGGGCTCTCCTATGAGACCAGGTACCGCAGGGTCACCTGGAAGCTCTTTCACAGTCCCTGAACCCACTCATGTCCCCTCTCCCCCATCCTGTGATGGGATGGGCAGCCTAGATAAATGAACACTGTTTATAATGCACTGATAGCTGCAGCTAGCAGTGAGTTCAGATTTATTTACTGATTGCTGTAGCTTATTATTAACAAGAGGAATTATTTCTTTTTTCTCTGGAGAGGAAACAAATGTGCTGTTTTTCTGGGCAAGAAGAATTAGCACAGATGGAAGGTCTTGTCCTCATTAAGTTAGCAGGTTGTACCTTCTCATTTGCTGATCTGTGTTCGTAAGCCCTCGAACAATATAAATGCACCATAGTATATAGGGCTTTATTACACCATCGTAGCTTCTCTATGGTGGAGGATGCTAATACTTCAAGTGTTGCATACTGGAGTAACTAAGTAAAAAAAAAATAAAATCAGTAGGATGACTTCTTTAAAAGAGGCAGTGGCGTGTGTGTTCAGAATTAGAGGTTTAAACTTTTAATGAGGTGGGTTTCTTCTTTAATTGCAGTACTAAATGGGAAAAAAAAAAGACTAAGTATGCAGTATTACATCCTGGTACATATGGCATATGTTGAAAGGCTGATACTGTAACAAGTGGAATAGAAGAGCTTTGCAGGACCTGTGTGCATGCTTAGAGCTGCACCTGGCTCATTCACAGCCTGCCTCTCTCTGTGCTGTAAGCTCTTTCTCAGGAAATAGGATTTCCTGGGCTTCTGCACATACTCGCTGAGTTTTGGGATTGTAGACTAACTTCACTGCAACTATTGAAAAGATTAACCAATGCATAGCAAAAAAATAGGCATGTTATAAACTATATAAAAGAATGGAGCTGAGGTTCTTTGCAAAAGTGTGTTTGCATGATGGATGAGGGAAGGAAGAAGAAAGTGAAAAGTTTTGCAAAGCCACTAGCTTTGTCAGGACTCAGAAGCTGGTAGAAGAGTGCTGCTGCATTTGTGGAGAGGGGATTGTTCATTGTGGAGAGTGCACTGTTCCTCACAGTCTGGGTTTGAATTTTGGGCTGTGTCCTCATGATGCCTTGCAAGAAGAGGGGAGCTTGCCTCTGGGAACACAGGAGCTTTGGCTGACCACAAAGCTAGCCAAGGTAAACAAACAGCTCCCAGATAGCCTGGGGCCTGGGATGAGTACTTCTCCCCCCCCCCTTGAAAAACTTTGCAGAGAACTGCAGAACAAGGAAAATAAGTAGAAGTTGGGGGAAAGAGTTTATATGGCAAAATTGCCAAGCGATGACAGAATTCCTGTGAAACTCATGGAGGCCTCGATGGCTGCAGAGCCAGCCTTTCTTCATCCAGGTGCAGCAAACTGGGGCTGCCACAGTTGTCCTCCCACTGTGTATGGGGCTATGGTTTTTACTGGGGGACTCTGGCAGCTTTTGGGGCTTACAGCAGCAGCCCATGTAACACCTGGGAACTCCTGTGAACTGGACCCTAAGGGGACTTTTAAAATACTTGTCCTTCCAAACTCTGCACTGGTGGAAGGTGGAGGGAAAAGCTGTGCTTGGTGGACCAAGGGAGGGGACTTGTGACAGAGAAGTGGGCTTACTTGATGAAGAGCAAAGAGATACTGAGGAGATTAGAAGGGAAAGTGTCAAGCAGTCAGGCAGAGAAAGCCCTTTTCTAAATACAAAAAGGGTCTGGAAAAGTAACTGAATTCCTCCTGTGTTTCCAGCTTACATTCAGACCACTTTTTAATCTTTATTTTTATTTTTTCACTCTGCAGAAGCAGGGACTTGGCTTAGCATGGTCAAGGGGAAACCTCAGGTCGCAGGCTCTGCAGTGTGCATGTAGGCTGCAGGGGGCATCAGGGCAGAACTTCTCTAATTGAAAGACGCTGTAGTGCCCACAGAGCATAGGATGCTCCAGAATCCCCACCTGCCTTGAGCATTGTTGTATGCCCCACCTCGGGCTGTGAGCAAACACAAATAAGGGACAGATTACAATTAAAAGTCACAGGGTCATTGTAATGTAGCTAAAGAGGCTCTCTGAGTCGTACTCCTGTCAGCCTAGTGCTAGTTTTGTCTCAGTGAAATGTACTGAATCTGAAAAGCAGAGCCCTTTCTGGAGTGCAGCTTTGTTGGACTTTGCTCCCTGTTGTCTCTGACTTGCCTCAAAGCAGGGATGAAATCCTGAAGTTTGAGTTGGCAGCTCTGGCCCCAAGTCTTTGCTGCCTGCCCTTGAGAGGTGTCATTCTGCTGCTGGGCAGAGATGGGTATAACGTGCTTCTGGGGGTGTCCGATCATCATCCTGTGATGGGTGGCAGTCAGAGCTGTGGCGGAGGTGGGTCAGCAGCACTTGAGAGCAAAGGTCTCGTCACATCGTTCTTGCGGGCAGCACCGCTGAAGCCGAGGGACTTCTCTCAAGGTAAAGAGGATTTGCATCAGCAAAGCAAGGATGAACGCTGGTTCTTTGCCTCAAGCAAGCTTCCCTTGTGTTTGAAGACTTTGAGCCTGATGCTGGGAGGTCATTTGACTGACCTTCACATTTCTGCAATACCTGAGATGAGTGCTTGCTGAATTTCATTATATAGCTGCTATTCAAGGCAGAAACCAAAACCAGAGTATAATTAATATATAAAAGCCTCTTTTCTTTGCCTCAGGCTTGTTTCTAGTTTGTTTGTTTCAGTACATCTCAACGTGTATTTCTCTTGGTTCACTGACTCCAAACCAATGGCTGGCATCAATACATAAAGCCTCGCAATCACTTTTGCCTCTTTCATGTGTGACTGCCTCAGAAATGGTGGCTCAGAGCACTAGAAATGTCAGCTACAAGCAGTTCTGGGGCCTAGAGCTCTCCTTGTTGGGGTAGAGCTGTAAAAATGCTTTGGCAGTAGGATGAGTTTGTTCTGAGTGCAGGGAACCGTGGTGGTGGCTGCAACTACTTGGAAATAAGGTTATCTCCTGGACTTGATCCTTTTGCCGTCTGTCACTCTAGTTTCTGAAAAAGGGGTGTATATTCATTGGGTTTTTTGAGTACTTGTATAGAATAAATAGAGGGTTCTTCACACAGGTTTTATTAAAAACCAAGAAGAGGTTGGCATTGCTTTGAGAACTGCTGAGCAACAGGCTTAACTAAAACTGCTTAGACTGAGGGAGGTCTCAAAATATTGAGGAGTGAGGGGGATTGCTGATGAATGGAGACTCTCTGGGGTTATCTCCCTCCTCCAAAGTAATCCTGTTAATAATCCTCTTGAATCATGTGGAGTATTCAGGAGTGGCAGCTGCACAACCCAGTTTGGACCATAGCTTGTTTTATATGTCAGTGCATTTAAATTAGTGCTTGGTCAGAACTTCCCTGTTCCAAAATTCGATAGCTGTCATGATATAAATATATTTCTTTTCTTCCTGTCTCCAAAGACCTTAAGTCTAGGATGCTGAGGATAAGTAAGGATAGCAGCGTTTTCCCACCTGGTATCATCCTGGTTGAGACCACATGTTTTCAGAGCTTTGCAAAACCCTATTGTCTCTTGCCTGAAAAAATGCCTTTGCCTAGTGGTTATTTATTTATCATTTGTCAAAAGCATAACATTATATTCCATTTTCTTCCACTTTCTTGTGCTTTATGTGGTCAGCCAAGCAGTCTGTCCCCTGTCCTATACCTCCATAAAGTCCTGAAATTTTGAGTTTCATAGACACCAGTAAATGCATGTTGTGGTGTATTAAGTGCACAATGACACAATTGCAGTTTCCATGTTTTTCCTTTAAAAGTGCTTCTTTGTCATGGAATGCTCATCTAAATGTGGGGTAGCATCTGAGTATGAGAGTTTGTGGGTTTGTTTTGAGATATTTCACATGAGTTCACACTTGGTTAACTTAAATACATCAGCCCAGTATTTTGAGATATAAAAGGTCAGTGAGGTTCACTCTGATTTTCTTCCTGACTTGGTTAAATACATAACTGCAGCTTAAGGCCATCAATCTTAAATAGACACTCAGTGAAATGAGATGCAAACAAGAGTGGATGGGGGTAGTGGTGGTTGTGCTTTATGGGAGCTTGTAGGATTCCAGCAGGGCCAGTCCAAACTCGGGATTTCTGTTTATGCACACTTTAAATTTAGTTTCTGTTCCAGTTCGAAAACCCCCCTCACCTTTCCTCTACTTAGAACAAAACAAAGCTTTCAAAGCTTTTACATGTGGGGAATAAGTTTTTACTTTAAAGATTGATGTGTTCCTGAAGGATTTCCAAATGAGGGATTTCCAAGTGTAGAATTTTCCTTTATGGCTTTTCTTCTGTGTGTGTTGTTTTTATGTTGTATTGAAAAGATGCCCAACATACTACAAAATAATCTTTAAAACAAGGGGGAAGACCATAAAACAAAATTCTAAATTTAATGTGGAAATGAATAATTCTTTTTATGACCCAAAGATTTCAATAAATAAGAGTCACTTGCAAGTAGTTTTCTCTGTAGAATTAAAAAAACTGTGATGGGTTGACTCCATCAGTAACTGCAACCAAAAACCATGTAAAAAAGCCCTCTGCCTGACCCTTGAATTGCAGTCTGTGCAATGCTGCTGTGTTTCAGTGGGGTTCGGTGTCAATGTGAGGAAGGGCTCCTGAGTGAAAGAGGAATGTGATATTAAGAATGTCAATATTTCACTTTCTAAATTGAAATTCTTGGTAGTGTTGAGATAATCCATATGTCTTAATCAACTCCTGGTGTTTGAGTGGGAGGAAGCTAACACAGTAACTAGTTGAGGAGGAGGAGCAGTTAGTCAAAATAACTGCTTTTCTCCCTGAGGACTTTTGGGTTCTGGAAATATTTAACAGATGAAATAGCAAGAGCAGCTGTCCTAAGGGAACTATCAGAGAGGCGTTTGACACTGCGTATCATATAGATTGCTAAATGAATGTTTTGTCTGCAGAGGGCCTGAGGTGTGATAGCGCTGGAGCGGAGTTGGGGGACTTGTCTGGCAGCTGCGATCACAAACAGCAGCGTGGCAACGGCAGCTCTGGCGGCGCGGGCTGTGCCTGCTGGCCCAGAGCTCTGGAGAGGGCTTTTGGGGACAGGTATCTGATGGGGCCCAGCTGCTTGCCCTGCCTTTTGAAACTACCCTGAAGTGCAAGTCTCCAGAGCCGGGGGTGAGGGATGCCACCTGCAGTCCAAGGTGGTCATGCCTCTGGGGGGTTTTGCTGCCCGTTGCTGGGGTAGCAGGAGGGCTAAGTGAGGCACCCCATGCCTGTCTGGTGCCCAGCCTCTGTCGTCTCTTAAGGGCCACATCTGGGTGGAAATTCAAATGTCCCCCCAACAGATGTGGGGGCAGGAGGTGCCCCCCACTGCAGCCCGTTGCCTTCTCCTAGGGACAGAGCATCTGTGTGTCCCCAGCTCCTTGTGGCACAGGGTTGCCGGCTGTGGCTCTCCTGGGGCAGCTCCGCTGCCAGAGGGCTTCCTTGCCCACCTGGGGATGGCCTGCTGCCTCAGAATTAATAATTTAACTGATTACAAAGGCACGTTGGCAGATACCGTAGTACCTGTCAAATCTAACTGCCTGTAAATTTAATTAGTGTGCAAAAAATGGCTTTGGAGTATACCAAAACTTAATTAGTCAGCAACTTAAGGTTGTTATCTTACTCTCCAGGGTAATAATACCCAAAAAAGGGTGTGTGAAGGCTGTGATAAAATAATTAAAAGATCCTTATGGCATGCTTTCTTTAGTACTCATCTCTGCTGTGTATAAATTGGGATGGAGGAATAAGAACAGACGCATCTTGGAGCTGGGCTCTGATAGTGGGTGTCTTCACTCAGTAGTGGGGGAACAATTAATTAGCAAGTGTGGTGGCTTGAGCCTGTCTTTGGGAGCATCCTGTGCTTTTCGCCATGATGAGTCTACCTGCTGGTGGGGAAAAGCGCAGTCTTTACAAAAGTATGGACTAGTAATTAACAATTTGGGGACTGTGGAGTGGCTGGGCTCATGGGAAAGTCTAACTGATGTGTTAAGTCCTTCAAATGAGGTAATTTGGGAGAGAAATCAGAAATTCTTCAGGAGTATTATGAGCAGCCTCAGCGGTGGTGACTTGTTCTAGGCTTGTCCCCATCAGACTGGTTCTGGGTTACCTCAGTGGCTTTGCAGCAAAGAACGATGGCTTCTTACCCAGAAAGGAAAACTGATTTAATGTTTGTCTGCATACTCCTGCCACACAGTGCTTACATGGAGAGAAGGATGTGTGACTCGTAGCCAGCGTTACTACAGAGAGGTTTTTTACGCTGTGATGGGATGGCGTAGTGTAACAGTGACTCACTGCAGGTTGTTTGAAAGGAAGGGAATGGGATTTAGTAACACTGAGTGTGCCCCATCTGTCACACCCCAGAGATGTACACACTTCTTCCTAATGTTCTGCTTTAGCCCTAAGCTGCTGCAAAATGTTTATCCCAACGACCAGTGTTTTTGTGGGAATAGCCTTTCCTATGAATGGAGCATGGGCTAAAATGAAAGCAGTGAAAATTTCTTAGAGCAGCCCTGAGCCTGCTGTGGTTTGTTGCTTGCCCTCTGAGTGCTCCTTGTTTCTCATTATCCTCATGCATCACGGGCAAAGAAGGAAACAATGAACTTTCTGATCCCTGAAAGAATATGTAAAAGTCAACAGTGACTAAATGTCTGGAGGCTGAAATCACTTATCCACTTACATTCAAAAATGAAAGAATCAATAAAACGTACTTTGGCTTCTCCCTATCTTCCCCAGAGGATGGTTTATAATCCCATTCCCTCTCCCATCTACAGCAAAACAGCAAGTTCAGCTCCTGTGCCCTGCAAACCTGATGGAGGAGGTATTTTGGAGGTACCCGAAACTCCTCTAGCTGCCAGCGTTAAAGGCAGGTTGTGCATCCTCCCTGAATACTTGTGCCATGGGTCTTAACCTGGTCAGCTGGGTGGTCCTGCCTCCCTCCCAAACCGTGCAGAACAGGGGTAGTGAATGGGCAGTCTGCTCTGTTACTCAGACTGGGAGAGGGAAAACACATTGCCCGTCAGTACAGGACTGCCTACCTGGATTGATGTCTCCAGCATTGCCTGGACCCCTGGTTCGGGGCATGGGACTAGTGGAATTATGAAGAAGCCTGGGTCCATAGCAAAGAGCCTCTCTAGGACTGGTGTTTCATGGAGTGCAACCGTGTTTCACAGTATAATGAACAGCCCAGTGGAACCTTATAGAGTTTTCCTCTAAATCCTGTATATTCACTGGGTGGTGTACCCATGCAAGCTGGGTTTTGGCATTTAGGGAGTTGACACAGGGACAAAATGAGGAAGGAAAGAAAAGGTGGGTGCTCTGTGTGTGTGGATGCATGCAAACTTCTTTTCCCCTGGATTTAATATTAATCTCTTGAGTTTTGCTTTGGTTTCTATTGAACCTGAAAGATCAAAGCAGAATTTATCTGCAAAGGTTCCATATCACATACACAAGGTTCACTTGTAACTCAAACTGGACCTGCTGAAAAGATACAAAGGTTTGTTGACAGTCTTCTGCAGAATTGGGAGCTCGTAATGGTACTGGACCAGAATTGTGCTTAGCTTTGGGTGTTTGCTGTGAATGTCTCATGTAACATCCAGCAGAAAGTCCAGCTACCTTTAAGTCTATGGAAATTTGAGACTGACTTGGTAAAACTAGAATGTTAGGTGGTTTTTCGTCACAGGCCTGTGACAAAGTAAAGAATGACTGACAGGATTCTTGAGAGACAGCCTGCATACTGCTGAGTGGGCTTAATTTAATGAACTGAGGGATGCCGTGTAATCTAACTGCTTATTATGTTAAGAGGCAGCAGATAATCTAATGATCCACAGGTGGCTATTTTGATTTTACTGCGTGAAGTTAAATATGTGCTGAACTCTACCAAACCGAGCAGTGTTTCTTTCAGCACTAGAAGTGGTACAGAGCAGTAGATGTCACCTCACCAGTCAGAGGCATTTAGTCATTTGGCCTGACCATGCATGATGTAGGATAACCAGTCTTGAGTCATCACATTAGCTGTGAGGTCCTTCCTGGAGGGGGCAGGACCTGAGGTTTGCCTGGTAGCCCCCTCCCCACATGCAGAAGTGGGGGGTGGCAGTGCCGGGGTGCTGACAGGAGCCTTCCCAGCTCTTGGCTGGCTGGCAGGGTGCTGCAGGTATCCACGGATCTTTGTTTTTGTGACCCAGAGCTCCCTGCTTTAGCAAAAATGATGGTGAGGATGTGCTCAGGTTTCCTACTGAAAACCAGCCAATGTGATTTTTATTTTTTATTAAGAACACCTGGTAATTTCCTGCCTTCATATGCGTGTATAGGTGCTGTGATCAACTGGAGAAGAGTACGTCATTTGTTATTTATTTTTATAGAATGCTTATGTATATAAAAAAGTACCTATTCACAGCCTGTAATCAGGCTGTAATCATGGCCTGTAATCACAATCAATAAATTAATAGATTAATTAATAAATTAACGTCAATGGAATATGATTTTTCTATTGATTGTATGTCTGCTTATTGATTTTTGGTGCCTGGAAATGCCAGCCTCATCTTTGGGTGTACCTTCAAAGGAGCAATCTGAATTTTAATGGGGTCTGTGTCTAGGACTTAAGAACACTACTCTTCTGGTGCGTGCCCTGCTCCCCTTTCTGGCAGCATTAGTGTTATTGATATGAACTGTTTCCAGTCTTCATCATAAAGATCAGCTTTACTTTTAATTCATTTTGGTTCTATTCAATCTAACTTTAATAATTTAATTTTTTGTTTAAAATTTCAGTCATGCTTACCGTATGGTGAGTATCATTTATACATAAAAGCTACTTGCTGTTTTACCTTTGGAAATCATTAGGGCCTTCACAGTAAGAGCTTCCTAACCATCTGCTACCCTCTCAAACCTCGTGTTAATGTAGACATCTGCAGTTGTGACTCTGGGGTTATTAAACAGTGATGTCCAGTTGAATGCCCTTGTGCCTGGCTTTCCAAAAATCAGTGCTGCAGAAAGTGATTGCTTTAGCTGCAACAAAAGCCATTCAATTTCCACACGCGGTGGGCAGGCACATGCCCCTCCACACACCCTCCTGCAGGTCCTGCTGCACAGGCAGGACAAGTGGATTTGGCTGAGGGGATGCAGCCATCCCAATTAGCTGCGAGTTCAGATTGATGTCCCGTAATCCTTTAATGCTAGAGTGGCTCCAGCATTAGACCCTGTGCTAATCCATTTTTAGAATGTGCATCGTGCACAAAGAAGATTATGCCATTTTAAAATGAGCTAATTATTTGTAGTTAATCAGAGTATCCCTCAAATTACAGAAGAAAATGCTGTAGGTTGAAATCCTGACCTCGATTAAGTCAGCAGCAAACTCTCCCTGGCTTTGGTAGTGCAAGATTGGAGTGCTGGAGCATGCTTGCCCTGTCACTTCACCGGCTCTGGCTGCCTCACAGCTTACTTTGTATTCTGGGGTTTGGGGTGTTTTGGTTTTATTTTGCTTTTTTCTGTCAAATTTTTGTATGCAAATGTCTGTCAATGAGGAGTAAGAGGTGGCTCTTAGTAACCTCCAATCTTCCAGTAGCTGAAAACAGTGGAGCTAATTACAAAATTTAAATGTGTAATGTTTCCAGTGTTTAGAAACTTGACACTCTTTGTCTGAGTGCTGTGTAAATTGCAGGTGAAGACAAACTGATAATTTGAAAGCCATACCCTTATTAAAAAAAAGAAAAAAGGAAAGGAAAAGCTGATTTCATTGTGTGGTTAATAAATGTCCTTTTAATGATTTTTTTTTTTTAACAAATATTGCTTACTAGAGCTGTTAAAGTTGTTTACATACATTTTTGGCATGGTATTCAACCACAATAATGAAAATTAGACTTAATGCATTTGTGTTAATACTGGTCTGTTTTCCCTAAAGCAGAATGCTTTTAAACATGTGCAATAATTTCACTATTGATGATCAGTAAAAATGTTTTATCTTGGTAAATGATTCAGGTAGTATGTTGGCCTAAAACTGATTCTTATCTGCATTAGTCCTTTTAAATAACGCAGTAAGAAAACTGTTCTAAAATGTATTAGAGGTTAATGGATTAAGTATAGCAGTGAAATGCTGAGATTTCTGCTAAGTTACTTTTTTTTAATGGCCCAGTAGCATGCGATAAATCTCGATGAGGTTGTAAGAGTTTAGGGGAAGAAACTGTATCCTGGGGTGGCAGGTACAGCAGCTGAAGTGTTGTGTTTCTCCGGTCTGTCCACAGCCCATGGGCAGGGTATAGCATCTGACCCACAGAAAAATAAATATGTTTGTATTATTTCAGTGGTGGTGATGTAGAGCTTTTTTTTTTTTTTCTTTTTTATAATTAAATATCCAGTCACATGGATTTGATTTCTGAAATGGATTATTTTCTGTAATGAAAGTGAAAAAAGTTGTCCACTCTGTGGCAGGTAGATAAGACAGTCACTGTGTGCAGATGGACAAATGACCAATTTAGGTTACTAGTGTGCCTGTTCAAGTCTACAGAGAGTAAAAGTTAGGTTGAAAAAGTGCATGCATTCTCTGAAAAGAGATCAATGAAGAGAAGTATCTAAAATGCTTTTTAATTTTTTATTCTTGACCAAATTCCATAAATATTTTAATACAAAGTATTTGGTTTTCAGTTACCACAATGTATGGATTTTTTAGGAAAGTTGGTGGTGATGTTTGTGTATCTTGGGAGGATGTGGGTGGAAGAGGGGTGGCAGATGGGAAAGTCAGGAGAGGGTTATGATATGCTTTTTAAAGGAAGTGCAAATAGAAACGTAATTGAAAAATAAAAATGAAAGAAAAAAAGTGTTCTGGAAGGATCCGTTGTGTGAAGCAGGATGGCTGTGCTGTTGAAACAAGGGTTCAGGTGCAGAGTTTTAGCTTCTGTCGTAGGTCCAGAGCTTTCCTTGCTGGAGAGGAATGAGTTTTGATTTCAGCCTGGCAGAAGCACGGATGTGAGCTATTTGTGCTTTTCTTCAGCCTGGTGTAACTCCTGCAGCCTGGCTGTGGCTAAGCGGTTTGTTCGGGAGTGTAATTGACCTTGAAATGTGCTATGAGTGCAGAGGACAAACTCTCTCACACTTTGGGGAACTTGTTTATTGCCAGTTGCTTCTTGTTCCTAAGCCTTAATTTAGTTCCTTTCAGATCCCTCTTTTCAAAATCCCTTAAACAAATTCATGTGGAACAAGGAGAAATGGCAATTAAGGAGTTACAGTGGTGGGTGCTTGCCTGTGGGGAGGGGTATAGAGGAGGAGGGAGCCCTGTGAGCAGGGGTGTCTGTAGGGCTTTGCTCCTGTAGGAAGCCCTGTGGACCCCGTGCCGCTGCTGCTGTGGGAGACTGGGTCTGCAGGGACCTCCTTTCCTTTCCTTTCCTCTCATGGAAAGGAGATACCAGTAGTGGAGCTGAATAGAAAGTGTAGCTGCGTGTTAATTTTGCTGTAGTTATTTTACTTAAGCATCTCTCTTGCTGATTTGAAGTTGAAATAGGGTGCAGCCGCTCTGCCTCGCTGTTTGTGCTGCATAATAGGAAATGAGCAGAGTGTGCTTCTGAGATGGCATCAAGCTCATAAAATTTTTGTGAGTTTGAAGATGAGATCGGTGCACAATGTTCCCTTACATGGTGAGGCAGATGTTAAAATGATCTGCATGTGATAGAGTATCCATATCCGTTCAAGATTTTGTTGCTTCTGCTGCAGCTGTTCAGGTGAATGCACTACGATGCCTTTACTCCAGCCCCATGGTAATTTACACAGATTTTGCAGATCCCAATATCCATGTTCCTTTAGCTCCTGGGATGAGGAAAGGTAGATTTGCCTAAAGCTGTGAGGTGGCCGGGTACGGCATGATAGCTGGGGGGTGGGATGGGTGAATGGAGTGCCTTGTCCCCTCCAGGGGCTCCTCAAGTGCTCAAGTATCTGTCTCCTTCCTCAGCTGCTGGTCTTTGCTGTGTGGAGCGGTGGGTTATGGAGGTTATCAAGCTTTCTGTTCAACTTTAGGTCTGAAATCACTTTGCACAAATTTTTAACTGCTAGTCTCCATTATTACTTTTTCACTATTGTCCATGGTGCACTTTGAGCTGGGGCTGTACCCATCAGCTGCTCGAAGTCTGTGCTGGCTGAAGGGTGAGGGCATGGACAGGAGCACACATGAGGGAGTAGATGGATTATAAGTCATCTGGACACTGTTGCCTACTTCAGGATGACATTTTCAAGTGGTTGTGTCTTTTACATTTTGCTTTAAAAAAAACCCCTTTGTCGCTACCAGAAGACTTGTTTCTGGACTAGATCCTGCCAATTGTACTAAGAAGTCATGTGTGTTTGTGCCTATTTGTTTCACTGCAGAGTCTCTTTTAAAATGGTTTAATACAATTTCAGCAGTGGAAGGTGTGTGCTTTGTCTTGCTACTTCCAGAGTAAACTGCTTAATATTACCTACCACTGTGTAATGTGACTGCTGGCAGTTTAGTTAAATGAACTGTTTTTCTACCTGAGGTTCAGCTCCTCTTGTTGCAGCTATTTACCTTAGAAAAAAAGATATGGTTCTTGTTGCACAGCCAGAAGATTCAAGTATAGGGAAGCAGAGTCTTGTCCATTTCCATACTGGAGGAGGGATTTCGATCATAGTCTACCAAGTCTCAATTGACTACACTAAAGTTTAGGTGGGAAGTTCTGTAGAAGCTTCTTCTGGGTCCACCCTGTGGTGGAAACCTTGATTTAATCTTTCTGCAGAAGGTAGCACTGGTATTTTGGATGTGGCTGATCCTGATCAGGCTTTGACCATGAGGCCAGAGAGACCTGCACCTGGTAGCCTTATTGGGTGGTAAATATTCCTGTTCCCAGGGATCCCTGGAGTCTGTCCAAGTGCACCTTTGTGCACAGTTGCTCATTTTTCATTAGGCAGTGATTTGATTAGATAAAAATAAAAGTTGCTTGAGCATTCACTTTTGCAGTGATGCATAACAAATTTATGCAGATTCGAATAGGACTAATCTGCATGCAAAATATAAAAATGTGATTACTAACCCATATGCACCTGAAGTTTATTCGGGTACAAATACGAACAGGAAGAAAGACGCTTAAGAAAATGCACAGCCTTGAATTTGGGTATGAATTAACGCAACGAGATCCTTATAGTGTTAATGATGATTCAGGTGTTTCCAGAGTAAATTAAATCTTTCAGCTATTTAAGAACACTGTTATTCTTTAATTGACTTTGTTAAAAAAATCCTACTTTCTGCAGGCTTTTCACTGTTGACTTCCTTTAGCTATCCTGTTCTAATGGCATTCAGCTTGTGTCCAGGATCACCCTGAAAACACAGATGATTGGTTCTGATCATGCGTGAATCAGTTTACAATGAATGTAGTTTCCTTGACATAAAGGAAACTTTATCAATGCTAACAGTGAACTGGGAGGTCAGGACTTAAAAGTCAGGAGAGCTTTAAAGAACATGTTATTACGCATTTTCCTAATAATTTTGGTGGTGTTCAGTGATTCATTCATCCAACCCTGCAGCTTGTGTTCAAATTCAGTACTAGAGCATGTCACTTGGCTGCGAAGGTTTTCATGGTCCGGGAAAGCTGGATGTCAGTGAGAGTGCATTTTACCTGATGTTTCTTGCTTCCAGGATGCTCTGAGAAGGCTGTTAATGTTCCGTGGTTGAGCAGAGGAGAGTGAATTCAGGTTGTAGAAATGAATGAGTAATGAGAAGAAAAGCTGAAAGTCAATTACCGTCACTTGCTTCTCATTCTTAAGGCATGTATCTGTGGGGACACTCCAGCCCTTGTAGTACCGATCTTCACAAAAAACCCCCATGTCATTTTTATAATGAAGCAAGTAAATGGAAAGTATTGCTGCCTGGTACCATTACTGTACTGAACAGCTGGCAATGCTTGAGCGAAGTTTTGTCACACACTGAAGAGAAGTATTTCCCTTGTAAAGGTACAGTCCTGGGAAAGTAAACCCTCTGCCTGGCTGTGGAGGCCTGGGCAGCCAGCAACAGGGCCAGCTTGTGTGCCTCATGCACAGTGTGGGCAGCCCCGATCATTGGAAACACTTCCATGTAAAAGCTATCCAGAATGGGTTTCTTGAGGAGCAGACTCATTCCAGTGGGAATGATGATGTGCTGAGGACAGCCATTCTTGGAGAACCTACCAAGTAAACATTGCACGTTGCAACCACCAGCAGTTGCAGCTGGGTCCTGCTAACCCCTTCGGGTTAAGAATGGTTCTTACTTAGAGATTTCTGACACATTTTGATGGAAAGCAAATGCAAGCAGTGGGAATGCTTTAAGTAAACCAAGCTGACATCAAATAATCAAAAACACTTAACACCGTGACATGAAGTGACAGCATCACGGCGTTTCAAAATTCAAGTTGACACTCTGTCCTGTGCATTAGTAGATACAAGAACGACCAGCACTGTGGCGTGGGTTAATCATGGAGTGTCAGGATTTCCTCTGAGTGGCTGCAACACCTTAAGGCTGGCCCATAACCCCGCTGTTGTTTTAAATAGAGGAGTGGTGTACAAATGAACAAGCCCTTGGAAAGGTAAACCGCTTAAAAAGTGTCTTGTACCGAAGGCTCAAAGTGGAGTGTTGTGTGGGAGGAGTGGCTGGGGTTACTAGCTGTAATGACCACTGTGCTTGTTGAAAGCTGTGCGTGCTGAGAGAGGGCTTATGACTGCAGCCTTGCTAGGCATAGCCTACCCTTGTTTAATAAGACTATCCCCGAATGAGTGTAAGGGGAGCCTTAGGTTCAGATTCCTATCAAAGTTGTGCATCCGAGACATCTTGATTTATACGTATTTCCCAGAGGAGACAGTCCATATTATTTCCTTTAAGCAGTTACACAGGATATATGCTATGCACAACAGGTGCTGCTTGCAAGAACCTTTGTTTTGTTAACATTACCTTTGCCAGAAAATATTCAAAACTGAAAATAAAGTATCTGTAGTGGTGTGTTCAACTCAGCAGGAGGCTGCATTGGTGCCAGGATGGAAGGAGACAGAATAACAGAATTCTGTAGCAAATAAGGTATTAATCTTTAATGTGCAAAAAGAGGGACGGTAGGAAGAAAAGATGGCCTGATTTGGCATTGCTCACAAGCACCTGTGAAAGCTTTGTGAGTCTTGGGGCTGTACTGAGTTTCCAAGGAATATCTTCATGCTCTAGACCCTTAAGAAAATAATAGACAGTGAAGGAACCACCTAACCTCTTTATATACTAGCATGCACAGTGCTAGCTTTTCCAGTGCCATGGTAAATCTTGGTTATTAACTGTTTTATCAGGCAGATGGGAAAGGGTTTTATCCTGCACTACTGTCCACAAGGTCTCAGAGCTAATAGTGAGCTGAAGACAAGGATAAGTTGTTCCACAGGCCCTGGAAGATCTGATAATTGCTTATCCACAAATGACTAAATGACTTGAAAGCAGAAAAATGAGGATGTGCAAGTGTTGTAGGTGAATAGGCTTCTGAGAGGTCAATGTTCTGGGAGTATTTGTGGGGTCTCACGTTGCTCTGACAGCACTGACCCTTTCAGAAGGCATTTGCTAGTGTCAGAATGATATTTTAGAGAGGTTAATGAGCCCTTGAGGAGGATGGAGGGTATTCTTAATAGAAAAGGGGGAGAAAGTATACTGAAGAAAAAAAAAAAAAGGGAGAAGGCAGTGAGGAAGGCTTGTCTTTTTTGTAGTTATTCTGTATTTAGGTGGACTCTGTGCTCTAGTATCTGCAAACAGCCTGCGAGTATAAATGCTTTAGGAGAAGGTGGTATTTCAAGACAAAATACTCTTTGATATTCAAGGCTCAAGTGAGCTCATGGTGTATATATAGCAAAAGATAGCTTTGTGTCACTGCCACTGGTTAGATGACGTGGCATCATCCGGCATTGCCCTAGAACATGTTCAGGCCATGGAGGTGTGATGCGTGGGTATACAGTGAATGCGTATTTAGAGCTTGACTTTCAGTTTTTCTATACCCAAATGTAGTTTTCCATTTTGGTTTACCTAGGGTTTGGGATTGCAGGGTGGTGTGGGAGTACCCTGAGCATTTAGGAAAGGGAATCCAATGAAGTGCTAGAAAGTCACCATAGAAACATTCATGTGTTGAGAGTATGACAGAATTGTTTCTGTAGATACTTCCTCAGGCTTTAAAGGCTGATACTTCTCAGAAATAGTTGAGTGCAACCCATTAATTGAAATGGGGAGATTCAGAGTATTAGACACTTGGATGCCTGGGTGTGTGGAGGGATGAGGATGCTTTTGGATCAAGTCCTCTGCTGTAGTGGGCAAACGTGTCACGTACTCCCCTTAATTTTATCAAGATGTATTGTGAAAGCAGTTCGATCCAGGTTCCTAGTACTGTTGCTTCCTCAGAACCGCTGGGCTCTGATGACTGGAGACCTTCTCATTCCCACCCCAAAGGTACCCATGGTTACTTGGGGCTGTGTAAATAGCTTTTCTGCCTCCCTGGTGCTTTCCCCTGATGTACTTGGGAGTCAATTATATTGCTACCTTCACCTTGCAAAATTGAATTTCAGTTTGCCTGGTCTCCTAGATTATCCTTCTCAGCACTCCTTTCAATGTGAATTTCTCAGTCTTGGATGACTGGAACCATGCAGTTGTGTGGAGCCTTCCTCCCATCAGCTTGTCATGTCCCATGGATGCGTGAAGTCTTGCAGCGGATGTGTCCACGGGCCAAGGAGGCATTTCCCTTTAGAAAAAGCTTCAAGGTGGTTTGTATTTGAGTTTCTTGTGAAATGATTGTGTTGTTGGACACTGAATTGTCCTCTACAAGAGGTAAGAATTGTTATTAGCTCACATCTCCAATGCTGCGAGGGAATATTAAGCATTAATTAACAATTACATCAGTTTAAAATTCACATGCTGGTTCTTGCTTGCACAATAAATAACCTCTTGCTCACTGGCAGTTTCTCTAGTTAAATGATTTTTTGCCTCTGTCATCATCTTGTTTTGGAAGAGTAGGGAACTAAAAGAAAGAGCCCTTGGATGTCATTTGCACATGACAACTGCTTTGTGTGTGCTGTTGGCACTGCTGTGTGTGCTTGGCTCACCAGGACATCTGGAAGCTCTGGTAGGTGCTTGGAGACAGATGAGGAGCTCAAAGCTTCCAGAAGTTCTTTGCTGCACTGCAGTCTGATGGAGCAATGGGCCTTCCTGAGGTTTCTGCTTTCACCTTTAGTAATGTTGCAGATAGAAATGAAATGCAGTAGTATCACAGTAACCGTTGACTGGCCTTTTTGTTAGATAACCTGTGGAGACGAAGCTTTGTACCTGATTCAGAAGCCACATTTGGTCAGTGTTGGTTTTTTTTTTTTAATGTCTGATTATATGTAACAGCACAATTCTGAAGTTCTGTTGACAATAATGAGTCTTCAGGTTCTACTTTTTATCCAGAATTCTTGAGCATTCAGAAAAACAGTTACAGAAACCATAGGGTAGAAAAAATGGTCCTCAGGTGAGCTGGTGAACAAGTATTACTTGGACCAGTCCTTACAGAAGGTAATCCAACTTGTTCTAATGAATTCTTTAGTTTTAGATGATGTACGCTGCTCTGATGTTTCGGTGTCCTTGCAGAGGGATTTCTAATGTTGAATGTCAGTCATGTGTGCTGTGAAATAATATTGTGAAGATGAGGATGATTACTTGGTTTTAGGTCTGCTTTCTGGTACTGCAGTATTTTGTGCTCTAAAAGTGTTCTGTATTCCTTTTGAAAATGGAACAAAAGTAAGGCCACGTGTACAAGAAATGTGCAAGTGTGCCACCATAACAAATGGAGGACCCAAACTAGGCTGAAGGTTCATGGTGTTTGTTTATTGGCATGTCTGCTAAGATGTTTCCCATCTCACAGAAAGAGCTGATGGCAGAAAGGGCCTATTATTTTCTTAACTCCTGCAATGAGTAGAAGAGTGACCATGCAGAAGTGGTGGCCAGTGTCAAATTAGGAAACTGAATCAATTTGTCATGAATTTCCATCCACATCCCATAGAAGATGATCTTAATGGTGCTGTGACTCAGAACTAGTCCTCAGCAGGGCACTTGGCTGAGGAAACCAGAAACATCTGACCGGACAGTTGGTGAGAACTGGGCTAGAGTGAAGCCAGTGGGGATTTTGCCTCTGACTTCAGAGGCATTAGGATTCTGCACCCCGCCCCCCCCCCCCCCTTTTTTTTTTTTTTAACCTGATCGGAGTAGAATCCTGTAGGGCTTTTGGTTAAGGTGTGTTAGTCGCTCATCTCAGTGGCCCTATCTTTGATGGAGCTGGTCATCCTCCAGGAATTTGTTTTATTACTTCACGGTAAAATATTTAAGACACCATTTCCTTAAAAACTTTCTCCAATAATCTGTTTCTTGTCTTGGACAATCACTCTAAATTATCCACTAGGCTTCCAGTTCTTTTCAGAATTAATGGCTTGACCCAGTTACACAATTTATTCCTCATTCATTTTTCTTATTATGTTGGATAGTCATTTATTTCCCATCTCATTGTATGTCAAAATGATCTGTCCTATATATTTCTAGTTATTTAGCTCCTGTTGGGTAGTGGGAGTTTGTAGAGGTTTGACTTTCAGTATGAAACAGGCATGTTCAAGTCTTTTTTGTAGGTTCTCACAGGAGCTGTTTGGTAATGGCTTTTGTATTGTGCAGGGACAGGCACTACATGATGTTGCACAGTTAGAAATGTGAAGCAATCTTCATCAAATGCCTTGGTTTTGAGCAGTCTCTGAACAACATTCTGAAACTTGCTTACACTTGGTTTTTTCCTTCCCCATCACCAAATATTGCTAAACTAATGAATTTATAACTAAATCTTTTTTTTCCTAAAGAAAATGACGCATTGAGAATTTGCAAATGTGATGTCATGTTCTCTTATTCTTAATACTCATTGTCGATTGTGCTTTTCCTCACCAGCGCTTTTCCAAACTGGAAGTAGGTGGGTTTCTTTGTGCACAGTTTAATTGAATCAGTTGAAGTCAATGGCCATGGGCTCCCACTCTGCATGCTATCCGTGTTGCGAATTTTGAAACAGCATGCATGGTTCTAATACAAATTTTGTCTATGCTGTTATTTTAGTGCTATTTTTTAATATAACATTTACAAAAACATTGGCAATCAAAGAACTTGTTACCATTTGTGCTAATTTCAGGAGATGATCACAGGACTATGTAATTAGCATTGATTAAACAAGGAGCTGAATGGAGAGAGGCTACTTATGAGATGGGAGAGCAGGACATTTTCACTGCTAGGCAAGGAACACTTAACTGTATGTTAATGAATCAAGACAGCTGGAGAATTCATAAAGGGCAAATCAGATATGATTGCTTCTGTTACAAGGCAATAGGTAGGTCACTGGGCATTATAAGATACTTAGGATGGTATCCTGTTGTACTATGGGGAAAGTAAGAGATTTATGTAATGGAAATCCTGTTTCACAGCTCTAATAAGCTTGTTAATAACAATTCAATGTGTCATGGCATTTAGTAAGGATTTCAGATTTTGTCATGTAAAATGAGGAGAAGGATTCAAGTGGAAAAGGAAGAAAGACTTTGCGACGAACATTTTTTTGTACAGCAGTGTAGGCTAGCATCACCCTTGGAGAGGCTTGCAGGGACCACAATTTAAAGTGCAGTTGCATAGTATGAAGAAAGGGTGGTTCCACTTGTGTTTTCTCTGTGCTACCTGCCTGTCTGCCTGCCTTGAAAATGGGGCTACATTAGTAGAGAATTTGGTGGAGGGAATTAGGCAAGGCAAGTTTGCTTTTGTCAGTACAACAGGCCATTGCTGCACAAAATGGCATGTGCTGAAGGCTTTCTGAGCTGTCACGTGAAACCCCTTGTACAAACAACTCACAAAAGCTTGTGTTCTTCCTTCCCTGTCTTGCAAACAGGGTGCTGTGGGCGAGAATCGATAAGTGCAGGCTGTGTTTCTCACCTTGGAATTCACCCACCTGCATGAGCTAAGCAGATTGATGCTACCACCTGGAAAAGGAGCAGAAATTTAGGGTGTTGAAATCTAGGAATGAGTTTAGTGAGTTCTGTATCCCCTTGCAGTGGAGTTCATGCTGTGCAATGGTGTACCTAGCTCATTCACGGAGTAGATTTGGATGCCTGGGTGCATTACCATTTGGGTGAATCTACCGTGGATGTAGTGGTCTGGAACCCTTTGAAGAACTCTAGTTTATTACCCAAATGAGCAGAGTACTTGGATCGTGCCGTTTCCTATCTAATCCTCTTCAGGCTTGACTGCCCCTGTAATTCCTTGGAAGGGCCATTCAACTTCCCTACTCTGCCTTTCTCCTCGGACCCAAAGTCTCAATGTCAGGGCAACCCCCAAAGTCTGTTTTCTCTTCTGTAATTGCCATTAGAAGAACTTGTCTGTGAGGTTCGGTCTTTCTAATGGATGTTGCTTCTGGAACTGACCATTTGTATGTTCTACACCAGTGTGAAAGTCTTAAATAATTACTGTTTGGCATTGTCACAAGGCACAACAGCATCTGTATGGATCTGCACAAAACCTGACTGTAGAAGTTGCTTTTATTTTGCCTCTTCACTCAAAAAACCCCATTTTGATTCATGTGCATAACCACAATTCTGTCTGTTTAAATGCTGGTTCGGCAATTCAGTGGTGGTTACAGTTTTTTACTTGGTCTGTCTGGGATATGATGCGACATCTGTGAAACATGCATCCTGTAATAACTGCAGAGCAGCCTGAAGCAAAACCTTGAGAAGAGGGGAGGGGATGCAAGTTTTTTGATCTTGACTTTCTGTGGCTGATTCTTTTCTCATGATTAACCCAGCTCTTTGAGTCTCAGCACCAGTCTTGTGTGTCTGAAACCCCTTTCTAGACTTGCCTACAGAGGGAAAGGGCTGTGTTTTTTGTTAGAACCTGATTCGTGGTATCACCTGACAGTGGTATAACACAGAGTATCTTTGCTCTTGCTTCCAGATCATCTGCTCATTTGTAGACTGTGCAATGTATGGATATGGGTGAGCACATATAAACTTATTCCAGATTGCTTGTGTGTAGTTGTGCTGTGTTTTCGGCCTTGGGTTCAGTTAAAGGAGGAAGTCTCAGAGCTGTGGAGGTAGTGCAGCTTTTGGTCCATTGCCAGTTCAAAGTAAGGTCTTTTCACTAAGAAAAGTCATGCTGGTAATAGATATTGACTGTCAGCTTCACTTTTTTTCTTTCTTTATTTCTTCTTTTTTTATTTTTTATTCTCTCCTTCTTGGAGGAGGATGGTCAGACTAATTTGGGCTGTTCCCTAATTGCAGTAGAAGCATGGGTGGAGGTATATATTAAAGCATGAACAAACAGGAATCTGCTAGATAAACATTTAATTTCTGCCTACTTACTTCAATTTTAAGTCCCAGAGGACCAACTTCCTATTATCACTGAACCTCATTATAGTTTTATCTCTGGTCTTATAATAAAATCAAAAGCATTAAGTAACTAGAGCTGTCCTAGGCTATTTATGATCGATTCAGGTAACCACTAATTGCAGTTTGTCTCTCAAATGCTGTGGAAGTTGAAGGTCTTTTGCTATATGTGGTGGTCAGATATCTTCTGAGATACTGCATGAAAAACAGTTAATAGGGACCAGGGTTATTTAATATCCTAAATAAGGATACAGAGGAGGAAGTGGAAAGCAATCTGGCAATGTCTGCTGTAGCTGCTGGCATGGTTTTATTACAAATTAACTGTATCAGAGTGAATTAGAAAGGGGAAAAAGAGTTGCAAATGTTCATATGATTTGGAAAGTGAATTTAGATTTGCTTGTATATGTGACTATTTTCATGTTTTCCATGGAACTAGTTCATGTGGTTCCAATTATTCACTTAAGTCCCATATTATTATTTTCAGTTTCCTGAGTGCATGATTTATGTAACTAAGAACGTTAAAGCCAAATGCGCAAATTGAAATTCACTGCACATTGATTAAATTGGTTGTATGCGTTACTTAAGTTAAATAAATTACATATGTTAAAAAGTAAGAGGCAAACTATGACTGTAATAGTTACAATTTGCAGTTCAAATGACCTATAAACCAAGAATTATTTGCTGACAAAATGTTTGAATAATATTGAATAATGAATACATTAGAGAATTTCATGATGTGTTCATCATTATTAATGAATAAGGAAAAAATACTCATCAAATACTATATAAGTATTTGTTCAGTGGAAAATCAAATTCACAACAGGTTATTTGGAAAGTCCAGCTGAATGTAAAGGTTGCAGGAATGGGTAAGGTGTGATGAAACGGGTAAGGGGCAGTTTCAGAAAGCAGGCTCACTGTCCCACATACCTTAATGGCTGTTGGATAATCTTGAGAAGGGCACGTATGAGGAACTCATGGTCACCTTTGTAGCAGTCCACCAATGCTTTTGCACATAATACCATTTTAAGAAGGTTGACTCTCTGCATGTATGCGTCTTCTTTCTGTGAAGAAAGAGAAAAATGTAAGACCATGGTGATCCTACATCCATGGAAGGTCATAATGGTGTGGTTAAAGTGCTCACTCCTCTTTTGCTCCAGAATTGGAACACAATCCAGACTGAATCTTGCCTTGACGGTGCTCCCCTCTTCACTACAAACATGTTCATGTTTTTCTTATATTTCTCTGTCCAAGTGCTGGTAGGGCCTGGGACTGCTTCGCTCACCTGTGGGAATGCGTCCCTTCTGGGACGAGGAAACTTCTGGGTTGAAGCTTTTTAAAAGTACCTGGTACCTAAGGGACTTGAGGTCATTTTTTCTGAAAGTCTGTCTCTGTTGACATGTTTCAAGTTCAGGATCTGCAGTCAAGGTGAAGTATTGGAATGCCTGGGCAAATGGATAGGTCTAGCTTCATAAAGCTCTTTCTTCCTTGTTTGCTCTAGTCCTGTTGAAAATAAAATAGCACCCTAAAACCTGTGGGCTGTTGAGCTTTTAGTCTGATGGAAAAATTATACAGCAGACAAAAACAAACAAACAAGCACAGACTACCCCCCTCAATCCAACCCAAGCTATTTTTTTCAAATACCACCTTCCAAATGCCAGCAATCCATCAATTTACAAAACCCTTTTTAGCCTTCTCTTAGAGGAACCCGTTGTGTTTTATAAACCTTGCTAACAGTTCATGTATACAGTAATAACATTAATGAAATATGTAGAGTTTTATTTTAATGTATAGACAAAGCAGCTCTATAGCAAAAGATTTAACTGTAGGACATTTAAAAAAAGATACATTAAGAGATGAAGTGCTCAGAAGAATTAACAACAGATTGTGTGGGGAACTTGAAAGGTCACACCAGTAATGATTGTATTAAGGGAAAAGGGCACGGTAGTGGGGAATGGGCAAGTATAGGTGTTAAATCTTGGATGGTAAATTATTTCATCTTAGCCTGGTAGAGAAATCTCTGTGCGTTACTGAGGATACGGTGTTCCATATCACCTTCCATCAGTCCTCATTAATTTCTGGGAAAATGCAAAAGGCAAGGTTAGTTCCAGTTGGTTGAGGGGTGGTGCTTTCAGCAATTGGTTCCTATTTCATCTTGAAATTTATTCATTCACAGTGGGGAGAGAGACAGACAAGTATGTTAGATGTTAGGTGGGTTGGTTTTCTTTTAAAAAATGTTTTTGTTACTTCTTGCTTTCTAATAATGTAGAAACTGCTTTCTTAACATTTGAAAAAACCTTCCCTGTATGTTTTTTTTTATCTTCTCCCACCTGGGGGGAAAAAAAAAAAGATTCTGAGTTGTTGCCGTCCTGGATTTTTAGTAGTGCTGCAGAATTGCCTATAGCAGCCTGGGCTTGTGCCAGCTGTCCAGGAGCAGAAGATATCACAGTTGCCTGTCACCCCACTCTTTTCTGCACTCCTAATGTCCTATATTCCACCCCTGCCACAGCCTCAACAAAAAGCATTGTGGCAGGTCTAAAACCCAATTTGGCTGTTGGAATAGTGCTTGGAAATATTACTGAGTTCTGTGCTTAAAGAAGATCAGAGATGTGCATATGGAGAGCACTAACTGAAATATGTAGTGCAGTACATTATGAGTAGTGTTTTTATTTTCCATTTATTTCCATTATTTCCCTCAAATAACACTCTTCTGGGGGGAGTGGGTTAAGTGCTTGTTTTTAAAGTTTTCTTTAGAACTACAGTTTTGCTGACTCTACAAATCGGGCATTTTTGAATGCTATTGCAGTCCTCTTATAGTGAGGTGAATTGTATTTCTATCTTGTGAAGTACCACATGCCTGGCTCTATTTGTTATCTTTCACCTTCATGCAAGTGCATTTAAATAACAGAATCTGCAAATGCAGCTTAGGAAGAAGAGAACAATATATGAATATGAACAACTCTGAAAAAGCCCTTGTAAAATAAATAGGCAATACTATTCTTACTGTAAAGAAACCAGGGGCCTGTTATTATCTGATGTTGAGCACCCTGTACATTGGTGGCAGTCAGCTCCTCTGAATTTCAAGTCATAAAGTGATTTGCCAGTCAGCAGCTGGTCTGTGACAGGACTGCCAAAGGACCTTGTTCCCCCTATTATATTCAAACTGTGCTACCCTGACAGTAATGGCGTGTTGTGAAGATTAAGCAGGCTCAACATTTGAATTTGAAATTAATTTTATTTGTTACATTTAATTAACTATTATAATCTATAAAATATACTGTGTAAAACACACAAAATGGAAACAAATGACCATCTGTGGCAACTTAGCATCTTTTCTGTGATCAAAAGAAATGAAAGAGGCAGCTTTATCTTGAAAAATTACCCTCAAAGTAAAAGGTAATCCTCCAAATCTGGCTGCCAGGTAGGAAGGTGTAAACCTTCATGTTTGTGTCCTACCCAGGGCTCTTTCTGGAATGCAGAACTGCTTTTACTGTTCTTAAGAGAAACCTATTAATTTTGATGAAACTTCTTCTATTAGGTTATAAATAAAGATGCTTGTGCTGAGAAGCACTACCTGGTTGTAAAGGTGGTCTTTCAGAGCCTGTTGGATTCAATGGAGAAGCCTCTCTGGTGTTTTTATTTTGCTTAGACCATAGTCTGGTAAGCGTTCAAAATATGGATGTGTCTGAGTTAACAGAGGACAGCAGATGCATGCTTGGGGTGACCCTTGTTCCAGGTAGTTGTAGCACTGATAGGAATCCAGAAGGCGCTCATTAGAGAGAAAGCTATTGCTGTGTTATTTCTGATCATAAAACAGGTGATGGGATCTATCCTGGCAGAAAAAAATCTTGCTTGTGTTTGTGCTTGCTGTGCTAATTTTATAGCAAATGTTTTCCTTTATGTAACAGAGCTTCAGGTACTGCAGGTTTCAAAATGTTCTCTAGCCAGATACTGAATTGCTTACCTCCAGGAAAGTAGAGAGAGAAAAGTCTGGACTCTGCAAGAGGTGGGTGAATTGGGGGTAAAATGTCAAGACCAGATCTCACTACTGGCAAGGGTGCAGGGAACTGTGCTGGGGATGAGCCAGTAAGTCCTGCCTAGAAGGGCTCTGTACCTACTCTGACACGTAACCTCCTTGTGTGGTAGGGTCAGTCACTGCCAGCCAGCCTTGGGACTTAAGTGGCTATCTGATATGAAACCCATTGAAATGAGCCTTTTCACTACAGGCAGTGGCCTAACTCTCATGTTTTTGTATGTTCTGGAGATGTTATAATCTTCTAAGCCTTGTATCAGATTTAAGGGTAAGGATAAAAGATGTTTGGGTCTGCTGGTTTCTATAAAATACAATTTTACTTCAACCAGTCAGTTTATCTAAGTTGCTTGAGACTGCTAAGTCTCCACGTGGTTGGAAAGAGCAGGTAGTTTAAATTTCAGAAAGAACAAAACCCAACTTGACACGGAAGTGACAGAATTCATTGCACTGTCCAAAAGTGGCACAGTAGTAGTGAAAAATTGCTTTGCATGCTGATGCTTTCTAAGCTCATCTGCTCTGCAAGTGTCCCTCTGTGATGACAGATTTGAAAAAACAAAACAACAACAAAAAAACCCCGCTTTGCCTCTGGAGGATTTTGTGAGCGGGTGGAATAGGTTGAGATCTGCCCCTCTGTGAGCAAAGCATAGTGGTGCTGGCACCTTAACTGGGCTGTTGCATCCATTAGGTAGTGTGTAAGCAGAGCAGTATAGGACTTTCTGGAAACCTTAGCTTGAGAAAAACATCAACATTAATGTCAGCAGCACCAAATCTGCCCACCTATTAACTTGCCTAAGCTCAGAGTTGCTGGCGCTGGAGCTGAATTTAGCTTGAAGTCCATATGCATGTAGTTGCCTGCAGAAGTGGAATGCCGCTTACTTGGTCCTCCACAGCCTTCCCTCTGGCAGGGCTTGCGATGTGTACCCAAGGGGTGTGTGTCCTGTCAGGCCAGGGCAACTTTGCATCCCTTTCCTTCCTCCTTTGGGTATGTTTTCTGAAACTGTGGTTGCTGGTTTGCAGAGAGACTAACTTCTGTTGTGCTTGGTTCTTCATATGATTATTTCCACGTCTTCCTCTCTTTGCCAGCTCTCATAGATTTTCTTTTGTATTTGTTCATCACCAGCAAGATCTTTTGTTTCTTTAGTATAAAAAAAACCCATATGGGTTTTCAAGTTATTGGAATAAAGTAAAAGCAAACGGACTGCAATGCTTCTCATAATATACATGATTTGTCCAAAAGCAAGCTGGACGCTTCATGTTCCCCACCAAAATTAACTTTCTTGACCTAAAGAGCTGGCTGTAATGTTTTGAGCCCCTATTCATAATAGATCTAGCTTCTGCCTGCTTTGCTTACACTGTATTCATAGCAATTATTTCTTGGTTTTTTTTAGGAAGGCTAATAAAATACTGCTTTGAGAACATTCTTAATCTTATAAGAGATATCCTCTTGTTTTCTCCTCCATTGTGGAGAGGCACCTCCTGTGCCTCTCTTGAGTTGTGCTGGTTTTTACAGGTTTGCTAGATTGGGGTGTGAAAACAAGAACAGCTCTGGGCAAAGCAGAAGGGTGCTCAGGCAGGGGCAGCCCTGGCAGCTGCTGCTCTGTTGCCTCCTCGTTGGTGCCAGAGCCCTGGAGAGCCAGGCTGGGGTCTAAGGGACGGGGCAAGGCATATGTGTGGTGAAGGAGATGGCTTGGTCCCAGCACCAGCTGTTGTTGGCTGGCTCTCTGCTATCCCATCCCTGGTAGCAGGAACAGCAAGTCTGACTCCTCACGTGTCTCCCACCAGCTGGAGCAACCCAGGCTTGATCCATGGGCAGCAAAATTCAATTTTGCCTGCACGACTGGAGGCCTCGAGCAGGGGCGATGTGGCAGCTGCTGCCCTCCCTGGTGCTGGTGAGGGCTGGAGAAGGAGGTGCTCTGCAAGTGCTGCTTAATTGCTACGTCTTGTTGAGCACAACCACATTCAAAAGCGACTTCACTAGAATCTGTGCAAGACTGCAGTCCCCTGTCCTCACTTTCTCACGAAAGTATGTTGTTCTTCCCTTTTAATTTTTCTAGATGCTTTCAGGAGAGGAGTTGGGCTGAGTACCAGGTGGTCAAATGGAAATGAAAGTGCTGTCAGCCATTGAAGCATGTGAAAAAGCTAGCTCTCTCTTCTGGCTCCACTTTAATGTGCTTGCACTGGGTGCCTTTGCTCTGGGAAAGCGTACATTCAGGTCATGACTCAGAGAAGTCCTTGAATGGGTTTGTGGTCTGCAGCGATGGGGTGTAGCTCGGGAAAAGACAACTTTCTTTTTCCTCTTGTGTATTTCTTAAAAAAATTAAAAAAAAATTCCTGTCCTCAGCTGCAGTGTACGATGAACTCTGGGTGAAATGCCAGCTGTATTCACTTGTGTTTTCCCTCCTGTGCTATCTCTTCAAGCAAACTTTTCTCAACTGCTGATTGCACAAAGACAACAGACATAAGCTGATGTGCTGCCGGAGCTGCTGTGTTATGCTGATGGGTATTTTGGTGCTGCAGCCTGTTGAGTGTATGTGATAATTGGTTTCCCTTTTGGTCTTTGAGGACAGAAGATGCAATTAGCATGTCCAGCATATTTGCTTTTATACATTCTCAAAATTGCAATTCTTTTAGGAACACGGAGGAGTCGTTAAATTGGGACTTGGTTATATTGTAAACTACCTTTGCTTTCTGAGCATCAGAAGAAATTGCTTGCCCCAGCTGCTGCTCTGTTGGTATATTTGAATTCAGTTGTGGTGTCACAAGTGCAAGTACAAAATCCTATTGAAGTACACCAAAAACATTAAAGGTACCTCTGCAAAGCTCTTGAGACTTGGAGCTTATACCAAAGGACAGGTGTTGGCCCTCAATTTGTCTTTCAGGCAAGGCTTGAGAAGCTTGTAGGTAGATGATGGGAGATATTTACATGCTAACCTTAGGTGGGATTTCATAGTGTACTGAAAACAACTTGTGTTATGCTTTAAAGTTTACCAACATCTGATTTCTAGCACCTTGCCACTTCTGAATAACAACACAGCCAGCCTACACTGCAATCTGGCTACCTGGATGAAGGCTGCATCTGAGGAGAAAAAAAAAAGTGAGGGTTTCAGGTTTGCATATATCTGTGTATACAGGTCTACATGAATATACTGGGACAGTTTTCCCTACTAGAGATGCCTGGAGACTTTTCCTGGGATGCTGGAGAGCAGCTGGGCAGTGGTAAGATCAAAGGCTGTATGTCCTTTTCCCACACGTCTCATATCAGTTGTCTTGTCTGCTCGTTCATGTTCATATGCAGATGTACGTTTATTTCTAGCTGGGACAGAAAAAAAGTGTATTTCTTTTTGTTCCAATGAGAAATGATAGCACACTGAAATTTCAAGATTTTGCAGGCTAAGAAGTATGTCTCCTGATGAGAATTTATTGGGATTATTCAAATCTTGGAATAAATGACCAGAAAAGGAGAAAGGATGGAGCAGGAAAAAAAATGTGATTCCTCTGACTTTGCTCCTCCGTGAATGCTGCTGAGAAAATACATGACCAACTGCCAACTTCTGCAAGAAAAAAGAAATGTCTTCATTTGGCTCTGTGGGAATCCTTTGCAAAAAAGTAACTTAAATAGGCAAATAATCTTTTGGCAAAATTTGCCTTGTGTAAACAATACAAATAAAAATCTGTTTTTGATTGTGAATCAGCTAACTGATTCACATTTCTATTTCACTGATTTCCTACTTCAGTTAAAAAAAAAAAAAAAAAAAAAAGAGGTTAGACTTGACCACAGTGTTCTGGTTTTGAACAGACTTAGGAAGACACCCCCAAACCTTGCTCTTCCAGACCTTAGTGTCTTCAGTAACCTGCCTTTAAAAATGCCACTGTTTGCCAACAGCCGCTTCAGATTTACAACAGTTATTGTCCTAATTACAGACAGAAACTGTTGTCTGAGAGATGACTGTATGGGAACTGTCAAATGCTGACATTTAATGGCAACCATGGGAGCTGGAGATCTGTTGTGTTGGAGTGGGTTCTAAAAATACTCCATAAAAAGTAAGTTTAAGATCGGTTACGTCTGTATGTTTTAAAAATCTTCCCCGTCATGGAATTTCATATTTCATTAGAAACTAAATATCCTACAATAAAATTAGAAAGTAAAAATCCACAGTAGGAATAAAACATGGCATTTGTGTTCATTTGGCTGCTTCTTTAGGTTTATTACTAGCAAAGCAAATTTGGAACAAACCCTGTTAGGATTTCTACTCCTGTCTGAGGAGCCCTAAGCCTGGCATATAGCCATTAATTTACCAATTTTGAAAGGATTTCTATCTAATAAAAAGAGAGGTGAGTAAAAGCCTGCACTTCATTGCAGACAGAAAGATAGAGTTTTGACAATGTTATCTCAAGCCCCTGTGATACAGCTTTGATGCTCAGTGGAGAGGAACAGGCACGCAGAGCTCTGCTCACTGAGCACCACAGCGAGCCTGCTCTGCCATGCCGGCCATCGTGCCAAGGAGAGGGGCGGGTTGAGAGCTTGAGTCTGGCAGCGTTGGCTGGACAGTTTACACGCACAACTCCTGGCTAGGCTAACGAGAGCCAGTGCTCAGAGTATCGGATCTGTTATTGAGAAGGAGGGGAAGGAATGAAGGACGAAGGGTGGGGGAACCTTTGCACGCTGCTTAGCAATGCTTGACAGATGGAAGTCAGTCACAGCTGGAGGTGGTTCATCTCTAGGTGCACAGCAGGGCTAAGATCTGCCAGCAGTTAGCTAAGCTGGGGCTAAGTGGGCTCAGGGGACTGTGGATTGCCTCTGAGGGATGCCAGAGTTACCAGGAGGGCTTTGCATTGCACAGGTCTTGGTGAGCAGATCCGGTGCAAATCCAGGGGAAGCGACGTGGTTGGACCCAGGGGGAGGATGACAGTGATGTTCTGTACAGGCTGCCTCTTTGAACACCGTCTCTGCTTGTTGCTTCTGTTTTCATTTAGTTTGGCTTCGAAACAGGCTTTTAAGCAAGGCAGGCACTGAGCATCAAACTGCGCTACGGAGGTGTGTGGCGGTAGGAGCGTGGGAGTCTGGGATTGCCTTGAGCCAAGAGGGGGAGGATGGATCCCATTAGTTGTCAGAGCCAGGGTGCATGTCGGGGAGCAGCACATATTGGGTCTGAGGTGGTGGCTGGGAGAATCTTCCTCTGTCCTGGAAGATGTTGAGATAGTCAGGAAGGAGAAAACTGGGGAGTGGAGGGAGGATCTATTCCAATTTCCTCTACTTAGCAGGAGGAATTTTATTAAATGGAAGAGATGGAGTAAGGTAGGGCAAATTGTGTCAGAAGAGGGGCTAGAGCTGCTCTTGTGCCTTGGGTTTTGTGACTGATCTTAGCGTAGCATTGGTCAGGTGTAGGGGAAGTGTCTCACCCCTGCTTGGGCACCTGGCGGACCATGTTTGTCAGCTGGGCCATGGTCAGGCTACTCTGGTGTTGAAGGTGCTGCACACCTGTTTTTCACCTGTGACAAAGAGCATGCATGTCTGTGCTGGGTCATTTTTAAGAGGAGACAACTTTTGCCTTGTGTATTTTGTAACCTTCTGGAGTCAGTGGTGGTGTCTGATAACAGCGTGTACATGCAGGTGCTTGGTGTTTGATGGCCACGTTCAAGTGTTAGTGCTTTTGAATAATATCTTATTGTCTTGAAGGGTTGATGAACCACAGATCGTGCACAGGAGAGGGTTGGGTTCTGCCATTTGTAACATCAGTACTATTGTTCTGAACTGTGCTTCACTTCCTTGCAAAGTAGTTGTTGTGGTATCTTCTTCCCGAATCTCAACTACAAAAAATGGATCCACCTTCAGTTTAGTTGGCAGAGGGTCAAAGTTGTAGCTGGAGGGCTGGAGAGGGAAAGGTGGTTTTGGGAAACCAGCTTTGTGATGAAAAGAAAGGTAGTGACTGTCTGCTGATGCCCATCTAGCAAACGCTCAAGTTGCATAAAATAGGTTAAGGGTGAGAGGTAGGTAAAGGCATCTTGAAATCTCCCTTCCAAATTTGCCAGCTCTGAGAATGGTGGGAATAGCATACCAGTACTTTCCTAATAGAAAAGGATTGGGATTATTTAGCTTTCATCAAGATTATGGCGTTGTTCAGACTTTTTTTCCCCCCACACTTTTTTGTGCCTTAAAAAAAGATCTAGCTGTGTGGGCTGGAATAGCTCTGAAATGCAGCCAACTGGCAGGCCATAAACTAACTTGAAGCAATAATTTTATAAAGCTAAAATAATAGAAATCTTGGGAGAAGCAGTGTTTTACATGCACATCTTGAGATCTGCGGAGTGTGTGTGTGTGTTCTCATGCATGTGGTGGGGGAGGTATTTGTCAGAGTACACCTGCCTGTCTTCTAAATTAGCTAACTGAGGGTTTGGTTTCCAGTGAGATCTATCTTTCTATCCGGCAGGCCCCCCACTATCTCTGCGAATGCTATCAAGCCACTGCCACGGCTGGCAGTGCTGTGCTGTTGCTGATGCCTTGGCAATCATTGTTTTTTGTGTTGTTTTTCCTGCCGGTATTGAGGCATGTCCATGACGGTGCCCTGTCAGCAGAGGTTGGACCGACCAGCTGAGTGTGTGAGTCGGCTTCTGCCTCTGCGCTAACGTTGTGCGAATGGTCAGTCTGCCGGTGAGGCCCTGGCACTCCGTTCCTCCCTGGCTGATCCCTTCCTCTTGGTGAGACCCTCAGTGTTTTTCCCTGCCACTTCAAATGTTGTTTGAGAACATCTTACCCTGTTTATGCTTGAGATGCATCTGAAGATCCTGCCACTTACATATATTCCATAAATTTTCTTGTTCTGACAAGAGCGTGGCCTTTTTAAGATGCAGATCATTCTCGCCTTTATTGCAAAGCATCTTTTTCTTTCTTTTCTCCAGTGTTTCTGAAGTTTTCTATTTGTACTAATGACTTGACATCCAAACAGGTCAATACCTTGCTGATTTGTTCGGATATGTGTATTCAGCAGGAACCATCTTTCCCTAGAAAAGAGGTGTGTTGGGGGAGGAAATCCTACTCCTTTTCAGAGGAGTCTTGGCAGGCGTAATCACAGGATTTGTGATTCATGTCCAATATATGTGAGAAGAGCTGACATCGTAGGGCAAGTTGCACATATTAAGGGGCTAAGTAAAATGTGCTTTTGATGTTTGTGGATTTCTCTCTGCTAGATCAAAAGTGAAGTTGTTAATTCAGTTATCAAACCTTCAGTCCCTTTTTACACTACAGTTACTGGGTTAAATGCTGTCTTAGCTCAAATCTCTACCTTTTCCTTCTGCAAGGCACTGCAAAAGTTAGACCTGTAACATTAGTCCGTTTTAATGAACCTGCAGCTAATGCTGAATAGGATGGGACTGCTAAAGGAGCTATAAAAATTGAGGTAGTAATTACATGCAGTCACATCATATTTAATGATGAAACCTGGCTGTATTTTTGCATGTGAAGGGTTTTCAGGTCTCGGCTACTGGTGCTCTGAAGTTTTAGCCCCTTCCTGTATTGGCACATTATGTTTTCTAGCTGGTTTCTTCTGTTGATTTTCTCAGTGTGTCCACACTTGGTATTCTTTGCCTGAATTTGGAAGGAGTTGCAGGACTGGGTCTGGTTCTGTGTTACCATGCTTTGTGCTGGAGTTAGTCTCTTCACTTCTGTTTCTCTGATTCGTTCAAGCTTAGAAATTGTCAGTACCATGAGGAGGTAACCAAAGGAAGGGTTCTAGAGTCCATCTGTATCGCTGAAATTCCAATCCCCATGAGGCTCATTTCTTAGCAATGTAAAACTTGCCTAAACAGTAACAGGAGACTCACCTGCATTTAAGACTGCAGGATCTGGCCCTAAAACATCTGGGGTATTCAACTGTGGTGGTAGCACAAGGTCGTAGAGGAGGGGAAACCTTTGGATGTTGTGGGAGTACACAGCAGCTGCTGAAACGTGGGAGTGGGTTACTTTTGGGGGCTCTTCAGCTTTGGGGGAAGGCCAGTACTTTTGGCAGAGGAAGCAGGGTGAGGGCCCCTGATGAGGTGCAGGCGTGGTGACTCCAGAGTGCGAGGGACTGCATTTCAGTGGAAAGTACCAGGGTTAAGAGGGCTAAAGGAGAGTGGATGTACAGAACAGTCTTGGAATCTTTTCTAGAAGGAAAAGGTGTAAAGCCCCAAATCCTGCTGCCAGGATGTTTTTGCAGACTCCCTGAAGGAAAAGAAAAAGTTAAAAAAAATTAGGATTCAAGCAGTTATTGCAGCTTGTCCAGCAGGAGCAGCAGCATGTGGCAATTCACAGATGCAGGGCTGTGCACTGCAAAAACTCTCTGTACAGTGAGAGCGTGGTCTTTGCTGGCGTGCCAGCAGCAGGATCCATTCCCTGCATATACCACTGTGACTGCTGAGGCAATGGGCTTGTGTGCCAGAGTAGGACCAAGCACTGGCTGAGAGTGTTAATTACACAGTAGAATTTTAAAACAAATTGTTTATAGCATGCTTTTAAAAAAGGAGCAGATAATACACACCAATGCCTATGTAATGTAAAGCTTAAGGTAGTCTGTGGTATGGCCAGTTTTTATTTTACTTTGGTTTAATTTTTTTTTTTTTTAAACTTTAATGCTGTCGGATGATGCATTATCCATACCTAGATGCCTACTGTTCACTGAGCAGGTTATCTCCACTATGACAGCTCTGTATCTTCAATGTCAGATACACTGCTCTTGAGTCAGAGTAGATTTACAGATTCTATTATACTTCTATTGAACAGCTCTTAATCTGGGCAGAGGAAAACATGCTGCAACCAGCGTGTTTTATTCCTTGCCTTTAGTGTTAGAACCCTTTTTTGGCAGGGTTGGACATTGTGTTAACAAATAGTCCAACACTAAAAAGCCCATAACCCTGTAAATGCTGGAGGTAGTGGTTTCTGTCACTCCCAAGCATACCTGAGTCTGAATGAAAACTAGCACTGGCATTAATAGAAGGTCTTTGTCTATGTAACCTGGGTAGAGTACAGAGGTCAGTTAATGTTGCTTTCTGTTCTTGTGCTGCATTCCTGTATTAAAACCTTCATGTAAAACAAGACAGTTGTGAGTCTGAATATAGAAGCTGTCTTCAGCCCCTTATTGTTTTGGCAGCTTTATTTTTGACATCGCAGTTTCTTAAATAATTGAAGATTATATGCGTGAAGAAATGTAACTGCTCTGTGCATGAAAAATGACATTTGTTTTGCTTGTATGATTTTGCAAACAGAGTTTCTGCATTATTTAGCCTCTTTTGAGCAGCATTACACAGGATGCTGCCCTTGACCTGTAAGGAATAGCAATGGCATTGCTTTGTGTATGTAGCACCTTGTTATAATTAGCAGTGTTTCTTTCCTTTTTTTAGTTATAAGCAGTATAATATAAATTAGCAGTAAGTAGGTGGGAGCATACCAAATACTCTGGGAATGTTATGAATGTGAATAGTCCATGTTGGGTGTAGTTTTTTTCCCCCCTCTATTGCTCAGCTTTCTCCCACCAGCTTTTTTGACCTTGTATCTACCTTGAGATTCACGCTCCTTACTACCTTTTTTTTTTTTTCTCCAATTGATCCCCGCTGTTAGTGCTTCAAATGCCATTGACTCAACACTGTGGTTATTCCTATGGCTCAGCAGTTCCATCTTGTTTCAGCTGCTGAAGTTCATCTCTCATCTTTCTCTCTTCTTTGTTCATTAAAGAGAAAGGAAGGAAGATGGTGAGTTGGAATCTATCACTGGGAAGTACACAATTTGATTTGATTCTGTTTGAGGAGAGGGAGGACCGTGGCTCTTCCTTATGTGCCCATGTAGGTCATGAAAATGTATAATCAGCTTACACTTGTATCCACACGCTGCCAGGAAGTAATCCTGCTTAGCATCACTTTATGGGGTTTGGAGTCTTTCTGAATTTTCTAATCCCTGGTGATATTTAAATAACACGTTGTGATCACCGTTTGGCTTAATTCATGTGGAAAGGATGGATTATACAGATGTATCAGCATGGAAATACACATGTGCCTAGACACACACACACATACATACACGCAGAATGTATATATTCAACATGCAGAATAATTTTCATTTGCAGACTATGGGCTAAACCCTGGAACATGCTGGGGCAGCTCTCTAGACAGGTGCCCTGGGATGGCTGTGTCTCTGAGAAAGCAGAGATACTACAGTGGTGATTTGCCATGCCATTTTTAGATGGAAATATTGTTCTAAAACTAGAAGAACTGCGATGTTTGTCTCATTTCTGCATATAAAGCTCAGAGAGCGTTTTCTACTTTAGCAGTCAGGATGAGACAGGTGTGTTTCCCCCCCCCCCCCCCCCCCCCCCCCCAGTTAGCTGGGTTGTCAGCCAGAGGGGGTCTGCCCTGCAGATTTATGATTTGAAAATAGCTGTGAAGAGCAGCTTGGTGAGTCATGTGCAGAAGGCAACAGAAAATTTCTCAATCCACAGCATCCAGCACCTACACAACCTATTCCTTCCTCCAACATGCAGACACCTTTTCTGTGAAGCATTGAACCCCGGGGAGGCCTAGAAGTCCTGCAGGCACCACTGGTCAGGGCTGTGCTTAGCCTTTTCCGAGGAGAGGAGCTATTTGTGAAGCTTCACCAGAGTCAAAGGGAGTTTTTTGGCCAGAGTTCCTCCCTTGCTTGTCATCTTCAGTGGTGGAACTGTGAATACAAGTGTTCTTCCTCCAGCTCCCCTGTGTTTTGAGCTACCATTTGTGTTTTCCCCCATCAGCTGAGGTGTGGATATAGGACCTACCACTCTGTACCTTTGGCTAAATACTTCCTGAGGAATTTATCCAGCATGCGTTCCAAGCATGGGTCCAAAGTGTAGCAGTTACTATTCTGATTTGAGCTGTAGTCCTGGTCAGTCACATACCGGTAGCTGAAAACAGCGTGCACGGGAGGTCCCAGTACTGACCCCTCTGAGGGTCTGGCTTTGCAGGACTGACTGGCACTGTGTTATATACATATACTTCCTGTAGCCCTACATTTGTCTTTAATGTAACTCACAGAAAATGTGTGATTTCCATTCCCAGAGAGATGGACTTTGATCTACCAATGCACATGAGTGAGTAAATATATCCACCTCTTAATGGAACAAATGAAAGTGCTTAAACTTCAGCCCTTGCACTTCTGTACCGCTAGCTCTGATGGCAGTGTGCAGTTAGAACTACTGGTTGCTTTTGGAAGAAATGTCAGAAACAGGAACAGTATCCACAGTAGGAAGCCAGGTTGTGATTCATGAACACCAATTTCAGATGCACAGCATGCTTTCCAGATTAGAATCAGGTCCATACAATGGTGTCATTATGAATTTATATTAAAAGTCCTTTCTACTGGCATGAGAAATTGCTATTGCAATAACACCCATTCTATTGTTAATAATAATTGAAATGCTTGAAATAAGAAAATACTAGCTGATATTTAAACTACTTATTATCAAATCAAAGTTCCTCAGATAAAATCACTTAATTAAGCTGCATTCTATTTGCCAAGCATGTAGATCAGTATTCAATAGAGGTAAATAATGCTCCTATGATTTCTTATACCAGCTAGTGTATTCATTTCTTCAAGCGTTACTACAATAACCATCATTTTTGGAAAGCTGTGTTGTGTAGACAGAAACTGATCTGCTGTGCAGTTGAAAAAGGATTATTAGTTTAAAGCAAATGTTCAGTTACACACAGAAAGTCTTTGGAAGCCTGCAAATACTGTTTTGTGAATCAAAGTTTCCCTTGTCTTCTGAAGTTATTATTTTTTATTGCTATGGATATTGATCCTTGGAAGCTCAGATGATTTCTTTGACACAGCCAAGCAAGTCATTACTGTGCATTACATGTAAATTGACATTTCTCCTTCTCCACCCCCCCGCCTCTTTATTTTTTTTCTTGTAAGACTCTTGTGACTCTTGTCCTGCTGTGCACTGAGAACTCTTCAGAGAGGTAGCTCCTGTTACCACGATTAACACACTGTAGCCTCCTTCATTTTTCATTGCTGCCTGAAGGACATTTGGGGAAGGAGATGCTGTTAACCTGCAGAATTTTTATCCTGAGGAAGTGTGATGATTCAGTGGGTCACCTTATTGAGCTGTAATTCAGTCATAAATACAAAGAAATGATGTTTAAAAGATGTTAAATCTCTGACACACATTGACAAAAGAAGTTGGTGCTGATGACTGGGAGTTGATCTTAAAAATCCTTGATCCTCCAGGTACACTAGCAGATTGTGATCTGTGAGTATATAATTGTTCTCTTTCTCAGCCCTGCAGTGCGATGTGCATGGTTTGTTTTCTGCACCTGCCCAGAAATTCACTGTAGTATTTGGAGTTGCTGAAATCTGGAATGTATTTCAGGTTACTAACTTGTATCTTCTGCACATGGAGAGAGGGGAAAAAAAGCTTTGGAACAAGTGCAAGAGGGATTTGTTGGGATGATTGCAGTGTTCTTTGTGGTATCCCAAAACTTAAAAAAAAAATAAAAAAAATTATATGAATCTCATTTCGAAAAGAGAGTTAGGTTTCAAGCATTTAAATCCCATTGATTTCCTGTAGAACATGATCTCATAAATCACCAAAGTAATTTTTTATATTTTACCCTGTCACCTTTTCTGTGCAGTACTTGCTAATGGATTCCAGTACATATGTTGTCACTAGCTTTTAAAACTGATAATTAGGTCCAGTTCAAAAGCAAATACATTTTTATTAGATTATTATGATCTTCTAGCAAATAATTATTTAAGAAAGCGTAACAAATGCAACGATTTATTAAAAGAGCGCTGTTGACAATATAAGCACCTAGCATGAGTACAGAACTGCTTATTTTAGTACTTGTTGAGCACCTATCATGAGGTACCTGCTCCTGGTAATGCTTTAGCTTGTAATTTTAATTACTGTAAATTACTATTGAGAATGGTGAACATGGGGAGGAGGGGGGAGTAATTTACATCAAATATTGCTTGTTCTACAGTATTTTGAGGCTATTTTACTCTGCAATTGTGTACAGGTGTTTTTTGATAAAACTGATATAATTGGTATATTAGAGAGTTTCTACAGAAGGCGTTCCTAATTTTTGACTTTTAAAGAAGGTGCTTAAATGATCAGGCTGATAAGTTCGTGCTAATGAAATTTTCAGCTAGCTAATTAGTAAAAAACCCTGTAATTCATTGTTAGAATAATTGTTCACCATCCTTCAATATCTGCAGAACAGTGAAGAAGTTTAAAGGATTAAATTACAGTTTCAGTGCAAGAATTGGCAGAGTATAACACTTCCTGAAGGAGAAGCTGTGCTTTTTGATGAAATGATTTCTGATTTATCTGGCCTCCTATGATTTTTCTGTCATTACTCCTAGACCTGGATCAGAACAGAGTCCTGTGATCCAAATGCTGAAAATTTGAGAGAATTTGGACAGTGATAAATATTTTGCAGCTGGCTCACTCTGCTTATGAATGAGCTCTGCTAGAAAATCTGGCTCCCACAATTAAGTGATTTAGAGACCTAATTGCAAGGCAAAGGGGAATTGTAAGCTCCTATTTTTGTGGCAACCAAGGTAATTTTAGATCCTGAATCCAAGTGGTGGAACATACAGAAATTACGGATCCAGACTTGGGCTTGCAATGAGCTTTGCACAACAAAAAACCCCAAACCAGTACTGGAGAGAAGCTCATTGCGCGAGAATGGCTGTAATGATGGTCACTGGTGAAAGTGCAGTGGAAGGCACCGTGCGGCCAGAGAAAATAAGCTGTAGAAATGAAAGGGAGCTAGGAGCAACAGTATCACTTACTTTTATGCTGTTCTTTACTGCTCTCCTGAGTAATTATTTATTAGAGTAGTAGCCACGGGCTACAGCTGAGATCAACTCTTGTTTCCTAGAGTTTGCAGTCTTAATACAAAAGATGAAAGGGTGAAGGAGCATGGAGGATGTAGCAAAGTGAAGTCATTTGCCTGAGGACAGGAGTGAGGTGTCGCTGCTAGAGTCTGCGGAGCTGTAGCTCAGTTGATCTGGTCATGAGAATGAGTTATTTGTGGTTCTGGAGGGTGAATTGTAATTTGGATGGGGAAGAGAGGTAGGAGAAAGGAGAGGAAGAAGGGAGACGTGTTGGGGTTTTCCTGCATCATGTGCTGAGAAGCAAACGCCCTGCACTGCGCAGAGTTGATGGGAGACCAATGGGCATACTCAGCCCTGCTGGTAATTCTGTACTTGGCCGCTTGTTAATTCTATTGATTTTCTTTCACTGTACAGTTGTGTTACACTTCAGGGAGCAGAAGGTAGTGAAGGGTGTGTAGGAGCCGAACCGCTCCTGCCAGGAGCACAGATGGCTGAAGAACAAGCCACCCTCAGCAGCCACACTGTGTTGGGTTTTTGTTTTTTTTGTTGTTGTTTTTTTGGTTTTTTGTTTGTTTTGTTTTTCTTTTTTTCTTTCAAACCACAGTTTTAAATCAGGAATAGTTTAAACAAAAATAATCTGATCCTTCCCACCTCTTCCTGGGGTCTGCATGTGCATGTGCTGTCTGGGCATGCAGTGTGATGGCAGCAAAGCCAAGCGGTGTTGTGTCAAAGGAGGGGAGCTCTGGTTTTTCCTTTTATCCAGAGAACAGGGAGCAGCTCTGCCCTGTGCAATGGCACATCAGATCCTTTGGGTTTCTCCATGTAGTTGTGGACATTGTTCTTGCTGCTTTTTATTGTTGTCGTAATTTATAGAATCCCTGGCAAGTATAAAAGTGTGGAGGTTATTTTAATCTTCCCAGAAACTGCACAGAACCCCTCTCCTCCCCAAATATTGTTGTCACGGCATAAGGCTTTGGACTGTTATAGGACAGCATTAAAAAAGGCATAGCTTGGACTCTTTCCACCCAATGGGAACTATGAGAGCAGACTTGTGAGGGCAAAACCTGTACTGGTGTGTGGAAAGAAATGGAAGGGAACAATGAGAACCAGTGAGCGTGTGTTGTTGCCAGTGAAGTGAGGAACAGGCATGGATGCACACGTGTTTGGACATGTTACTGTCTCAAGTGCAGACCTACGCAGGGAGATTCTTTCTAGTGGAAAAGGGTTGTACGTGCTCATGGAAGGCCAAACGCAACGTGGTTATTGCCTCAAGGGATAAAATTCCTTCCTGTCTGTTGACAAATGTGTTTGTGCAGGTTATTTTTCCATTACTGCTTAGGTAGTTGGAGGCAGCAATATCCTGCAGGTTTCCTCATGGAGGTGTTGCTGTACAACTGCTGTGTACATAAAATAACTTGGAATAAGTATGGTGTATCTATCCCTGAGTTAAAATGAAATGTGCTTATGTAAAATATACAGTTAAATGTGTTATTTTTTGTAGATTAAACTGTATGCGCACATATGTGCATATGTATATAAAGTTGTAAAGGTTTTTTATTTTCTTGGTGGTGAATGTTTTCATATTGCATTCATGTTACTAGACCGAGTAATTAGGAGGTCTGATAAGGAGCTGAAATTCCTGATTTTCTACTTTTTATAGCTGTATTTCTGATTTCCAGCACTCCTCTTGCCTTGCACCTGTGGACATTAGTCCTCTGCCCTGGAGTAGTGTGCCGAGTCGGGCTCCTCCTTCACTGAGTAATCTTCTCGGAGAACTTGGGAAAGGTGTGTGGATGTTGTCCTGCAGTAAGCTGTGCATGGGATAGTTTTTGTTTGCGAGTTTGAATGCCTGCAGTTGGCAATATCATGTCCCCATGGGTGCGAGTGGGCTGTGACCACTTGTATTGGTGGAGGGTGGGGTGTGTGTGTGTGGCTGCAGGGCTGGCTTCTGTGACGAGCTGCTAGAAGCTTCCCCCATGTCCTATAGAGCCAATGCCAGCCAACCCCAAGGCGGACCTGCCGCTGCCCAAGGCCAAGCCAGTTAGCGACAGTGGTAGTGCCTCCGGGACAACATATTTAAGAAGGGGGGAAAAAAATTTGCCAGGGAACAGAAACTGCAGCTGGAGACAGGAGTGAGAACATGTAAGAGAAACAACCCTGCAGACCCCCAGGTCAGTGAAGAAGGTGCTCCAGGTGCCAGAGCAGATTCCCCTGCAGCCCGTGGGGAAGCCCCTGGTGAGGCAGGCTGTCCCCCTGCAGCCCAGGGAGGTCCACGGTGGAGCAGATCTCCACCTGCAGCCCGGGGAGGACCCCACACTGGAGCAAGGGGATGCCTGAAGGAGGCTGTGACCCTGTGGGAAGCCCGTGCTGGAGCAAGCTCCTGGCAGGACTTGTGGCCCCATGGAGAGAGGAGCCCACGCTGGAGCAGGTTTTCTGGCAGGACTTGTGACCACATGGCGGACCCGCGCTGGAGCAGTCTGTGCCTGAAGAACTGCAGCCTGTGGGAGGGACCCATGCTGGAGCAGTTCATGAAGAAATGTAGCCTGTGGGAAGGACTCATGTTGAAGTTTGTGGAGGACTGTCTCCCGTGGGAGGGACTCCACGCTGGAGCAGGGGAAGAGTGCCCCTGAGGAGGAAGGAGCAGCAGAGACAATGTGTGGAGGACTGACCCCAACACCCATTCCCTGTCCCCATGCACTGCTGGTGGGGGGGAGAAGGTAGAGAATTCGGGAGTTAAGTTGTGCCTGGGTAGAAGGGAGATGTGGGGGAAAGGTGTTTTAAGATTTAGTTTTATTTCTCATTACCCTACTCTGGTCAATTGGTAATAAATAAAGTTAATTTTCCCCAAGTCAAGTCTGGTTTTGCTCTTGATGGTAATCAGTGAGTGATCCCTCCCTGTCCTTACCTCGACTCGTGAGCCTTTTGTTATATTTTCTTTCCCCTGTCCAGCTGAGGAGGGGAGTGATAGCGGCTTTGGTGGGCACCTGGTGTCCAGCCAGAGTCAACCCACCACACCGCTGTCCTGTGTGGTGCCATGGAAGGCAGAGGCTGCAGGAGCCATGGACTACCCTCTGATTTATGCTTCCTGCACCGCAGCCTCCTGCATGATCGTGAGGTGCCATTAGAGCTGCTGTGTGTATCCCACATTGGGTCTGTGCCACCCGTAAGGGTGTGCAGGAGCTCTGCTGTTTGCCTCGGCCCTCTGGGAAGGTAACCAGTGGATGCTGGCTTGGGCAGCAGCTGCAGGTACTAGGGGCAAGGGCTGGAGGTGCCCCAGCGTGATGGCGACTCTGTGCCTCTCGGCATGACTTTGCAATTATGCAGTGACTCATGAGAGTAATTACGTGTTTCTGGAGGGAGTGTTGAAAGTGGAAAGTGCACTGTTCCTTTGGAGGGGGCAGAGTAGGGGCAGACAGTCCATGTATTGACTCCAGCCATGATGTGCCCATAGAGGATGGGAGGACACGGACCGGGGAGGAGGGGAGAGAATTCGCCAACAAATATGCAGACAGAAAGACACTGTGGCTGGGCTTACAAATTAGTTCTGCATAGCATTCATTCCAGTGCTCTGTGACTTAATTTTAAAAAAACAAAGCCTCATTGACCTTGGTTGTGGGGTATGGAGTTCACATCCAGCCCCAGGGCTGGAGTTGGGCACAATGGCGACATTTGCTGAACCGGGTTTGGAAAATCTTACCATTTTCACAGTCTAGAGGAACTATTTGCAAAAAATTTGGGGTTGGCTTTGCAGTTGCACCCAGGAAGTGTTCAACGTAAAGGTTCGACGGGGCTTTGAGCAACCTGGTCTAGTGGAAGGTGTCCCTACCTATGGCAGGGGGGTTGGAACTAGATGATCTTTAAGGTCCCTTCCAACCCAACCTATTCTGTGATTCTCTCCTGGTGTTACGGAATTTAGCCAACACATTTTGAGGTTAGAAGAGGAGGTAGAGTCCCAGGAAATTCCTTTCTAGGGAACTAGTTGTGAGGAAAGCACATACGTGTGCTCTTTCCTTAGTGTGGTCTGGAGTCCCTTATTTCAGCTCCCAGACACTTTGTCACTCTGCCAGAAGCCCTTCCTGAGCTCTGGGAAGAGACGGAGGGGCATACTGCAGGGGGAATAGCTGAACTTGCATTGGCAGAGAGAAAACATCTAAGTATAAAATGTTCCCTCCTTCCTACGAAACATTAGGAGGTTTCCATTTCAGGAAGGAAGTGTGGGTCTGTTCTGTCATACCTCAGGGTGGGAGAGCCTGGTGGCTTAATTAATGCTACACGCCTCTGCTCCACAGTTGTAGACTGTAAACAGAGCTGATCAAATGATGGTGTGGGAGAGGAATTGTTTAAAATAAATTTTAATAAATTATAAATAATGTATGATTTGCTTCTGTTTAACCAACTCCAGCTAGCCAGCCAGTATTTCCAAGCTTATGAAACACAGCATCATGTCAGTAATACTCATGTCTGTAACTACATTGGTTATTGAATGTCTCTCATCCATGTTGAATTTAACTTTAGTGTACAATAATCAGGGTTTTATTGCTCTTGGTACTCAATAGAGGATGGCTCATACCTAGCTGTATCAAGCATTCTGCAAAACCAAAATTCAGTGGCCTTTCTGTTCTTTGGATGGGAGGGAAGAAGAAGATTTCAAGTCCTGCTTTTAAGTGCTTTTGTTGATCAGAGGTTTGGGGAATAAAGGAAAGTATTTTAGACATGGGCTCTATTGCTCTGTTTGAATTAGTAGTGCATATATTATGGTTTGCTCCGTGCAGATTCACAAATGGACCATATAATGAGAAGAGATTAGGAGAAGTAAGGGGGGTCAAAAGCCATTTTGATGAAGGCAGCTCTGCTGGGACTTGTGCTCCCTCCCTTGGCTGTCCCAGAATGGTGCTGATAAGGCGCCATGGAGTTTGAGGCCATGGCAGAGAGGACTGGAGTAAGCGTAGCTGGGATTGCACTGGATTCTGCACTGAAGTTATGACACTGCTTCAGTACTGAACTTAGGAATTCTGTTCACAGGTGCATAGGTGTTGCTTTCCATTTGTTGCCAAAGAGCATGAATAGTCTTAATGTTGTGCTGTAGGCTAAGGTCTCGGAATAGCTGGATTCAGAAAAAAATGGTAGGTTACTTGGCCATTATGGAAAGGAGCTAAATAGCATGAATCAGAAATTTTACTTTAGTGGAAGTTAGACATCTAAAAATCTTTGTGTCTCAGCCTCATGCCTCCACATTTCCTTCCAGCAGGAATAACAGCACTTCCTTATCGCCAGGGTTGTTGTGAGGATAAGTATGTAGTGCAGTGGAAGCCATTTAGATAAGTAGACTGATTCAGTGGGGATTTCTTTGTTATTCTTTTATCCTAACAAAATCAGTATCAGAGGGAATACAGTACAATTCACTGAAGATGGGAAAGCCAACAAATACCTTTTTCATTCCCATAGATGACTGAATCCCCGCTTATTTTCCTTTATTTAAGAATTATTCGGAAGGCAGAACAAAGCTCTGCTATCGCCTCCCAGCAAGTGACCTAAACCATTTAAGCTGAAACATATGACTCGGAGGAAGTATTTTGCAAAAACAGATGCACAGAAAGTCAATTTCCTATTCATATTTTGTTGTGGCAATTGCTACTTTAAAGAGATGGCAGACTTAAATTAGCTGGAAAAGTGACATCTTTAATTAGGAAAGCCTCTCTGCCAGCACATTGAACAGTTGCCAGTTTCTCAGCATTTAGGGACCGTTGATTGCCAACAATGGCAGCTAAACTGCTTCTGGGTAGAAACTAATTGAATTTTCTCAAGTTAAAATGAGGATCTGAAGTTAAAGCAAGACAAACTCCTTTGCTTGCTCTCATTTTACTTACCGCTGTGATATTCTCAGCAGTCCAAGGGCTCTGCTGCACATTGGTGACTGGTGCTGCCTATGGCATGGCTGTACGAATCCCTCCTGTCTCAGTCATCCTGGGACTCTGCTGTTGCTATTCACAATATAGATCCGCGTCTGCCCTGTTGGCCCTCCCATACCATTTTGGTGGTCGTGTTCTGGAGGCACTCTTCCTGGGTCAAGTTGCTTTTATTTAGGCTGGTGCTGCCATGATGGGAGCTGGTGGAGCCAACCTGAGGATCTGGGCTATATCCCATTGCCTGAGCATCCTGACCGAGCCAGTGTTGCCTGCTCGTTGGGGATTGGTGAATAGCCAGTGGTTGACACGAACAAGCTGTGAAGCTGGGTTATGGATCTGTGGGGGACTTGCCAACTAGACTTTTAGTGGTGCATGGTTGGTGTTGGTTGCAGGTCTGCTCCCTTTCCTGTGAAAGCTGAGTGTGCCCTGAGGTGAAGCCTTGTGTCAGATGCAAAGAGCTGCAGTCGGAAGGATTGCTGCCTTTGCTTGGCTGTAGTGTGTGTGGTTTAGCTGTACTTCTGTCCCTTCTTCGGTGATTTCCTCAGTCTCAGATGCAGCTTCTCTGGAGCAAGTCTTCGATTTTAGCAGTTCCTGCCCCTGCAACCCCAGAGAGATTTGTCTTCTCTCCGAGCAGGTTCTCCTCCTACTGCTCTTGGTAACCATCCAGGCTGGAGTCTGGCATAATGTCAGTTCTGCTCCCATCCCATCCTTCCTCTGTTGTTATTGCGTGGTCTGAGGGAGCACTGCAATTATCATTCCATTAGCTCCTCTGTAAATGCTGCCGAAACCTTTGGCCGCATGGAGATCCTGAGGGGTGCGCTGCTGCAACGGGGTTGGCTTTCTTCTTCTTTTCCACCCCCCTCCCCCCCCGACTTTTTTTTGCCAATGCTAAATCTGAAAACTTTAGGGTTAGCTGCCTTACTTGTGTGGAAGCTACAAATGCTTTGCCTGAAACTGTCTGCCTCAGGTCTATGCATAGAAGAGGAACTCAGAGACATAATCATGTATTTCCCAGAGGGCAACTCAGTTTCTTCTTTCCCTCTTTACCTTCATCCTGATTTATCTCCATTTGGCCCCCCTCTCCCTTAGCAAGGGTTTTGGAGGATGGTCTGTGCTTGTTTCCTTCACGGCTTGAAATATAACTCTAGCTCAAGTTAAAATATGAGGCTGGTCTCAGGGGAAGGAGAGCCTGCTGGAAGATGATCTTGTTCTAACCATACGCAATGTGTGTTTATGAAAGCTATTCAGTTCTGGTAGACTCTTTTAGAGCTGTAAGAAAATGATTGGGTTTTCAGTCTGTCTTCCATGTAGAATCTAGGCGAAACTTAAACTTCGTTTTTTGATCAAAATGGAAGTATTTTTTTTCAACCAACCTGTTTTACCCCCAGGTATTTCAAGTACTTTGTTTTCCTGTTAAAACAGGAAAAATCTGGGGAAGGGCAGCTCTTGCCTTGCCATGTAGCCTTTCCTCCCTGGCAGAACACAAGCAGCAGGAGAAAGGAAAGGCTTCTCAGCAGCAGCTGCAAGGGAAGGCTTTATTCAGTGTACTCAAGAAAGGCAACTTTATGTGATGCATCAGCTGAGTCTCTAGTGGGCAATGGCTTCCAGCTGTTGTCTGCTTTAGAAATGTGTGCTTAAAATCTGGCCTAGGAGTGTGGTGTTCTCCATCAACCCAGCCCTGTCTTATGTCTCTATTAAAAAAAAAAAAAGCTTGTCCAGTGTGTCTCATCATAAATTATGTACCTTTGCTGTCTGTAAGAGTTTTCTTATTAAAAGAAAAAAAGAAAAGCAGCTGTTGGGATGGGTGAAAACTTGAAACAGATCTGAAGATTGAGCAGGAGAAAGAATTCAGTTAAATCTTTTGTTAGAAAAAAAAATTCCTTTTTTTGAGCAGTTGAGGGTAAATTATTCAGCTTCCCCTGTTACCCTCTGGCGTTAATCCAGAGCAGAAATATTTTTCTTATGAAATGTACATTCTGCTTTCAGGTACTTTACAAGTGTTTTATTCCTATTACAAATACAGTGAAAGGAAAAAAGATTCTTGCACCTTTTATAGGTCCACTGTCAGGGAGCCGCTTTTCTTGCCTCTCCTTCTAGCAGTAGGTGGGAAACGTAGGGAGACTTCCAAAAGGCTGTTATCTCTGGAGATATTAAAGGAGATTTTCTCATCACTGGGTAAAATGACAGCAAACATATTGTCTATATTTGGAAGAAAAGGTTAAAAGAAGAGCAGGCAAAAATGTGTTGAAGATAGGTTGTTCACTTATGAGAAGTGTTCTGGGAATAATCTGCATGGAAAACGAAAGGGACAAATTGCTGGGGAGTGTATGAGGGTTTTAAATGAAGGCTGTGAAAAATCTACTCAGCTGTTACCAGGGAATGGCAGGACTAGACGAGTGCCTTGAGAAAACTGAGATTTCCTGCCCAGGCACCAGGACGTGGAAGGCCGTAAGAGGCTGATGCCATGTGTTCTACAGTTGCATTGAGGATGGAGGAGGGATGGACAAACCGGTGGCTGCTGACATGGCAGACGGGCTTAGCTGCTGTTGAAGGGAGAGAAATGAATACTAGGAAAAACACTGTGAGGAAGAAATCCTGGGGAATGTATGAAGTGTTTCTTCAGGGGAGTAGAGAGGTCCTGGAGCAGAGGATGGTGAGACTCGAAAAACCGCTACGATAAACAAAGCTGTGCAAGTGGTGCGAGAGATGGGAGCCCTGACCTGTGATTTGGGTCTGAGGAGTTTCTCAGCAAGCAGCAAGGCTCTAGACTTTTGATTTAATTTGAGATTTTTACTGTTAAGAGCTGCTATATTAACTGCTATAAAGCAGATTTCCAGTAGTTGAAGTAAGCAAAATGGCCCAAGTTTCTTAGTAAAACTGTGAAGACTGAGGATATTAGAGTTTAGCTGAGAAAGGGGGAGTGCTTTCTCCCGCCCATAAAAGACCAGAGGTTTGTTCAAAGAAGCTGTAAAAACCAGCAATAGTATCAAAAAGCCCGTGGTGCCGCAGGTGAAGCCTGCCCTCCTCCTCTTATGGCCAGGGACAGCCGTTCGCTCTTCCTGATTCTTTGGTCTTCTGTTTAATTCACTTGGTATGTGCAGCATAATTCAGATTTCCACAAAGGAGCAAAGTGATTTGGTGTAGTCAAAGGCAGAGGCCTTGGAAATAACACAGAGTATGGAAGAAGTGGTAGTAAGGAGTGGTTTTGATCAATGTTTTGCTGTGCTGTGAAACTTCTGAAGTTCATTGTGTGGCACCAGGTGGGAGAAAAAACACACCAATAAACCTAAACATTGAATGAAATATGGACAGGGGCTTTAACGTCAAGAAACTGGGAAGGTACTTGGGGCTTTGTGGGCAAACAACTGTTGAAGTTGTCTGGTGACGAGATAAAAAGAGAGCTCTTGCTAGTGTTTGCAGTCAAAGCTGTTTTCCCGCAATGCTCTTGAAGTTTTACCCATTTCTTTTGCCCATTGAGTTTTGCTATTTGAAGATGTAGGATTGGCACAGGCTTTTAAGAAGCTTGCTCAGATTTGAGGTAGGTAGTGCAGAGACATCACCTGTCTGGACAGCCCTGGGCCCCTATAGCCCCTACATCTGTCTCTGGAAGGAATGTCCTGTCCAATGTGTCTCTACTCATGTCCCTCTCTGCTCATTGTGGGAGGAGCAGCTGAGCTTTGGCATCATGTTAAGCCTCCCTGAAACTTGGATCCAGCCTGGGAGCAGCCCTTTTACCATGGGGACAAGGCTGTTTGAACTAGTTAGGTTTTCCTCCTTTCCTGCACATCTTGTGCGTGACCTGAGAGATGGGTAGTACTGCAAAATTTACCTGCAAGGGTGCAGGTTTCCATTATCTTGGCCAATTTGATGCTTCTGTTGGGAACACAGCCTTGTGAACGTACTCTTTGCCTCCCAGGATTTGCTGCTAAGTGTGATGCTTTGAGAGGAGGTTTGCCTCTAAAAGATGCAAGAACCAGATCCTGTTTCAGCATTAGCTCTAAAGGCTTTCAGTCTTACAAGTCTTTTTCCTTGGAAAACTGCTGACTTGTATTGCAAATATGTTTGTATACTTCCTTAAACTTTGGTTATTTTTCTCCACCAAATGGTATTCTTAAAGTAAAAATGCAGTTACCTCATCAAGAGAAGTTTAGCAGTAGAAAGTCAAGGAACTTTCAATCAAGAATAGATTTTAATAAGGTCCCAAGATCCCCAATTAATTCTCCTTTTTATTTTTTTTTATGTAGTCATCAGTTCTGGGCCACCAATTGCATTGAGTGTCCTTTAAAAAGAATTAATACTGCAATCCCTTAAGTACTTTCAAGGTAAATAAGTTTTAAAGTTGAACCACAGTAATGGTGGAGACATAGAAACTGCTATTTTCTGTACTTGTCATATATAACTATAGGCCCATATAGCTAATCAAACATTTCTAGGCAGATCTGGATCGATTTAGAGATTACAGCTGAAGTAGGGGTTGAATTGCAGCTGGATGTTGTTGAAATTGTACAAGCTCTCTTCTTGACATTTTTATGTTCCAGCTTCCTCTCGCTCTTTTCCTCTTCCCTATGAAATCTTGTATTATCTGCAGGTTTTGAAGACTCTTTTTCTAATCTGGGTTGCTTTTTTTGTTTTGGTCCTTAAATAGAAATTGAGAAAATATGAGAGTGGCAATTGACAACCAAATTATGTTGGAGTGAAGCAAACTGACTTTGTTGCATGGAGCTGGATCAGCTGGTCTTCTGGCAAAGTACAGTTCAAGAGGAAAGAGTAATAAATGCTTTATATTTAAGCTTATGGGCAAATACTGGATGTGGCCTGGTTGTTATAGTAAAGTAATGTTTAGAAACTAGCATTTATATAAAAACACATTCTTTCTGTCAGCATTTTCAGTTTGGATCAGGAATGTATTTTTAAGTGAATCTTGTAGGTCCCCGCTTGCCAGGCTTGGTCTGCACTGCAGGGTGGTCTCACAGTGCACGGGCTGAATTCCTTTCCAATGAGGATAAACCTGAAGATGGGCTCCCATTGCTTGCCTGATTCACACTAACTGCTAGCAGGCATTCAGTGTGCTTGACCAGATTAGTGCTGGTCTGAATGATAATGATAATGGTCAGAATTCATAAAATGTGGGGGTTTGGTCCTCAGCATCTGCTGTTTCAGTCTGCAGCCCTGCCCTGTCGCACTGTACTGCTTGGTAATGAAGACCAAGCTGCAGTTGAGTAATCTGTTCCATCGAAGTTGTGGACTTTGCTTTACCACTGGGATAAATAGAGAACCAATGTTAAAGTGGCTTCCAGAAATCCCGTCCCAGATGTAGAGCGTGCTCTGCTGAGAAAAGTCTTCTAACCAGTTGCAGCATCCTACATGTTTTGATAAGTAGGAGTCTGGTTATTAAAAGCAGCTAGTATGAAGAAGGTACCTTGTACAAAGAAGTGTGCTGTAAAAGTTCAACATCTCAGTTACTTGTGGAGTTAGTTGGTTGTTTTTCCTGTGAAGTCCAGCTTTTTTCTTCTCTGAAACATTAGTCTGTCTTGCTCTAAGAGTATGTATGCTGCGACCTAGAAATGCGCACATTAGAAATTCATCTATAGATGAGCAAGACTGGATTTCTATATTCTGCAGAACTAATCAAAGCTCATTTTAATAATGTGATTTGTCTTAAATTTTCAACCGGGTCTAAACCTTTAGACTTTTCAATCTGCCTTCCAGTCATTATAGACAGATTTCTGTATGAATAATACATAGTTTTGCTTTAGAAATCAGTCTACACAAAACCACTTCATTTTCACTTTTTATTGATTTCAACCTAGGTGGCTTGCATACATCAGAAAATTCACAACTTAAAAATGTGCCTATCCCTACAAATGAGTCATTGATCAAAAAAGGTTAATTTGACTCCCTTGAATTTTTCATCTCCCTTTTTTGTTTGTATCTAACTAGTAGAAACAATTTCCATTTATAAATTTCAATTTTCAAAATATTAGGGATTCACTTTCTCTGCTGAGTACATGTGCATACAGTGTATTCATTTAAGGAACCTGTTCATAGAAAATTTTAACCCATCACAGTAATTTATTATTGTAAGACTGGTTAGGTTATGCTTCCCTCCCAGATTCATTCGTTGTTAACTGCTAATATTTTATTCATCATAAAGTTCAAGTACAACAGAATTTGATGTTTTTTGAAATGATGAAGAAAACATTTTTGACCTCTATGTTTGCAATGAAATTGCCAGCAATAACCCTTTTTCTCTTTTTCTCCCCTCCCTTTATCTAATTTCTTTTCCCTCTTGAATTTCCTCAGCAATTTTCTTCCCTGTATCCAGGCACTCTGTCATCTCACTTCTTAATTACTTTTTTCCTTTCTGAGTTGGATGTAGGAGGGACCCACATCCTGACTTGGAGGTTTCACAGTGGGAACCCCCGTGGGCTCCAGGCAGCCGTGGCTCAGCCTTGTGAGTTGGGGTCTGGCAGGCTGTGAATTCCCACCTGCAGAACTGGATGCTTTGTCTGTCCTGGTAGGCTGTGATGGTGTAGACAGGGTTGCTCCTGTGTCTTCGCTAACGTGCTGTGGTCGTTCGTGGTGGCTCAGGTGTAGTCTTTAATCAATGCTTTGTAATGGTATGAATTAATAATTATAAAACAGAAAACACACCTCAGTTTACATGAGGAAGTGATCTCTTTGTTTCACATGGGCAACAGCCGCTTTAGACCAGGTTTTACCACTCTCCTGGAAGATGACAGACAAAATCTGCAGAGGAGCTTTGCCGGAGAGGTCGCAGATTTGAGTGCAAGTTGCCCTTCAGAGTCCTCAGGATGTGAAGGAGAATTTCTGTTTTTCTTTTAGGAAAGGTGATTTCTGTAAAATATCTGCCCTTCAGCATGGAGTTTGAAGATCTTACATGGAGCACACGCAGTTTTACAGAGCATATGGCAAAACTTGCTTGTGCAGTAGCAGCCCCTTTCGTGGGGAGGCAGTGACCTGGTGCAGTTGGGCTCCTGCAGAGCAGTACAGGTGCTGCTGAGAGTAGATGCTGATGTTCCTTTGCTGCTACTAATAGCTTTTACCCACATTGGCGTAGACACTGGGAGTACTTTTTTGATCACATTTGAATTATTTGCTGTCTCAGAGGTTTTATTGTACAACACCTGTTTGTGTGGGGTTTTTTTTGTTTTTTTTTTTTTTTTTTTTTAAATCCAGCCACTGTGATCTGCATATTCTTCCCTTCCTTTGTTGTTTTTAGTGATCCATTTCATACTGTTGTAACGTGAAGGGCGAAAGCTTGTAGGGAACCGCATACTGCCACGTGGCTTTTCTGTGCTGCCAAACCTCTTGAGGTGAAGTGCCTTAAAAGCAAGACTGTCAATATTAAGCTGTTAGCTGAGTGACAGAAGTGCTGTGCTGACTGCTTGTTAGATGTTTGGTTACTTGTGAAATGCCAAGTGGTTTTTATCCTCACCTGTAACTCCCCTGACTCAAACACGTGCATCAGGACCCTGCTTCTCATAAGGTACCTTTAATTAATATACAGTTTCTTTCATTAACATCAGAAGACTGAGCAACATCAAGGAAAGCTCAGGCAGTATGAGAGAAGCATACTGGAGTAGGGCAGTGATGATGTGGTTCATCAGTGCTGAAGGAAAGGTGAAGCTTTCCCACTTCAGTCTTGGTCCATCTGGGGCTAGGCTTTTACGATTAATTACCAGCATGCTTGCAAGCAACGGTTGTATCATAAAACTGTGTTTTCTGTGTGCCAAGTTTTGTTTTCCTTATAGAAGTGCTTGCTGGTTGGAGGCTGCTTGCATGTGGCTCCCTGGCAGACTCGCGCACGTCTCCCTGTACCTGCTGATACGCGTTACACGGGCGAGGGGCCAGGAACCTGCTTCCCCATGGCCGCCCAGCCTGCCCAGCACAGGCACCCCAGGCATTTCCTTTTCTGTTACTTTCTCTCTCATTCTACTTGACACCTGCGTGAGCTGGCACTTAAATATGCTCCATCCAGCCTGGGGCACTTGTGCCACTGATGAAGTTGGTGATTCAAACAAAAATAGAAATAATTTCTGTCCTTCCTGTGGCAGTTTCAGCCTTTCTTCTGTTGTTTTCTTAGCAGGTCAGCGGGTTCTTTGGAAACCAGTGCCTGAGCCGGCTCAGTAGCTAGCTCTGCGCTGAAGCGATGGGGCAAGTGACCCCACGTCCCAATAGATTATGTCTGCTTTGAAATGCTCTCAGCCACAGCAGCTGCGAGGCCCTGATCTCCTGCCCGTGTCTGCGGCGAGCTGCCTGCCTGGCGCACAGCCTGCTAATGTGTCCTAGCGGTGCGGGTTTTCCCTGCTTCAGAATTTTGTATCCTTCCTGTGAAGCAGAAATAGCAGCGAGGATATATTTATTCAAAGCATCAAGGGAAGGGGCCTTTAGCAGTCTGGCTGGCTCTGCGACATTTACCTTCTCGTGTCTGTCAGGAATTTCATTGCTAAAATGAGGCTTGCAAACTGCTCCTCTCAAGACCGCTTCTTCAGCAGGGGCAGAAGCCATCAGGGATGCCAGATAATAACTGACTGCCTTCATTTTATGTAGTGAGGCAATGTCCCAGGTATTTTTGACACTTCTGTGGCGTGTCTGTCATCATTCTTCATCACATGTTCTTTGGTCTTGTGAGATTGACGAAAGAATCGCTTAAGCATCTGATTACATGTACCTTTTTTTAGGACAACATTTGACTGATAAGTTGATGTTTATATTCACTCCCAGTTAAGGATTTTTGTTTCCTGAGCTGGGCTCTGAGAGCTGAATGTAATTGTGCACAGACTTCAAGACAAAGATGTCCCATCTCAGTAACTCGACGAATTGTTATTTATTTGTTCTGGCAAGGTCAAAAAGATGAAAATATAGGGCTGGATTTAAAACTTGTTGTTGTAAGTGGGAAGACATCCATTGCTTCAGTGGACTCAGTCTACTGAGAATGCTGGACTTCAGGCTTCCTTATGGGCTCTCCTGCCTGTCTCTCCCCTAGGCTGACCAGGGGAGGCAGATGAGGTCCCTGGTCTGGCTGGGTGCTGGAGAAGAAACAGAGCTGGAGCACTTAGGGGTTTTGTCCCAGCTGAAGATGCTGCTGTCATGAAGCACGAGAGATTTGGCGAGGCATGGGAAAGGCTGTGGTTTGGAAATGCTCTGTGGTGAAATCCCACAAAGGATGCTGCCTAACTTTTTGTTTAATTTGAGTGCATTGGTGATGAGCACCAATGACAGTAAAAATAGGTGCCAGGACAGAATTACAAGGAGGACCTTTTTTCCTATTAACATATGGGAGATTGCTGTGCTGGTTTTGTTTTGCTTTTTTGTTCTGGTTCCAGTATTAATCTGCATCATCTCAGTACTTGAGAGTTCAGTGTCTTGGAGATGTGATAAACAGCTGCCAGATGTTTCATTCTCTCTCTGCTCTTCTAGAGACTACCTGAATGTGCAACATGCTATTTGTTTTCTCAAAGTGTGGTTATACAAGGATTTATTATGGTTTCTTCCAGTGTACTGTCACAACCAATGGAGAGGACTCCTAAACTGAAAAAGACCTTTTAAAAATGAGCGTGGCAAAAGAAGCAATTAAAACCAAGGAATAAAGCTTAAATCAAACATATAGGTTTGATATAATTCTTCTAAAAATTTAATTCTTTTCCTTAAGCACTAGCAAGTTTGTTTTGCACAGAGAAGGGAAACACTGCTAACATTTTATTAGCACCTTTGTTAACCTGGCCTTTTCAATCTAACAGCAAATAGTAGCTTAGGGGAGTGTGTTATAGCTTGTTTTCTACTCTTTTGACATCTTGTCCGAATTAATGACAAAGACCCATGCAATGTACAAAGTGAAAATGAGGTTTTGCTGGTGCTTGAAAACCCTACGCTAAAACTCAAAAATGAAAATTCTCTTTTTTTGATCCCAGTGACCGAATCTCCTCCTGTGAGCAACTGGGTGGAGGGTGGGAAAAGAAAAAGGGAAGTGGGGAAAGAAAAAAGAAAAAAGAATTTTAAGTTTTTCCAAGGTTGTGATTCATTATCCTTTAGCTCTCTGGAATGCCACAAGACTTTTTTAAGCATCCACTATTCGTTACTTGGCAGAAAGAGGCTGATAGCTTGAGAATTGAATTGTCATTTTATGCACAACACACTGACAGATCACTGCAAAAACAAACCTACCAGAAATTACATTTTAAAAATGTATAAAGACACCAAATTAACTAACAGAGAGTTTGCAGACAGTATTCTTAATTCTGTGATAAAAGACGAGAGAGTGCTGCTGGAATTGTGCCTCTTGTGTTTGCACTGATTTTATGTACCTGGTACTATTGCTTTCTGTTTCTTTAAAGGGAGTGGGCTTTTCCTAACCTCAGGAGGTGGTGGGGAACCTGTTTTTTAGCACTTTGGAGGCAGAACAAAGAATCCAACTATGCAGGGAACTGCTTGAAAGTAGAGTGATCTCCCTTATTGTGCAAGGTGTTGTGTCAATAATTTGCCATCAATATGTGCCGAAATTTGAATATGAACTTGCATTTGGGCATGTCAGCATTTCTTCCAGTCTGTGTTCACACACAGTTGAAGGATTGGGTTTTGATTGCATAAATGTTAGCTTGGATGTTTGGACTCCAAGAAACTGTTTTCAAAGTTATCCTTTTCTAACAGGTATCAGCGAAGGCATATTAGTGCAGAAGGAAGAAAGGTTTCATCAAAACCCAATTGTCAAAGCAGACGTAGCAATGTGTGGCAAGATAAGGAAGTATTTCACACACCCATTTCTTTCCCCAACATTTGTGTTAAGGTGTCAAATGTTTGTTTTAATTTCTGTAGCCCACTTGTGCATTTTATTTTTGCATGCTATTATAAAGAGCGATGCTTTGTTCTGTATGTCTCCATGAAGTATTAGAAGCTTTTTTTTTTTTTGCACTCATACTTACTAGTGCTGCTGTTTGTTCTGTAATTCTCTGTCCTGGTTTCAGCTGGGATAGAGTTAATTTTCTTTCTAGTAGCTGGTACAGTGTTATGTCTTGGATTCAGTATGAGAAGAATGTTGATAACACACTGATGTTTTCAGTTGTTGCTAAGTAGTGTTTAGACTTAAGTCAAGGATTTTTCAGCTTCTCATGCCCAGCCAGCAAGAAGGCTGGAGGGGCACAAGAAGTTGGGAGGGGACACAGCCAGGACAGCTGACCCAAACTGGCCAAAGGGGTATTCCATACCATGTGACATCATGTCTAGTATATGAACTGGAGGGAGTTGGCCTGGGATGGGATCGCCGCTTGGGAACTAACTGAGCATTGGTCAGTGGGTGGTGAGCAATTGCACTGTGCATCAGTTGTTTTGTATATTCCAATCCTTTTATTATTATTGTCATTTTATTATTGTTGTTGTTATCATTATTAGTTTCTTCCTTTCTCTCCTATTAAACTGTTCTGATCTCAACCCATGAGTTTTACCTTTTTCCTTCCAATTCTCTCCTCCATCCCACTGGGTGGTGGGGAGTGAGTGAGTGGCTGCGTGGTACTTAGTTGCTGGCTGGGGTTAAAGCAGGATATTCTCAAAAGTTTTCTTACTTGTTCTGAGCAGAATTCAGAAATGTTCTGAATTACTTTTGCAGTCATCTGATTGATTGCTTGGGAGTTGAACACTCGCATGCAAGTACTCAGTCCACCAAATCTCAAACTGGAGCTGTGCTTTAGTGGCAGTTAATTGGGAGTTATTTCTGTTTTTCTACAGTCAATATGTACTATTACTGTTTTTCTTGGAGTAGCACTTAGAGGCTTCAGTTAGAGACCAGGTCCGTCCTACACTAAACAACATCTAGACATTGAAAAAGAGGGTTCCTGTTCCATAGACTTTAGAGCTCAGTTACACTTTTACAGTGAAAAAGAAATCTTGAGAAAACTAGTACTGAATACCCATTTCAGAGGAGCCAGAGAGAAAATTATTGGTGATTCCAACTACTTCTGGATAATGCATTGCCTTGAATTTGAGGAGGAAGAGCTTACCCGGCCCTGTTGTCAAGGGTGCACCAAACTGAGTATTAAAAAAAAAAGCAATGCTTTGAAGTCAAGCTGCGGGTACACAGTAGTAGGCTGTATACACTGACTTGACATGTTGACCCTGACTGTTGGAGATCCCATGGTAACCCTTGGAATATATATGCATATATATGAGAGGACTGAGCAGAGCTCTTAAATTTCAGGAAGAGAAATCACTGTATCACTGCTTTCTCTCTGACCTTGAAAGGTCTTGAATTATTAAAGAGTCTCTTAAAAGTGCAACCTAGTTTCTAAGCTCTGTAACTTTTAAATGGCATAACCATTGTGAAATTTAGTTCTGGAGTCATTTAGGCAATTTTTTCTGCATCACTTTAATTACAAAAATTGGATGTTTCTCTTGCTTCAGAATGTTTTATCATCTTAATTAAAAATAATAATTTTATGTATACTGCAGTGCTGCGAATTCAGGATAACAAAAGTTTGAACAACTCATAATACTCTTGCAAAAGTATCTTCAGTAGCTGAAATGCTGTCTGATAGCTGAGCAGCACCTGACTTATGTAGTATATGCTTAAGTTATATAGGGATCTAGGTAGCTTTTAAATACCACTGGGATACAAAAGTATTGTTTATGCTGCCCGAGAGCAGAAAGCAGACTCCACTGTGAGAACGGAAGATGGACCAAGCTCTGAACTGCTTAACAAAAACACCTACATTTGGGCAGCTTGGACTATGAATGAGAAGATTTTGAAATAATGATATAAGGATGGCACCTCTGTCCTTTTCCTTGGGTTAGAAGTTTTCATACACGTCTCTTGTGTTTGTGTATGATGCAGGTGGTGACGGTATGTAGTCTTTGCGCCAGACTTGCCCTTGACACAGCGAGGCAGAATCAGGACTACAGCTGTTTACAGCTTATTATTTTTATATCTCATTTAAAAATCGATTCAACCCTCCCTCTTCACAGGCAATAAACTTGTGCCCATGTTTCAGCTGGTACCAGAAATTGGTTCTGCTGCAGGAGCACTTGCAAGCTGTGGTCAAAGCTGAAGCCTTGGCTGTGGGACAGCTTCAGGTCTTGCAAATCACTTTGAGCTCCATCTAACAGTGAGGCCTTTGAATTCTGGGTTATTGTCAATGTTTACAGCAGTGTGAGTAGAGCCAATTAGTGACTTGTGCTTTGTGTGTGCTGTAATAACAGAGATGCTGTTTTCCCACTTTGCTGAATTGCCACAAGGCAAGCAAACTTCCTCCTGGCTCTAAGGAGGGAGCCTGTAGTGAAAGACAAAGTCCTCTCTGCATCTAATAACAACCTCTTGCTGCTGGGCAGGAGTACGTAAAGCATGGGAACATGTGAGTGTGTGCTGAGAGGAGGAGCAGGGCAGTTTTTTTCAGTATAGATGTGGGCCAGGGTCTGTCACTGCGTAAGTATTGTGGTTCCACTGGAATAACAGTGCAATGCACTGTTTTGATGGCTGTTGTCAGCCGTGTGCTAATATAGATGCACTTACTGCCATACAATTCGTGACCATGCAGAGCCGCTTCAGCAAAGATTGGGGAAAACGAGGAGGGGTGGAGGGGAGCAATTAATTTTGTCTCTTCAGAACAGCAGTGTCCTGTGGATTCTGATATGATCACATCCAGTTTTTCTGCTCATGCATTTGTCACAGATCAAGTCCTGCTACCTCTACCTTTAAATGTAATTATTTCGAAGTCTCTCATTCCAGGCTCTTGTACCATGCCGGAGCTGTGCAATCCGTCCTCCATTGCTCAGGCACAGAAATGCTGCAAAGAAGCATGACCTGTCCCTTTTGCGTCCTCTGTCATAATAAAATAGAGACACCTTTCAAAGTTAATTTTAGAATATTCTTTGTTGTTAGAAGTAATTTGGTGGCCTTGAAGGGCTGTGAAACCCCCACCCCTGGACAATCAAATGCACTTTTGGACGTTTGTGATGTGAATTGCAATGTGTTAAAACCTCATTGCAAAGCAACAGACAGCTTCCAGATCCCTCTCTCTATCTGAATCTGTAGACTAAAAACAGTGTGGATTTTAATTAGGAGATAAAGTTAAAGCTGTTCAGAGACGAAAAATTGGAAAGAGAGCTGCTTGCAATATGCACGTGCATTCCTTCTTCTTAAACATGCTTGTGAGCACACCAGGTCACGGTGAGCAGGAGCTCCAGCTCTGGTTCTGGCTGTGGAGCTTCAGCACCGAGGGCTTGGGTTGGGGGGCCGAAGGTGCAGGATCCTTCCACTGAAGGATCCCCCTGTGTCTCTGCCGATGCTGGGGACCAGCACTGGCCGTCTTTTGTTGGCAGACGTGTAGCTGGGGCTGGCAACTCCACCGCTGCGATCCGCAATGAAAATTGCGGCGCCGAGGGCCGTGGCACCAGTGAGCCCTTCTGGTGGGGAAGCACCATGCCCTCAGGACTGCAGAGCTCTCCCCGTGTGGTGCGGGTGGGCGTGCAGCAGCCAAAGGGTTGGAGGGTGTCCAAGCCATGCGACATGAAAGGAAATGCCACGTGGCTCTGGACCCGTCCCTTGTAAAACTTGCTCAGTGAGGGTAAATAGTAACAGTTGGTTTCTGCTCTGTGAGAGGAATTAAGCATAATAATGTGTTAGCCTAGACTGCTACCTGCCAGAGTTAGACAGACTCAAGACTGGGATAAAAAAAGATTATCATCTGATTTTTCCATCTGGATGAGACTGCTCAGTTCGCCTGCAGACTCTGTCGGCTGAAGAGGAGCGACTGCTGCTGCACTCCCTGCCTTGCAGGAGGAGGTATGACCACTGATAAGGGGTCCTGCGGGAATACAGATGCCTTTCTGGAGCTAACAGAGGTGTAGATCCAAACATGCTGAAGGAAAACATCCTGAAAATATGCATTGACCAATGGGCATCTCTCCCCCAGCTTGCTGCTCTCAGAACTAAAGTGATTTCAGATGCTGGACAGATTTATATAAAATGTTTTCATCCTGCTTGTCACTGGTTTAAAAATATATTTGCAAGGAAATGAAGCGACAGTTGTAAAATATCCAGCATATTAAAGCTAAAATGATATGATCAGCATTCCATAAAAAGAGGATTTCTATTTCATATCTGGAAATTAAACTGTATGCAATTATGATGAGACCATTTATCCTTTGTCCAGTCTAGGTGTCCCTACCTGTTCAGTCAAGCTTCCCTGAACAAATCAGTTTTATAGCAAAAACACAAATAGTAATTAGCATAGAAGGAGTATTTATTCTAATTACCCTCCAGTGGCTAGACTACTGCAAGAGTTAAGCCTCATTTGCATCTTTCTGCAAACAGATGTGGATGTACAGAGAGCTGTCGTATCACAGATAGTAAGGATAACGTGTAGGGTGTGTGATATGTCAGCTTTCTGATCTGGCTGGTTAGGCCTATAATTTCCTGCCAGTTTATAACGGCTTCTGGTTCTTTGATTGTAAAGGGGAAGGCAAGCACTTTGGGGCTTAGGCAGCAGGGGAATTGACTTACCTGGATGTCCTTCATCTGGACGTGATTTGTTCACTTTAGATTTAAGGACTATGCTGGTCTTTTATTTATCTGCTTAAGCCTATAGTTTGCTTTCTTGTATGTTTTATTTTTAACTACAAGGTTTTACATCCATATTAATAAGTCATCGAAGAAGTATTGTAGTGCTAAATAACATGCACTTTCCCAGCACAAAGGAATTCCAGCCAGTAAGTCAGCTTCATCAGGGGCCCAGCTTAAATGCCTCTATGCAAACGCACGTAGCATGGGGAATAAACAAGAGGAGTTAGAGACGTGTGCACACTTGCAGGGCTGTGATCTTATTGACATTATGGAGATGTGGTGGGATGGCTCCTATGACTGGAGTGTTGGAAGGGAAGGATACAGGCTCTTTAGGAAGGACAGGCAGGGGAGACAAGGAGGGGGTGTCACCCTCTATGTCAGTGACCAGCTGGAGTGCATGGAGCTCTGCCTGGGGATGGATGAGGAACTGAGCGAGAGCCTATGGGTCAGGATTAAAAGGAGGGCAGGGACAGGTGACATTATAGTGGGGGTCTGCTGCAGGCTACCGACCAGGAAGACTGAGCAGATGAGGCCATCTATAGATGGGAGCAGCCTCACATTCACGAGCCCTGGTCCTCATGGGGGACTTCAACCACCCCCATATCTGTTGGAGGGACAATATAGCAGACCATAGGCAATCCAGGAGGTTCCTGGAATGCACTGATGGTAACTTCCTTCTCCAAGTGATAGAGGAGCCAGCGAGGAGAGGTGCTATGCTGGACCTTGTTCTCACCAACAAGGAGGGGCTGGTGAGGAATGTAAAGCTCAAGGGCATCCTTGGGTGCAGTGACCATGAAACGGTAGAGTTCAAGATCCTTAGGGCAGTGAGGAGGGTGCACAGCAAGCTCGCTACTGTGGACTTCAGGAGAGCAGGCTTTGGCCTCTTCAGGGATCTGCTTGGTAGAGTACCATAGGATACAGTCCTGGAGGGACGAAGGGCCCAAGAAAACTGGTTAATATTCAAGGATCACCTCCTCCAATCCCAGGAGCAATGCATCCCAACAAAAAGGAAGTCAGGCAAAAACGTCATGAGGCCTGCATGGATGAACAAGGAGCTCCTGGACAAACTCAAACATGAAAAGGAGCCTACAGAGAGTGGAAGCAAGGACAGGTAGCCTGGGAGGAATACAGAGAAATTGTCCGAGCAGCCAGGGATCAGGTTAGGAAAGCCAAAACCCTGATAGAGTTAAATCTGGCCAGGGATGTCAAGGGCAACAAGAAAAGCTTCTATAGGTACGTTGGTGATAAAAGGAAGACTAGGGAAAATGTGGGCCCTCTCTGGAAGGAAACGGGAGACTTGGAGAAGCCCATGGGGAAGGCTGAGGTACTCCATGACTGTTTTTCCCAGTCTTCACTGGGAACTGCTCCAGCCACACCACCCAAGATGCAGAAGGCAAAAGCAGGGACCAGGAGAATGAAGAACCGCCCACTGTAGGAGAAGATCAGGTTTGAGACCATCTAAGGAACCTGAAGGTGCACAAGTCCGTGGGACCTGATGAGATGCATCCGCAGATGGAACTGGCAGACAAAGTGGCTAAGCCACCATCCATCATATTGGAGAAATAGTGGCAGTCTGGGGAAGTTCCCACCAACTGGAAAAGGGGAAGCAAACCCCCCATTTTTAAAAAGGGAAGGAGAAGAAAGGAAGACCTGGGGATGTATAGGCCAGTCAGTCTCACCTCTGTCCCCAGCAAGATCATGGAGCGGATCCTCCTGGAAACTATGCTAGGGCACATGGAAAATAAGGAGGTGATTGTTGACAGCCCATATGGCTTCACTAAGGGCAAATTGTGCCTGACAAATTCAGTGGTCTTCTACGATGGGGTTACAGTGTTGGTGGATAAGGGAAGAGCAATAGACATCATCTACCTGGACTTGTGCAAAGCATTTGACACTGTCCCACACGACATCCTTGTCTCTAAATTGGAGAGATGTGGATTTGACGGATGAATCACTTGGTGGATAAGGAATTGGCTGGATGGTCGCACTCAAAGAGTTGTGGTCAATGGCTCGATGTCTGAGTGGAGCCCAGTGACAACCCTCTGGGGTTGGTATTGGGACGGGCACTGTTTATATTTGTTAGTGACATGGACAGTGGGATTGAGTGCACATTTGCCAACGATACCAAGCTGTGTGATGTGGTCGACACGCTGGAGGGAAGGGATGCCATCCGGAGGGACCTTGACAGGCTTGAGAGGTGGGCCTGTGCGAACGTCATGAAGTTCAACAAGGCCAAGTGCAAGGTCCTGCACATGGGTCTGAGCAATCCCAAGCACAAATACAGGCTGGGTGATGAGTGGATTGAGAGCAGCCCTGCAGAGAAGGATTGGAGGTGTTAGTGGATGAAGAACTGAATATGAGCCAGCAATGTGCGCGCGCAGCCCAGAAAGCCTGTCGCCTTCTGGGCTGCATCAGAAGAAGTGTGGCCAGCAGGTCAAGGGAGGTGATTCTGTCCCTCTGCGCTGCTCTCGTGAGACCCCACCTGGAGTACTGTGTTCAGCTCTGGGGCCCCCAGCGTGAGAAAGATGTGGACCTGCTTGAGCGGTTCCAAAGGAGGGCCATGAAGATGATCAGGGGGCTGGAGCACCTCTCCTATCAGGATAGATTGAGAGAGTTGGGATTGTTCAGCCTGGAGAAGAGAAGGCTCCGGGGAGACCTTATAGCGGCCTTCCAGTACTTAAAGGGGGCCAACAGGAAGGATGGGGAGGGACTCTTTATCAGGGGGTGTAGTGATAGGACAAGGGGTAATGGTTTTAAACTGAAAGAGGGTAGATTTAGATTAGATATAAGGAAGAAGTTCTTTACTGTGAGGGTGGTGAGGCACTGGAACAGGTTGTCCAGAGAGGCTGTGGATGCCCCATCTCTGGCAGTGTTCAAGGCCAGGTTGGATGGGGCTTTGAGCAACCTGGTCTGGTGGAAGGTGTCCTTGCCCATGGCAGGAGGCTTGGAACTAAATGATCTTTAAGGTCCAAACCATTCTATGATTCTATGAAATAATTATCACAGTTTGCACAAATAGAACTGTCTGGTTTGCTACAGGTGACACATGTAATGGAGCATAGTCCAATGGTAGAGACAGTCTTCAGAGTAGCTTTTCAAGGATTTATTACTGCTGTACAATGCATTTTTTTGTGAAATAGGCAACCGGGCTATAGTTCAACTTACAGCTGAACCTGCTGGTCATTATTTAAAATCATCAAGTCATTTTTAATCTCCAACTCTTCCCCTTCATGAGTGGCTTTTTGGATGGACAGCATGTTAGCTGCTAAGTAAATTTCAGATTTTAGGAAGGCCTTTTAGTCATATAAGTCAGGATGATAGAAATCCTATTTAACGGGGAATACTCCTTTGCCATGGGCTTGATCAATAAATTAAATAGATTAATTAAGTTGAGCTGTCAGGATCAAGGACTGTCATGAAGTCAGGCCAGCGGAGTTGGCCATTTATCAGAGGCAAAAATTTGTTGAGAAAAGGCAGCCTTTAATGGGTAATTCTGGAGTGCATGCAAATGAGCAAGTACATAAAAATTCTAGCAAGGAGTGAATGCCTGTCATCTGATCACAAGCGGTATAAAAGGAGGTGGATACGTCTGTGCAAAGTCATTAAATTTGCTTATCAAACTCCTTCTTGTGAATTTTTGAACTTGAAGTTCTGAGGAGATGAACTGGCTTGTGATGTGGGTATATAGTCTTAGGTATTTCCATTTTTTAATCTTCACTGAGAAATTCAGTTGGTTTTATTTTTTGAGATGTATATAGATACACACATACACATATATATGTATGAAGAGATTTAAAATGCAAGCTTATTAAAAAATAGGAAATCTTTTATTGCTTTCAGAGAACTCTGAGAAATTAAACTCTGCAGGTGGGATCCAGCGCAGAGATCAGAGCCAGACCAATGCATTCCCACCATTTCAGCGCAGGAAACTTCTAGTGTTTTTTATGCCTGGTCCCATTGTATGCTCCCAGGAGAGTCCTGCTGATCCTGGTTTGGGAGAGTCTCACAGCTGGGTGCTGTGGGGATCTGCACAGGTGACCTTGTTGACTGAACTAGGGTTTCTCCCTTCTCCCCCAGGACCCATCATTGGAAAGAGATGATCAGCAGAGTTTCAATGCCTACTTACTGAGGTTCCAGAGACAGAAAGTCATGGGGGCTCCGTATCTTTAATTTTCCTCTGGGTACTTTAGGTTGCTGAAGGAGGGTGATAGTATTTCTCTGGCAGTTCTGGGTGTGATGGATGAGGGAGCTCCGCTGCAGGGCTCTACAGATGACACAACCTTGAGGCCGGTGCAGTGCGGGCAGCAGAGCAGCAGCAGCTCCTGGCTCTCCCAGGCAGAGGAGCCGCTTTGCTATGGACCTCTTTGCTACCACGTGTTTCTCTGCGGATGCAGTGGGAGTGAGATGGTGTGTGCTTCCCAATGTAGAAAGTGAAGCAGTACATATAATTGCATGAAAGTTGCATCTCTGTTTTGGTACTTCCAGTTTAGCTGTAAAGCCCTGACCATATGGATGTACTCCTACAGCCGCTCTGGAGGCAAGCTGAGAATAAAATGAGCTGTGTGCAAGTGCTGCAAGCCTGTGTAAATGAAACCTGCCTGACAAACCAGAAACATGCCTTTTTGGTGTATAATAAAAATAAAATTCTCTCCAGGCGTAGAACCTTACGTATGTTCAATTCCTGTTGATTAAATAGTTCTGAGCTCAAAACGGCAAGGGATTGAGCCAGGGATGCTGATGCCAGGTTAGCGATCTGTTAGGAGAAACGTGGAAGAAGACAGTGCTAGAAAAATGTGCCGGGCCATGTGGGAGAGGCCGTGGTCTTTGTTGTAGTTCTGAGGGAAGACCCTGTTTGCCAAGGCGAGAAGGTGCAAGGAGGAATAAGGGCTTGCTCTTTCTTTTCTCAAGTCTGTTCAGGAAAGGCAGAGCTAGAGAATAGGGGTATGCTGACTTTGGGGCATTGAAGTGCATCTGGGGTGGAAGAGGATGAAAATGAAAGACTGTGACTGGTGGTAACTCCTGGATTGCTTCTCTGCCCTGCTTAATGAGGGCATGAGAATCTCTGCCCCCTGCTGTAGTTCAGGGTTTTGTCTTGGGGACTTCAGAGAAAATTTAAAAGTGGTCCTAAGTGGTTGAAGTGCCTCAGTCATAGTGTGAGCTGGGCTCCTTAACTTGTAACTTGTTTGTGATACTGGTCTGTAGGCTCTTGATGAACATTTTTAAAATGGCCCTGGTACTTCAGCTGTAGGAAAGCCAGGCTTTCTTTACTTTTTTTGTTACACTATTATCAGCAGCTGTGAAGAGTGATGCAATCCATATGCCGTATGGAGCACCTATATATAAAAATCTGACATATGGATGTTGTGAAGTTATCGGAAGATTCCACAGGCTTGAAATCACCCACGTTTTAAAAACATTCTGTTTGGGAATTAGTTGTTGAGATGTTATGTTGAATTCCCTGAAGTGAAGCCAGGCAAATTGTGCTGGGAATGTTTTTAGCATGGAGTCAGGTCTGAATTACTCTTTTTGGTCCCCAGTGGAGCACCACAGGCTTTGAGAAGGATGTGTTTAGGCTGAATGTTTTCAAGCTGTCTGTCTGGATGACTTTTACTGGGTCTGTTAACCTAGAGCATCTGAGCCATTTCTAGCTCGTGGTTCTTCACTGTCATCTGCTGCCCCTCACCTAGTTGGAAGCCTCTGTCTCCGTTGGCAGTATGGGAGGGGAGGATGAGGCACAATGTCACTGAACACCTAGTTTCTCAATTAAGTTTTCAGGACTCTTGCTGTTTGAAAGTGTTGTTTTGCTGCATGGAAATTAAGACAGCCTACTGGCTGCTATTTATAAGGGACTTTAAGAAGGTAGGGCATTCAAATGGAACCAGAAGGTAGTAAAGCACACAGTTTGCAAGAAGTTGCTGCCTTTGCTAACATTGATTTGCCATGCTGCTGTAGCTCATCATGTCAAAAATATTTATCTGGAAGTTCTCCATGGCTAACTAGCATGAGTTGGCCAGAGGTTAGTTGGTTGGTTTGTTTGTTTGGGGTTTTTTATCCTTTTTTTATCTACTGAGATGGGAATCCCTCCTTCTACTGCTGATTTGGCTGTTGCAGCAGTGCAGGCTTCACTTAGCCTCCCCGGGGAATTCGCCATTGGAGCATGCGAGTGAGCGGCAAGGTGGGCATAAGGCATGGTGGGCCTGTCAGCTCTACACAGATGGAGACTGAGCAAAATCAACGACTGAGTGAGCAAATGGTAAGGAGGAAGGTACATATAAACTGAAAGACTTTTCAGTTTTACTCACTGTTTAAGAAGCATATAGCAAGCGTTATAAAAATATGGATGAATAATATGTAGTTGGTTGATCCTCCCCTGGTCTCGACAAAGGCAGATGGAAATGGGTCCGTCCTATCTGCTGATTTTGGGGCTTGTTCGGATTGAGCATGAATACATGTTCTGCCTGTACATGAGGATCAGGATCTGGGGAGGGCTTAGCTCCTCAGATGCCATCCTTCTCCCAGCACCTGGGATGTGCTGTGCCCCCAGATGTTTGTACAGGTGCCTTAAGTTTTCATGAAAGGCATCTCAAATTGCTGGTGTCCCCTCTGTCAATTTTGTTCTCATGGGAGGGCAGAGGATTGACAGTGGTTTGGATTCTGCTTTCTGAAATGCTTAGGCCAGGGCTTCAGTGATGTGGAGTAGCAGCAAGCGGCACACCCTGGAGCTTGGTTATTTAAGAGCTTAGGTTATAGATGTACGTAAACCTCTTCCTCCCCAAAGAGCTGTCAAGGTGAAGTTAATTCTGCTACCTGTGAAGCAATAGTAGGGGAGTGAGCCTATAGCAGGTGTCTGTACATCACTTTAATCTGTAATCAACCTGTTAGGATTTCTAGTTCATAGCTATGTCTTAGTTATTTGCATGTCCTGTGCTACAGTGGATCCTACTTGCTTAAAATCCTTTGCAAGGAAGAAACATTCTTCTGGCTTTTATTTGAAATGAAAGCTGTTCCCTAGAGTCATGTCAGCTGCAGAAATCCAGACCCCAGCACAACTGTCTGCATTAAAAACTGGGCTTTGGGCTCCATCAAAATATTGTGACTGCACATGTCGCAAACAGAGGAAGGCAGTGCAGCAGCACAGGCACTTAAAAGATTGCATCCCTGCTTTGAAACTGAGGGGCTTTTGAAACTGAGGGGCTGCAACTGGGAAAAGAAACAATTATCTCCTCTCTTTGCCTCTTCCAGCCCCCTACCTCCAGCCCCTGTCAGCTCTTTGCTTTAAACTTTGTTTGAAATTATATGCTTGTCTCTTGGTAGACTTCCCCTGTATTTTAATTGGGGATGGCAGGTAAGGCATAAAGTCAAAGAACTGGAAATAACCTGTAAAACTAAAACAGCGGAGCCAAAAAGACAGCCCTTCAGTTAAAGGTGGTGATAATAACTGCCAATTTTTTGGGAATGTTTGCAAACTCCTGTTTAGATCATGCAAAATTGTATAAAACTTTTAAGGCCTTTGAATATGAACAGGGCTGGAGGACTCTGAGAAGAGAATGGCAAGGCTTCAGTAAGAGAGATGTGTATCATATGTATCAGTTTACTACACACTGTCTAGGCAAGAAGCCATGCTGATGGGTTAATACATCTTTTTTGCATTTAAGAGAAAAGTACATGTTGTTTTCCTCTTTGTACAAGATGTTGCATGTGGTTATATCTGTACGTATGCATGTCCTTAAAAGAAATATGCAGCGTGTGCCATTCATCGTCCCCAAGATGAGCATTATCTCCTCTGTTCTGTCCAGGTTTTATAGGTGGCTTATTGCCATGAGGTTGGAGTGCCTTTCATTTCTATAGCAAGCACTGTGGCCACTATCCATTTTATATTAGGCTGTGTTCCCTCGATTCCTTCCGGAGCAGAGTGTTTTGGTCAGCTTGGCTACTCTGTTTTGGTGTGGCAGCATCAGTTCAGGTGTATCTGGTTTTAGAGAAGGCTGGATCCAAGGGGACTTTGAAGTGGAAGGGATTAGGGTTTATGGTAAGGTCACAGTTCCTGGGCGAATCCATTCCTCAGATCAGCTGATGAGAAATGCCGTCACCTGCCCTAGCAGGTAAACGTGTGCTTCACTTTCAAGCATATGAGTAGTCCATATTGAACCTGGATTAGAAGCTGAGATTTGACAGTGTCAAAACGAACCAAAGAGCAATAATAAACCCCAAAGAAGAGATTTGCACTGAAAAAACTGAAGACTGTCATCTCACACATCCTCTGCTCTTGTCCTACTCTTTTTGACTATGGAGCTGAAGCAAAAAGAGGAAAGTGCTCAAGGCTATTCAGATTTTCAGTGCAAAGGACTAATGTTTTGGTGAGGTGAGCAGGAAATAATGGCCAGAGACTTGCAGAAGAGCATTGGGATTTGCATTGATTTTGAATTCCTGCTTAGCACCGCAGAAGGTCTTCCAAGATCTGAACTATAACAAGGGGCATTTTGGAGGTGGGGAGGAGTAGAGAAACAGAGATCCCATAGATGCGAAGTACACTAATCTGGATGTAACAGTCAGCTTATGGGTGTCACAGACTCTTATTGCTTGGTGTGGGACTGTGCACACTGTTCAGTGCATGCTTTTAGGCAGAATTAACAATTTTCTCAAAGATTTCCAAGGTGTTAATCCCAGTAAACTGGGGTAATGCTGCATAAGTGGCGATTTTCTCTTTAGCTCTTTGGTAGCCTGAGAAAACTCTGCTGCAGTTCTCCCCGTCCCAATGGGGAGAACAAAGGCTGAGGAGGTTGAGTCCCCGAGTATCTGTCGTTACGTTCCTGCGGCTGGTGCTGACGGGGTAGTTGGAGATGGCAGACGGGGCCCTGCGGTCGTAAATGGAGCTTGTGCATTAGGAACACCCAGAAGGTGAGTGGGTGTCTGTGAAAGTTTTGGTTTAAGAATCTTAAATAGCATCATGAAGGAACCCAGGGGCAAAGAAAAGGATAGAAGCCAGTTCTCTCAGGCCGTGCTCGGCTGCCTGCCTTGGTGAAAGGGTGAGCTGCTTGCTTGCTCTGGTTCCCTGCTTCAGCAGCAGATTTTGTTCATGTTTTCTTCCAGGCCCTGCAGGAAGTGAAGCAGGGCTCACACAAACAATTATTTGGTATCTAGACCAACTGTGGGAGTGGAGAAGGTGTGTTCTGTAAGGAAACGTCCTTCTGGGAGTAAACAGTACATTATGAGGGCCAGCACAAGCAATCCAGATAGCAGTCTGGATTTGGACTTTCTGAAAGGCTGCATCTCTGTCTCAGTTCAGGATACCTCATTTCCAAAAGTGTTAAGCATTTCCATACAGCTTTAGCCTGTCTCCAGATTCACACCCACTCAATCTCTAATTAAATGAAAAAATTTCCACTTTATGATTAATCCTTGTTTTCAGGGCAAGCTGCAAAATAGTTGAAAAAGTAAGACTTATCTGTCTGCTGCTTTCCTTCTGCCTTTTTAGTTTGCAAATGAATGTAGGGTCATCTTACATAATTTGTCTTCTTAGAACTTTTGCTGGTTTTAATTCAGTAAAATGCAGTAGTCATTCCTCATACTTATCTGTAAATTGCATTGAATCTTGTTGCAGTCATATTAGGTAGTAATGATTTATATGCCTTCTAATAATTTATTTGATTATGCCAGCTATGTTCCATTTTTCAAGAATTATCAAATTAATGCTCTTGTGTAGGGAGCAAAAAGAAATATTTTCCATAGGTCTTACTTTGCCTTTCTACAGTTTGGTAGAGTGCTGCATGTTTTGTTCATTAATATAGTGGTATGTAAGGATCAGGCTGACAATTTATTACAGGTATTTAATATCATTAGACTTCGGGTTGCAGAGAGGCTGCATATCCAAAGGTGGTTTAAACGTGGCGTGTGTGTGTCAGCGTTTAGGTAGTTCTGCTGTGTGCTCATCCCCAAATTCTGCAAGTCTATGCTGGGAGTATCTGTGCTGGGCACAGAAGGGGCTGGTGGCTCTGTGCTCAGCTGCGGAGGGTGGGGTGAGTTTGAAGGACGAGCAACACTATGTCAGAAATCTCAGTGGCAAAGTATGTTGGTTCCTCCACTCCTTTTCCTTGTGCTCCAGCTATTCTTCTTGTACAGAGTATAAGGAGCCCTCTTCCCCCATCATCAGAAAAGGGCTGACTTCAGGGAAGTAGTTAAGCACAGGTTAACTTTAGGATATGAATGACTCCCACTGATTTCTGAGGTAATTGTTCTCTCAAAAATAAACACATATGAAATGGGGCTGCTGAGGAGGGGCAGGAGGAGAAACATTCAGCAGGACTAAAGGAAAGTGATTCTTCTATCTGGTGTCTCCTACATTTGAAACATGAAGTATCTCCTTTCTTAATGGACTGTCTACCCTGTCTGTTTTCTCTCCCTTTTGGAAGTGTGTGCCTAACTCCTGGATAATATGCCTCCCACGCCAGCTGACAAAACACAAAGAAGAAGCTTCAGCTCTAGGGGGAAAACTCTTCTCTTCATGAAAAAATGATGTAGTTTTTATTTTCTTTTCCTTGACTTGCATATTTAGAGAGGTACAGGATGGAACAAAGTCATTGCACAAGTGCAAATAACCTCCAACTTTTTTTTCTCTAAAATTTCTCTTTGAAAAACGGTGAGTTTCCTTCTGAATGTGTTGGCATAAAATATCAATTTTTGGCAGTGTTTGAATGCTGCTTTTTTTGCCATTCAAAAGTAGTATTATGCTGCTGAGACATTGGACTTTTGAACAGGATGAAATGTGGTTGCTTTTTAGGGAAATTGTTTGTGATTACTCCAGAAGCAAAATTGTTGCCTTTTCCAGAGTTCATGTACAGGCTGGTACTGTGCCAGTCTAAGAGGAGAGGTAGGGCAACCCAAAGGGACAGAAACAATGGGTAGAAGACCAGAAAGATACTTTACTCAGTGTACAAGCACCTGGAAACATGCAGAAAATCAAACAAGAAATGACTTCCTAGCAAGAAATTAAAGCATCCAAGCGATGAAATGAATAATCAAACAGACATATCATATCCTCTCCCTTTAAACCAGGTTTTTCTTCTCCTGAAGCAGTTGAAGTTTTAGAGGAGAATTTGATTCTTGACACAGTAAACTTCCCAGCAACCAGCTCAGCTCTTGAGTGGCTCAGCCTCTCTGATCCGTTGAAACTGGGGAGCCAGATCCACAGCCTCTGTCACTGCGTTTGCTCTCCTGGTTACAAAAATACACTCCATGTCTCCTTACATCACATCTTTTTTTTTTCTTCTTTTCTTTACCCTTTCGTATTCACTTTGCTGTTATTGGGTTCATTCTGTCATGGGCTGTCACTGTATTTGGGAATAGGCCTCCTTAATAGCTGTATTTGTGTGCTTTTCAACACTATTTGCTTTTTGGCATTATTGAAGGCAGCTGTGTGCACATGGTAACAGCTGGGGGCCTGCTGAACTGTAAAACCTCCTGACATCAATGTTTAATTTACATTGGCATATTTTCACTTTTACATTATACCTGTTTGGAGTCTTGCATGTGTTTTGGCTCTTTACTGTTTTGCAGATGACAAGTAGCAGAGAGCCAAAACTGAGGAATACCCTTGGCTTTCTGCAGAGCTGTGGTGCGTGAATACGGACGGTGTGCTACCATGACTGTTCCTGTAGCTGTTGAGGAGTGTTGGCGTTTAAACAGTTGCTTGTTATTTGCTTATACTCCTTTTTTTAAAACATTATCCTTTCATAACGGTCATTTGCACTTGTACAACCTCCTTGTCATGAGTGGTTGATAGTTTGCTAAGAGGCTGATTTCAACCCAATCTTTTCACAGATGTGGTTATTAAGGAATGCAGCAATCTTCTGCCAGATTTTCTATTCTATTAAGCAGCCATATCATCTCCATGAATAAAAGTGCCTGCTTATATAGGAGTTGGCTTTGGCATGTTGAGGCCATTTGGGTTTTTACAATCGTGTGTTGAAACGCAGCTGATCCTGCCTATGCTGATTCTCTTGCTATCCCTAGCTATTTTTTGGTGCAGACCTGAAAGTACCATCTCTGGAAAGTCTCGTTCCTTCTTTGCTCCTGGGGCAGCTCCGTTAAAAAGACACATTGACACGTGTAAGGCAACATGCATCCCGTGGCCTTCTCTGCAACTGTCAGATTTGTGCAAGCAAGGAGGTGGCCCCTGGAGAATGGCTGGTCCCCTGGAGCGTGGCTGGCTGACTAAGGGCGCTGGTTTTGGCCCTTCCAACAGGCACTTCTCTTTCTCCCACAGCTTCCTCCTGAACCATTGTGTTCACTCGTTGACCAAATCCTTCTTATTTCTTTGCATCCGTAGTGACCTCTTAATGAGGTTAGGGCTGTTTTTTCCCAGAGATGTGAAATATCCGTTTGCTGCACACACTGGCCTTTTGCTTATTCTTGAAAATGTGATGTAGGAAATTGCATCACTGTCTGTTTCTGTTCTGTTGTTGATTAATCTGTTTTTCCACTAGGGCTCTGTTATGAGAGAAGATTAATATTACAGAGAAGATACTTGTTTGTTTCAAATATTTTGTTTCCTTTCTCTGTTGGGAATACTAGTATAAACACCAGGCAATCTGAATTTAAATAGCTAAAGTATTAGTCTTGCTATTCCAATTGCTTGTCATTACACTTGAGGATATGGTTACAGCTGATTATACAAAAATACCTGAGCCATACATTTTACATTCTCAATCAGCATATTATAGATGAACTGTGAAAATTGGGGATAGCTTTTTATGATAATTGGGAGATATTTTCCTTGAAGTATGCAAGACTCTTGAGAGAAGTTGAATTGCTTGTCTGTAATTCTGTTATAAGCTGTACTGGTATTTATTTAACATGCAGTTTATTGCTACTGAATATTTTTCTTATGGCTCTCTGTCAAAGGCTGCATATTCAGAAGGTTGCTCTCGGTTTTGATATTGTCTGCACAATGGCTTGTTCGTTAGACCAGTTCTGAAGCATCCTCCATGAGCCTGACTCACACAAGACAGCAGTGCACTTCTGTGGAGAAAATGTAAATTGTTATTGCCTGAGTGGCCCCTTCAGCTCCCCTTTGACGTGCGAGGGTAATCAGCTAGACTGGGACCCAAAATACAAACTAGCTTAGATTCCTCCAGGGCCCACCCCAGCCCAAAACTGATTAATTGCAACAGACCCCTGGTTCTTGGTTTCGGAAGCTTGAGTTTGGGAGCGGAGCTGGTCCTTGAGTTGTTCCTACAGGTCTGGGCTGTCCTGTCCCCCATGCCAGCAGCACGGGTGACTTGGATTAACCTGCTTTTGGCTTGGGGGTGTCCTTACAGGTATCCTGCTATAAAGCTGTGTGGGGCAGCCCGAGGGTGCTCCCTGGTAGAAAACATGCAGTTCTGGCAACTAGATGCTTTTTAAGCAGATGAGGGAATTTCACATACTGGGACTGTGCAAGCAAAGGCCAAAAGGGACATTATATTTGACTGAGAGGCTACTCACCCAGCACATCACTGCTTCAGGCCCTTCAGGTGGGAAACTGGCTGAACCCACAGCCTTTTCTAGCAACAGGAGGCTGAGCTGTGCCAGGTGTGGGGGCTTATGCAAGGGCACAGGACAGCGAGGTGGCTGTCTGGAGACCCAGCTCCTAAGGAGGACCTAGGCCTGGTCTCCTTCATCTGTAGAAGCTGGACTTGACCGGAGATGCTGCTGGACTCTTACAGTCCATCACATGTGTCATGGTTTAAGTCCAGCTGGCAGCAAAGCACCACGAGGGCACTCATTCCTCCCCCTGGTGGGATGGGGAGGAGAAAATACAACAAAAAGCTTGTGGGACAAGACAAGGACAGGGAGGGATCATTCACTAATTATGGTCATGGGCAAAACAGACTCGACTTGGAAGAAAAAAACCAAAATCAATTCAATTTGTTACCAATCAGATCAAGACAGGATAATGAGAAGTAAACCCAAATCTTAAAACACCTTCCCCCACTCCTCCCTCCTTCCAAGCTGAACTCCACTCCCAATTTTCTCTACCTCCTCCCCTCAGTGGTGCAGAGGGATGGGGAATGGGGGTTGTGGTCAGTTCATCACACGTTGTCTCTGCCGCTCCTTCCTCCTCAGGGGCAGGACTCCTCACTCTTCCCCTGCTCCAGTGTGGGGTCCCTCCCATGGGAGACAGTCGTTCACGAATTTCTCCAACATGAGTCTTTCCCACGGACTGCAGTTCTTCATGAACTGCTCTGGCATGCGTCCCTTCCGTGGGCTGCAGTCCTTCAGTCACAGCCTGCTCCAGCGCGGGATTTCCCATGGAGTCCCGGCCATCCTTGGGGGCATCCATCCCCCTGCTCCAGCGTGGGCTTCTCTCTCCCCGGGCTGCAGGTGGGCATCTGCTCCCCTGCTCCCCTGCTCCCCTCCATGGGCTGGGGGGGACGACAGCCTGCTGCCTCACCGTGGGCTGCAGGGGCATCCCCTCCTCCCCTCCTTCTCCTCCCCTCCTTCTTCACTGACCTCGGTGTCTGCAGAGGGGTTCCTCTCATGTTCCCATCTCCTCCCCTGCTGCAGGTTCCCCTTCTCCCAGAGGCACTACCACCGTCGCTGATGGGCTTGGCCTTGGCCAGCGGTGGGTCTGTCTTGGAGCTGAGGAAGCTTCTAGCAGCTTCTGACAGGAGCCACCCGTGCAGCCCCTTCCCTGCTACCAAAACCCCACCACACAAACCCAATACAGCATGCTTTCCTGTTCGGCTCTTCCTTGCAATTATTGCAAATAAAAGTGAAGAGGAGCCACGCTGATTGCCTTGTTGAGATTCAGGTTGAATTCAGTTTAAAAAAAATAAATTAAAAATTAAGTTCTAAATGAAGCAAATGAAGCACTAATGCAGCAAACTGGAATTTGTGAGATTTTGCTGCAGAGGGTTCAGCTTGTCCCTAGGTAGACAAAATGCAGTCTGGAATCCTAGATGAGAAACAAATGGCTTTCTGCCTGGATTCGTGGTAATACATGTAAAGTTACAACTCTTGCTTTTCTTTGTTGGCACGTGTGAGCAAGTTACTTTATGCTTGGCTTTGTTTGCTTGTCTTGGCTCACAAGAGTTAGTTTCTCTATGGCTTTAGGGTACACTCTCATTTTCATTACCATGGGAGATCGCTGCTGCTCCTGTCCCTCCCATCGGTGTTTTAGTAGAGATATTACGTAGCTGGAGATTGGCAGGCAGCTTGGGAGAAACGGTTGTGCGAAGGGGGTATTGCAGGTGACATCAGGGCGGTGGGGCAGGCTTATACCTCAGCTTAAGCAAAAGGAGTCGGAGGTTGGAGTGCCCAACTGAGAGCTGGTGTAAAGCACTTAACTCTGGTTTGATTGGAGTTATGTTCAGCACAGTGTGTCTGAATTCAGCCTGTTCATCCGTGCTATCTGTTTGTTTTAGTGTTTACGGGGTCGACCTCTGGGGTATTAACTCTAGAGGAGATTTTTGTCTGTTTACCAAAATGGAAATTGCCTAGTTCAGGAGTGGGCTGCAATCCCTTCAGAAAACTCATCTTTAATATATTTCCTGTAATCACTGCTTTAAAACAAACACACATTTCCAAAATGTTCTTCAATTTTTCACCCTGCTATTTCCTGCACAGCCATTAATCATCCACTTCTCCATTTAAGTACAGAGCGCAGAGTATTGCTGTGAAGAACTGACTTCTCATGCCTGATGAAAAAAATAAGTGGTTTTATGGTAAAATTCCTATCACTTTGGGGAGCGGTGATAGTGCCGAAAAAATGTGCATTGACCTGTGTGACACAGGTGCCGTGTGTGTCAGGATTTCAGCAGAGTGAACCCCTGATAGTTCACTTGTAGAACATTCTGTCTTACACTGCAAAGGTACAGTGCCAGCTTTTGGGTTGTTTAAACCTAGCCCAGCTTGGTAATCATTAGATTATCAGGTGTGTGCTGGCTCAGGTTGTGCAACTGGAAATTTGGCGTGTCCATTTTTTGTCTGCTGTAGTTTGGTGAAGACAGTGGGCTTTATCCCAGTGAACTATAGCCCTGGGTATGTTCAGTATAAACTTATGGTTATGAAAATGCAGGTGTTCCCACAGCATCGGCTTAGGGTTGAGTGTCAAAGAGATGTCTAAATAGTTATTTCTCTCCTTCTAGAAGAGGTTGGATATGTGTCTGGATGGGGAGTTCAGCGGGGTGGGAGTGATGTGCCCAGGCAGCGCACCAGTGCCCTGCTTAATCATCTGTGCTGCTTGATCTTAACCCACTTCCCCAGGCCCCTTCTTCCACCAGGATCTGCCTTTCTGACCCGAGCCCTGCCTCATCCCTGAGTCTCTCAGACCCACGTGGTGAGCCCATGAGCAGCAGCAGCAGCAAGCTGAACCTGAGCTTTGACTTTCTGTGCGGCGGGCACAAGGGCTTGGAAAGGAAAAGCGGTTCCTGGTGAGAATGAACTGTCTGGCTCATCAGGCTGTGGTGGCAAGGTCAGAAATCCTGAGGAAGCTGGAACAGGATTTGTTTTTTGTGCCTCCATGTGTTGCCACAGGTAACCTCTGTGTGCCATCAAGCAAGAGCTATTCTTTTTTGGTTTTGGATTTTAAACTGCAGCGGTCAGCTCTCGCAGCAGAGGTGTCAAACATAGCATACAGTTGTCTTTGGCTGCTGGAGTGTCTTCGTGCTCTTGGGTGTCTCCATGTTTCAGCTGGAAGCTTCATACGGAAATGGTGAGGGCTGCTAAGCCATGTGCACTTCTGTGTCTGAGCCCACTGGGCTTGTGCACGTGGGAGAATGGTGTTTGCAGGTGTGTCATACCCAAACCACGACGGGGATCTGTGGCAAGAGTGGAGTCTGGGGCCTCGGCTCAATACCCACTCCTCGAGCCCCAGACTTGCCATCCAGCAGCGCGGGCACGTGCTCTTTGTGTGCAGCCAGCCTCAACTCCCTGCATCTGGGCCAGGGAGGGAGTCCGTGCGAGCCCTGTGCCCACGGCCGCTGCACAACCTGAAAGCAGGCTCCTGGCAATGAAACAGTCAAGGAAACCACCCCAGTGATTTGAAAATGCGTTGCTCTGTAATTTACTGTGTACTCTTACATTGTTCTGTGTGAACACAACAAACCGGTGCCTGCCGGAGACCCTGCTTGTAGGTGGTGCCTGTTGTTCAACACAAACATTGCTGAATAAGAATTTCAAGGCAGCAGGTTTGTAGTGGTGGGGAGGAAGGTAGAAGTGGATGCCGTGGGCTTAAATTTGCAAAAATCTGTGACTGCAGTAAAGTAAAGCAGTAAAGCTGTGGACTAGGATGTTTAAAAATTTAACGTGAAAACAACAGGCTGGCAGCCTGCAATACTGAAGACTTTTAAAAATTAAAATGCCACCATGTTTAATGGAGTCACCAAATAATGATAAAAATGTAATTGCTTCTGATGAGACAGATATTCTATTAAGTAAAGAATATGGTAAATCTCAATTGGCTTAGGTAACCTAGGTAATTTAAAATTAGTTGTATTTTCTTAGAGCTCAAATTGCAAGTGAACTGGAGATTACAAATAGTTAACATTTGCGGGATTAACAGCCAGCAATTTTAGTTGACTATGAACAAACCCAAATCCTCTGGGTGGTCACGGACATGCTCCTGTTTGAGTTCAGTTTAACTCAGGTTTGACATTGAGACCTCAGTTCTGAAAAACACTTAACTGTTAGGTGACTGGGGCATAAGTATGTCTGCAGTTTGGTTTTGGTATCTCTTCTGGGGCCTGAATGTATTCATGCTTTGATTCCACAGTTACATGATTGCAGTAGGAACAGTGTATTTTTCACATTTAACACAATTTGACACAACAGTAAAGACCCTATTTTTCTACTGAATTTCAGACTGTTAAAATTGAGAAGACACATCTTTCAAAGCTACCATTGGATTTGATGCTTAACTTCAGTCAAGAACTAGCTTGTTTATAAAATAGAAGTGATGTTACCAAATGATCAGTCAGCTGCCATAATGGAAACAAAATAGCAACCAATCCTCCATAATTGGTTTGGGTTTAGAGCCCACAATTTCTTCAGACCTTTCTCCTCTATATGCTAGTTAAAAACCCCCGACACCCAAACCCCCAGAAAATAAAAGTGAGTATGCAAGAGTTATTTTGGCAGATCTTTTTAAAAAGAAAGAGAAGTCTGATGGGAGGCAAAACAGGATCAGACATGCTATGCCAATTTCAATCAACAGATGTAACTGGTATTGAATTCACTGAAGCTGTGTCTCTTCATACCAGGAATGAACTTGGCCAGATGATTACACTCCATTTTAATAGGACATAATGAATATTGATTAATACTGTCAGAGGTGTTGCTGCAGCCTGAAGCAGTACCCAGAGGAGCTAGAGACTCAACAGGGTATGTGGCAAGTGGCCCTGCCTTCCTGCTATATTGGCCAAGAATTGCCAGTGGCTTGTGGTGCTGCTCTGCCCCAGGGTTCAAACCAGGAAAGTGGGACTTGGGGTGAATCGTGGGGCTGCTCTGTCCCAGGGCTCTCCCATGGTTTGGGCTGGGGATGATGGGCACATCGGGGCCGTCGGCGTGACTGAGGAGCAGGGTCAGTGTTAAAGGCTGGGTTCTGCTCTAGGTGGTAGAAACGGGTGGATTAACGTTTAAGCCTTCTGTATAAATTGGAAAAAATACCTTATGGCAAGACGAGACTGCTTATAGTTTGGTAACTGTTTGGCATCCTAACAGAGGTTGGCTTTCTAATGGACTTGGGCGTTGGTAAAGAGGAACCTGTATGTGTCTGCTATAGAAATGCTGAGTGTGGAGTATTTATGTACTATTGTTAGCCGAGCTATAGTCAGAGCTATAGAGGGTTTAAAAATAGTATGGCCTGCTGGGAGGAAATGCAAGATAATAGCATGAATTAATATATTGTATTTATACCCACAGCATGCTTTTCTTTAGGCAGGTGAGTTTTAATTATATACATTACACACATGGCATAGATCTCAGAGATACCTGTGTGGCTCTGGGGACAAAGGGACAGAGTGCCACGGCCGTGAAGATGCTGGGGAAGGTGTGGCAAGGCCAGAGGTGGGTGTAGGCAGGGAAGGGGCAACGGGTCTGTACAAGGCAGACAACACTTGCGCTATAAAGCAGTGGGGTTTAAATTTAGAACTCTTATGCGACCCAATGTCAAGTCAGAAATGTGTTGTTGAAAGTGTATAATCAGCTCCAAGTGGCTGCCTTGTAAATCTCGGGAGTGGAAACTGGCCTCAGGCTAGCAGCCGCCTCTGCTGCATCCTTGCTCGAGTGAACTTTAATTTGACTCTTTATCAAGAAAAGCAGGGAGAGAAAGAGGGAAAAAATATGAACACAGAGCGAGTTGCACAAAATAGGCTTTGTATGGATAAAGGTGGTTTTGCTGGAGACTTTGCAAAGACTTCTGCGTGCCCTCAAAGAAAAGCAAAGTGTAGGGGGAGAGGAGGGGGCAACAGAAGCTCAGAGAAATGCTCTCATTCTGACTTTGAAAACTCCTTTTGACTTTACTAGGTTGAAAGTGTGCACAGTGCTTCCAAAAATGAAGTGATTCCAAACTGGGCTGTTAAAATCTGGGACCAGTCTGAAAAGCAGGCCATACTTTGTGTGTAGCTTTGTTTGTTTAAGCTGCTGTCAAAAAAGAAACGAGCATCTCTGCGAGCATCTGCAATGGTGCTAATCAGTGTGCAGTTTGTACACAGAGGTGTTCAGTGAGGGAATCAGGGGCTTAAATGCTGTCTGAAATTTTGAGCAGCTCCTGGCTAGGGATCTTTTCGGTGACATTATAATGTGAAGTCTACATTATGAAAAGATATTATCGATGTTGTGAAACTCAGCAAACCTCATCATGTCTTCCTTGATTATATGTGGGTATATTGTAATCTGCCATGCTGGAGACTGGGGAATATTTTGAGCCATCAGCTTTTCACAAGTCTTAGACGATGTAAAATAAAGAAAATATTAGTGGCAAATGGAAGTTTAGTCTCAGGCCAGTTTATAGTCCTGGGAACAATATGTTTTGGAGCAACCTGTTATTAATTTTTGGGGGAGATGCTTCATTTTGCGGGTGCTAAGCATAGACTGATTCAAAGGAGCTGGTTTGCAGAGTCTATGGACCAACCAGGATCTGAAAATCAATTTGTTCTTAAATGAGTTGAGTCACTTTTCAAAGCTGTGGTCTAGAAATTTAGCTTTTTACCGTTTTCATGGGTGAAATATTTGATATTTAGCAAACTACGCATTTTACACATGTCCATATGTTGACAGCAAACATAAACATTTATATGAAGTAACACTAAAAATCTGTATTCTTCACACATTGGAAGGGTATCTGAGTCCATTCTATTTTCCCTGAAGGAATATAAAAATAATTTTATAAAAGGAAATTGGATATAAAAATAATGCTTAGTACTGAGTATTCTAAATATATAGATCTACTAGAAAAACCTGCTATTTTTCTTTTCTCTGGGAAAACAAGGGTGACGTAATCTCACTATGTGCATACATACAATGTACGTCGCCTAAAAATCAGTCATGGAACAGTCAGAAATTCAAGTAGCTCACTCTGTTCAGCTCATTAAAGAGAACGTAACTTGTAATACCTGCCCAAAGAATTACAATCTGATCAATCCTATAATTTTCCCTTGGATTTTTTTTCTTACATAGCGTATCATCAATTTTTCCTCAAAGTCATCGAAGTGCTTGAGAAGGCAGAATGTATTGAGACTTTCTAAAAAGTAGAAATACTTTGACTGCTTAGCTTGCCTGGTGGTCTGGCAGTTTCAGTTGAGTCATGGCATGACCAATCTTGGAGGGTCTGCAGTGGAGAAGCCTCCGTACTTCAATCTGCCGATGTCATAAGCTTATACATAGCTGCATCATGTCTTTACTGCCCTCCTCATTGATTCATGCGGTGTCTGTAAGTTCAAGCCTGGGCACATTCACATTTTCACACCCTAGAACAGTAAAACAAACTGGCAGAAAAACAACCATAAACTGTGAAACCCCAAAATATCAGGAAGGAAGAAGCATGAGTTATTTTTGAAGCGTCTGCTACCACCTCTTTTGTTAGGGGAAAAATAGTTGTGAGCTTCTCAGAGGTGCTCTGGTAGATGCAAAAGCCTGTCATAAAGCTCTTTGTTCAAAAAGAAATCTTAACTAATGTAAACTATTTGAAGAAGTGTTTACCAATAAACTTAAAAATAGCTTTAGCTATCTTCTGATCATAGAGGCCTCCCTTTCCTTCAACCTTGGCTATTTACAACATTTTCTTGTCTTGAAACTAGGTGAATGGTTACAAAAAGCTTTTTTTCGCCTTTGACGTCCACAGTGGAGGAGAAAATTATGTTAAATCCCCTTTAGCTTAAAGCTAATTAGAGCTAGTAATGAAGTCTTTGTTCTTGTATGCTGTTTCTCTTATAACTATGATAATTACATAAGGTTAGCGGCATATGTCTGAGAGATTGGCAGGCTGAGAGGCTTGAGCATAAAGCTGAGGTCTGTTTGGGCCATGGATGAAGTCAGGTCTGTGCAGCTCCAGTGCCAGAGCCAAACTCTGCTGTGGCTCTTGTCTTACAAACAGGCAGGGTCTAGTGCCTGTACAGGGGAGGACACCAGCATGGCCAGTGCATCCAAAATCATTGTCTGCCACTGTGTGTTGTAGGGCGAGCCATCTTAATTTTCAGCTCAGGTGGAAAGCTTGGAAAAAGGAGGTTGCTGATATGGTGAAAAGAGATTTAAAAAGTCTTGGAATATATGGTTCTTCTGGGCTCTTCACTCATTTAGCTGTGTGGGCTTGCCTGAAGGTAAATGAGCCCCTGAGCTTCTGGTAGGGCTGGCTGAAGAAAAAAAACGTAGGGCGTAGTGGGGTGAATGTGTTTAGACCACATAATGTGTGACCGTAACAGACCACCAGACTTTGATCTTTTGAGTCTGAGTTCAGTGTTTATGAAGGAAGGTAATGGATCTGAGAACCTGCTCCCAGATACTTCTTTTACTCAGTCAATGGGAAATGAAATGGGAAATGAAACTGCCACTTCGCGTGAGTTATTTTGAAGCTGAAAGCTTTGAAGGTCAGCCCCACTGGAGTGACATTTTAGCCAAGGGGAGCAGAGAAGAGATCATTCCGTGAGTGAAGCAGAGATAGTCGTGACCTTAATGGAGTCGTAAAAGCAGAACAAGACACTGTGGAAGTGAGTTCCCAAATCCAAGGAGGGGTTTTATATTAAATCTGGAACAAAACAAGCAGTGAAGAAAGACGTTTGAATGCTCCCCTCTTTTTGTCAAAATGAAAAGCGCAGTTTTGCAATTGACTTCTTTTTTTTTTTCTTTGCTTTTTCTTTTCTTTTCTTTTCTGTTCTTTTTTTTTAAAAAAAAAAAAAAAAAATAGTACCTGCTTGGTAACCATCATTAAAATAAGCTCTAACTTCAGGTACTCCAATATGTAAACAAAATTATCTCTTATCCCTGAGGATATTCTGTTCTCATCTAATTATTTTCTTTGCAGAGGTAGTTCAGTTGTTTGTAAAGGACCCATCAGAAATCTGTAAAGTTCTGGAGGGATTGACTGCATGTTAGCATTTGTTCAAGGCAAGATTTTCAGAACGTTTAAAAATCTGAATTTTGTACTTGAATTTCATGCTCTCCAGTAGGGCTCCTATGCAATTTGTTGATGACCAGCAATGCCCAGTAATGGATCCTACTATCTTGTCTGATGTTGTCTGCTTCAAGTGTGCTGAAACTTCTCTGGGGAAAGGTGGTGGGGTAATTCACCATCAAAACAGTGCAACAAGAAGAGCAATGCTCTGACAGCCAGAATCTCCAAAATGAGATGTTTTCTTTAAAGATGTTTTAGATCAAGCATGAGTTAATAGAGGTGATGTAGGAACTGTACAACACTGCTCATGTTGAATGCTCTGGAAGTGCAAACAGCACACAGAAAGGATACCGTCCCCAGGTGAAACTAGATTTCATGTGCTTAGAAACATCTTGGTCACTTGGGCACAGGTAGAATCCCCCTTAATCCTTCCTGCTTTACTGTAGTAAAATTGATTTAGCGTATCTTGCTTTCAATTTCTTTTCTATTAAGAAGATTGAAAAGATTTCTCAACTCCTATCATGTTTAATTTTTGCTTTCAGCTGAAATATAAGCCCTCCAGGCACATGGCTTAGCACTACCAAGACATAGGTGATGATTTTTTCAGGCTTTTAAAAAAATCCTAAATTATGAATGTTGTTTGTATTTCAATTCTTTTATACCCACTTCCTCATATTAACAGCCAGTGCCATGAGGATGTGGGAAACATGGATTATGATGAAATAATTAACTTATTTCCCTAATACATATCAATGCACCAGCTATCATAACACTCTTACTGGTCTACAGGAGGAAGCAGAATGACGTTGGTAGACTGACCAACCTTCTTAGTTCAGTTTAAGCTCCATTCCTCATTCCCTATGCCACATTGCTCTCATGAGCACTAGAAGGCTCTGCTCCTGAGCCTGTTACTCTTTGTGCAGCATAGTTATTGAATTGTGTTTTCTCTCTGTGGAAATGAGGCCTTCTAACAAGGCAAGCAAAACCAGCATTATTTAATATCTATGCTTGAAAATGTGACAAACTGCCTTCAAGGTAACAGCCACTACTTGAATGGCTTTCCATATTACCAATAGCCATCTTTCTTTGGTTGCAATTGCTGCTTGGAGAGGACTGTATTGATTTGTAGATCTAATTATCTTAAAACAAAGCAAAAAACATTATTGTAACAAGAATATAAAGTCCTGTGCTGCAGAGAAGAGAGGTTAATGCTTTGTCTCTACTCAGAAGTCCAGGCATGGAGGGCTGCTTAAGAGTAGAGCTGATGAGCCTCAGACAGTTAATGAAACATCTGGGAAATGGGAAAAGCTCAGGATCTGGCCAGTGGCCAGTTACAAGGGTCTGGAGAGGAGGTCAGATGTGAGAGCTGGGGGGGTTCTTCACCACAGTGTTGTGGGACGTCTTGGGAGATGACTGAAGAAGTTTACTTACTGTTCGCAGGCTGGACTTTGAGGGCAGCAGCGCCTTCCCGTCTGTGTCCACCAAAGTGTCCTTGAACACCATCTCCTCTGCGTAGGTGAAATGGTTGTATTTGCTGTTGCTACCTCTTGGTGTAGCTGGTCATAGAACATGCCATATGAAGTCACGTAGATCCTGGACAGTACTTGCTTGTGATTTCTTCATCGTCTAGGGGAAAGGACCCATGTCCCTTCTGATAATCAGTGTGAAAAATGTACCTACAGTATTCTACTAATAGCTTGATCTGTTCTTAATAGTTCTTTAATCTTTGCTTCTTGTAGGATTAATTACTAAAACTCACTTCATGGTCCTGACGCTGGTTAATACAAGTTACTGCCTTTTGTGTTTCACACAGCCACTGGGCAGGTCCTCATGCTTTGTATGCTGCTATAAGTTGAAAGCAGCCTGTTACGGGGCATTTTGGGCAGAGCGAGATAGTTGCACACTGCCTTCATGCTGCTTCCTTGCTGGCTGCTTAGACTAATTGCTTTGAGGACTATACAAAAGCCTGATCTCACAGGTTCTGCTCTGGGTGCAACTTTACATTATCTAATAGCAAAGCGAGGACAGCACGTGAGATTGTTATATGGTGAGAAGGAGAAAAATCAATTTTAATCGCTGGAGTAGAGGGCAAGGGGGGTAGAAGGTCATTGAAGATTAGCAATTGTGCTACAGCACTGAACCTGGCACAGAGTTCCTGGGAAAATAGAAAACCACGAGCTGTGGAACAAAACCTGTGGGTGTATCGGTGCTCTGGCATGTTAAGGGAAAGATAACTCACAAAACCAGCTGGACTACATAGAGCTTGAGTTTCAGAGGGAAGGGGAATTTGTTTTGCACAGCTTTTACTAATTACCTGTAAAATAAGGAGAGAATGGGGATTTGAGATAAAAACGATTGGATCCTGCCATAGTGCTGATTGAAGCACAGCAATTTCAATCTTTACACACGCACATCCTCGCTCCCGTAAGGAGCTCTGTGAGAATCTCACTGGGAATGGTGAGTTTGTAAATGCCGTGCTGCAATTGAGAATGGTCGTGTTGGCCTGTGTGGGGGATTTTGAAAATATATAGGAGGTGATTCCCCCTTTGTTACAACTGTGTGCCTTTGCAGATTACTCTGTTTTGTTGAAGGCTTCCCCCCCATTGTTCTTTGCTTTGACTATTTTCTCCTTTACAAGGAAACACTGATGATTAGCAAGCTTTCTCATATTATGTCTGCTTTAGGACACTCACAGGAGTTTAGAGATCCTAATATGTGCTTTGAAAAGAGCCAGAAACCCAATTGCTTGCTGTTTACGGATGTAACCTTGCACAGGAAAGGCTCATGGGGGAAAGTCAAAAGAACTTAAAGGGAAATTATATACCGCCTTAGCTTTAGAACCATTAGACAGCTTTCTTCTTCCTTATCAAAGAGTGATAATCAACTTTCTTCTTTGTGACAGAAGTAGCTGTAAAATAGTTCTTTTCTCTCCCATCCTGCCTTTTTTCTTCTGTCTTTCTTTAAAGTTTGTTTTCCTTGTTACATACACACCTGCTCCACTGTGTGAGTTGATGGAGAAACTCTTTCATGAAATAACCATTTTAAAAAGTCTGTAAAGTTTTTGTTGTCACACACAACACTGCATTTGCTTACTGTTTTAATATTTAGCTAAAATTCTGTTTTAATTTTGAAAGAGTTTGTACAAGTAAGATATTGGGTAAGGAAACTGAGTGTAGAAAAATATAACCCTGAGAAATTATTAATTCTTCCAAAGAAACAAACTCTTGAGAGTGAATTTTTTATTGAGTGTGTTGGGAAATGGTACCAAGGAGAAAGTTATGAGATGCAGCAGCTCCTTGTCTAGATCAAACATAGATCACTTCCTTGCTACCTAGAACCAGCCTATAGATTTCTCTAAATAGAATATGTTTTCCTTAAAGATACTGTCTGTGTCATGTTAAGAAAACCACATGCATTACTTGATTTCCTTACTTGATTTCTAAGAGCAGAATATGTTGAGAAATCTCTCAGATCTCTTCTGAGAGGTGTTTAGGTGTCTTACTCCTATTGAATTCTCAGTTCAATGAAATCAATGCGAAATAAACAGCTGAAGAGCTTTGCAAATCTGGCTTTAAATTTACTCTTTACGCGAGGGAGTGAGGGGTTGGTGCTGTGTGTCGCGTCCCTCCCTTTCAGTTTCGTTCCTAGCCGGTTCAGGTGGGTATGAACCTTGCAGCTGTCTTTGGAGCTCAGGGGGTGTGTATGTGTTTTAAGTAGTTGCTTTCATGTTACTTTATTGTTTTCAAACAACCCCCTTTTTTTTGGAGGTAAAGCCATGCAGTGGGGCATGCTGGATGAGTCCCTGTGCTTGACCTCCCATACAGGAGAGGGTGTCTAGTGCTATTTTATGCTTATCATGGGAACAGGACCCAAATTAAGATGCATCTTGGTAGCTGCTTTTAATTAAAGTCCAAATTGTTGTAAGGAATTCATTCTTTTCCAATGGAAGTGAGTTCTGCTGTTAGGAAGTGACTGCATCAAGCTAATCACACTATGAGAATGAAAATGTTTAATCTCAAGCCTGTGCTTCAGCACTCGGTACCTCATTGATTTTTAGTGTATCAAATGCTTACAGCAGAAGTGTAGGGTCACAGGCACAAAATGAATTATGAATCTTTACAGTTTCCTTATTAGTAGTAGGGGGACCATTTGACTCAATTACTATTGCAACCGAGTAAAGAGCAAGTATGTTGTTACTCATCGATATATGATGGGAGTTAGCTGCTTCGTGGTAAGGGTCAAATGTCTTATTATCATCCTGAATATTAACTCCTTCAACAGTCTGTAACACTTCCATACCCCTTTTATTGCCACTAGTGCTATCTCTGGTGACCAGAATGTCAAAATGGATTCATTAAAGCACAAGTCCTGTGTGTAAATAGATCTAAAATAAATGAGGCAGATGTATTAGGTGGCCTTTTTTCTGCCCCATAAGGTCATGTGAAGGAGATAACCAAAGATAAGCACACAACATAGCCTTTAGCAAGGAAGAACACAGGAAAACTCAGCTCTTCATTTTCCACAATCCTGTCGGCTCTCAGCGAGAGGTACAAGATGATCTCTTCTGTACTCCTCCATAGGGACATGTGTTTATTTTGCTTATGTGACCTTTTTAGTTTTCCTTCCCATTGCATCTTCCCCTGAAAGGAGAGGGTGTTTTGCAGAAGTTGTACCTGCAAAACCCCTACATTTATTTTCCTATTTCTCAGAGTAAAATGTTTGGGTTGACTGTCCCGGCTTTCAAAGCTGTCAGTAAGGTTTCACCTGTTGACCGGAAAGAGAAATGTGTCAGCCTTTGTATTTGTTTCTGTTTGAATAATAACTGTGGGGGTTCCTTGTCCCTGATAGTGGGGGAAATGGAATTTAAAATCATGCTAAAAGTGGTGGCTGTCTTAAAATATTCCTGTACGTAGTCACAAGTATTTTTGCAGAAATGTAAATTGTATACAAATTTTCAGTGTACTATGGTAATTCACAGTCGTTCATCCATACTCATTTCTATCATTCAGCAGTACTGTCTCATACACTCCCTATCCCTTTGGTATCTCCCCTGAATTTTGACCATGCAGAAGGTAAATTTTGCTGTGCTTTACACCCATGTGTCCTCCTTTATCTTAGTAGCAGACAGAGGAGTCATCTGGGTCTCACACTGTAAACTAGAAATTACTTACATCTATTGGTGGGACATAAAGGAGAAAAAAACAGTGGCCTTAAAATTGGTGTTAGTGGCTTCATCTTCTAGAAGAGGTGAGCAGGGTAGCACTGTTTTGCATCTGTCCTCTGTTGCGGGCTGCAGTTGATGGCGGTTGGTTCCAGCTTAGTGGAAGAGGATTCCCCAAAGATTCATCAGTCAGTCTGCCTTTTCATTACCACCTTCTCCAGGAGGAAGGATGTCTGTGGGATAGCTTCAGTCACATCAATTGGGTTACTGCACTTTTACAGTTTATCATCCCTCTTCCAGTAGTCTACTGTTGAATGATCAAAGCGTGAGTGGAGAAATCCTGCTATGGAAGTGGTTTTCCTGCAGCCCTTCTTTGAGAGGTGACAGGGGACAAGTTGGGTGTCCTCAGCAGAGCCGGTGTGGTGTGTGTCTATATACTAGTCAGTTTTGACTACTGATGTTTTCCTAATCCAAGTGTGTTTTTTGTTCACCAGCCAAACATTTTGTATTACTGTTTTTATTGTTGACAGTGTTTTATCTATTTCTTTATCTGATATGACTCCAGGTAGTTTTTGTTTGCTATGGCACATTAACTGGTGTGGATTTTTGTGCAGCAATTCTTCATCTGTTTTGACGTGTGTATCTGTCATTTTTATCAAATTTTGCCAAGATCAAACTGGGAGAATCTTAATCACGGTATTTGTTCTGGAGTTGTCTGTATGTGAGCCCCTTCACATGAATTCTATTTCTTGGTGGCTGGAGGTCCTTGTGTTTTCTGAAAAGGAAGGTTTCATTTAGTCATACACTGGTTGACCAATTTATTAAAATGCTGGCATTAGTCAGTCACTTGTTAATTGTTTTTATTACATTCAAGTGCAAATACCCTGATTGAGATCATGAGCTGGGCCATGTGCTGGGCAATCAGAGAGAACCTCTGCTGCGGTCCTTGCAGGGCAAGTAGAGAAAGAGTGTCCAAGAGCTGGAAACCCAGAGAGGTCAATTTTTTTTCTTCGCGATCACATAAGAAGACTGTATCAGAGCTGGGAGTGAAATGCAGGTCTCCGACTTTCAGCCCATAGTATTGCTTTTGTTCTTGCTCAACACTCCTGATTTCAGAGACATACCCCCCCCCCTCCCCCCCCAGCATCATTCTGATTTTGGTTACGAAAGGGTCTATTAATTTTTTTAAACTGTTCCAGTGTTATCTGCTATAAGCTTTTCTGCCTCTGTGAGCCAAAACTTCCCTGCCTTTGTTTCTATTAGAGCTGGATGAAAAATGTGGGTGGATGAGTTGTTAGATGGCACAGTCCAGCTATATTTGGTATTAAGGGTACTTTTCTTGACTTACTCTTTTTAGTCCATTCAGAGTTTCTTTTATATTCAGTTCCTCCAGGACAATCAATGTCTCTAATTCACATCCTCAATGGAAGGAATTAATCAGTCTGAGGCTCTGTCTGTCCACCAAATAGAGACAAATGACAGCAGCATCCAAGGTGGGATGCAGGCAAATTGTGGGGGATACGGGATGATCACCTTGGACAAAGTCTGGCTGCGTTTACCGCTGATCCACTGGGAAGGGCATTCTCTGTTTCTTGTAGGTTTATAGAGATACCCATCAGTATAATCTCTGTTAGGTCCTGGGAATTAATGATTGTAGCCTGACTTGATGAAGCTGGACATTCACTTTACCTTTTTAATTTGCTTCCAACAATTGTTGTATCCTGCAGTACTCAATCTTTAGCACTGGGAATAATCAGGCTAATGATCCTGCTGTTTGCTTTGGGCTTCTGCAGCACATTGAAATGTTTTGTCCCACAAGTAACGCTAACGTTGCTGCTCTGCCTGCAAGAAGTTATCTATCTACTTCCTTAGATATGCTGCTGCTTGGAAAGGAAGAGGAGTAATGATGTGAGACTTTCTCACCCTTGTACAGCCCTACTGTGCTCCTTGTTCGTGCCTCCCTCACCTACTTCCTTCATCCTTTCATCTAAAGTTGCTTGAGATCTGTTTCGTGTTCATCTTCCTCTGTTGCTTTCCTTCTGAGAGGGCACTGAAATAATAATGGGAGTGTTGCAGAAATAAAAAGCAAAACTGGGAGCAGAGGCTGCGGGAAAAGGAGAGGTTATAGAAGGGAGAGAGGAGATACAGCAGGACACAGCATGAACGGAATTGGAAAGTTTCTTTTTGCCTTAAATCATTTAAACCTATGACGTTTGCCACAACTCTAATCTCATTCAAGTACTTCAGTGATTTGGACAAACTATGTGAGTTTGTGTATGAGGAGTTTTTTTCTCTTTTGTTCTAAGTTATTATTTGGAGAGTCCTAATGAGCTGTGATTGTGCTTTAGGCTAATAGCTATCCAAGTGATTCAAAATTGTGGGGAACAATTATTTGAGTGCATTATTGCTTTATCTTCATTACTGCCAAAATCTGAAGGGTACTATTACTGTAAGCTGACTATAATAAGTTGCATCTGATTTTCTTTTAATTAGTGAAATGTTACCTCCTGAAACACTGGTTAATGCCAATTAAGAAAGCATTGTGAGATATGTCTGATGTAGTACTGTTGGAATTCCTCTCTGTCTGAATAAAGGGAGGCGGGTGGGGCGGGGTGGGGGGGGGTGGGGGGGCAAAAAAGGAAAAGTAAGTTTGTTCTTGTTGGTTTTGTCTTCCTTACACACTATGACCTTTCGGGTCACAAAGTAGGAGGTGGGAGGTGGGACTTCTGGAGCTAAATACAGTAACTTCAGCAGCTTAAAATAAGATGTTTGACCCTAGCAGAGTGATCTTTATAATTTAGAAACAGCAGGCCTTGTAAGACATAGCAGTGGCTTATGTAATAATCAGTGAAAACAGGTAAAACATACATAAATGAACAAACTGGCGTGCTATTGTCATTATTTTTACATGTAATTTGAAAGGCAAATTATGTTTCTATAGTAATTTCCTCTATTCTCTGCAGCTTTCATTCCTGGCTGTCAGTAACTGGTTCATTAAGAGCTAATATTAAATTCACTAGTGTATACAAGGAATGGGCCCCTGAGCCACTGATTAAAAAGCAAGGTAGAGAAGGCCAAAGCATTTAATTGGAAGCATGAGAGCCATTAATCCTTTTGTTTTCCTCCAGTCAACAAATTGTTGTTAAAATGAAAGTGGGAGAAGGGCTGTGCTTTTTCAGAACACGAAACGTTTGTGAAGAAATCCTTTAGCTCCTGCTGCCTTGGCCCCAGTGAATGCAGGGTAATTCACCGGGAGAGGACAGTTGTGACTAACTAGAAGTGCTTTGAGTATTGCAGAGCATAAATATGATGGTTTGAAAATGAGCAAATGACAGATAATGCACACTTGTGACCATGTGCTCGACTCTAAGCAATTTTTGGTAGTGGCATTAACGTTTTGAGAAGCCTTTAGCAACATCTCTTGAAATGCTTTTGTGGACAACTGGCAGCCAGAAAAAACGATGAGGTGTTTTTCACTTCTTGATTCAGCCCTCCCTAATGTTACTGTATTTTTGTTGCACCTTTTAATTCAGAAAGGATTGAAGCACCTTCCTGAGTTAATGACTGCAGGAGGAGAGTGCAGTTACTCTGGTTACTCCAGAACAAGCCACCCAGCAGCTTTTGAGCAGTACCTTTGGTAAATGCCCTGTGTGGCAAAATGCTCCTGCGAGGCTAAGGCAGTTTCAGTTGCGGCATGCTCCATCCTTGATTGTGTCATGCGTTTTTTACCGTGTCTCTTCTACATGGTGATCACAGTTGGGATGGGAGTGAGCTTTTTCATCTGCGTAGTTTCTGGCAGAATGGTGTCAGCCATAGCTGGGCCTTTAAACATTAACTCTGTACTAAATGTTAAATACTAATGTCTAGTAGCATAAGGGATTGAACAAAAGCAGATGTCTGGGGAAATGAAGAGAACCTGTTCTCAAGATTTTTAACAAGGGACCCCCCAGGAAACAAAGGGAGCGCTGAAAGGGCATCCTTAAAACAATGACTGTAATGAATAAGCTCCTCATATACGGCATGTTGGGCAAAAAATGAGCCTTGGGCATGGCAGGGAGATCCATTGAACAGTTCATCTCTGCAGACTCTTAAAAAAACTGATTAAAAAAAACCAAAACAAAACAGAGAGAACGTATAAATATATAATAGCTATAAATCACTGGGTTATTAAATTATTCATATCTGTACAAAACCCCTGCATTTATTTTAAGAGAGGGAAAACCAAAAGGGATTATTTCTCCTAGTTGTTTTTTAATATAAGCCATAGAGCAACAGTGGTAAATGATCTTTGTTTTGTGTTCTTTCACAGAATTTGTAGTGTTCATTTTTTTCGAGTGCTTTACTAAGTCAGTTCACCGGCAAAATTTTTTAAACAATAGCTTTGACCTTCCAGCAAATGGCACAGAATAATGGTGGGAAACAACTTTTGCTTTCCAAATTGTGTATTCCTGGTGGACAGAAACATGCTATGTAACCTTGAGGACAGGTCAGAAATTCTCCCATCCTTCTGTGGACAGCTCACAGCAGTGTCACAGGCAAGGATTATTCAGTGAATAACTGCAAATAAAAATAAGACAGGAATTTGGAGCCTGTTAGCATTCATGCTGAAAAATTGAGATTAATTAGATAAATGATTCAGTATGAATTATTTGCTTAGATCCTTGTAATGGGACAAAATTTCCTGCTGATGTAGTTTCATTGACCTCAGGGAAGGTGAGTCACTGCAATAGAGAACTTGGCCTGTTATTTCCTTATAATATAGTATTGGCTCCGATTTAGCACCCATTTTTTTCCCCATTAATCCCAAGTTAAATGCCTGGCAGTAACGATTATATGGCAATGGATGACTTGCCAAGTTCAAAAGTGTGTACAACACCAGCTGTCTTAGTGCAGAGCTGACCCCTGTGCTCTTGCACGTATGGAGCCTTCTGAAGCGCTGGTGTCTCTGCAGAGAGGAATCTGCTGCTAAACCTGAAGAATTAATTTCTCCCCACCCGTAGCAACTCCAGGCTCCCCACAATTTTTAATTGTTAATCACATGGTGTTCTCCAGCTGATGTTTCCTTGTTCTTGTTGCTATGAGAGAGCTCCTCTCCTCCTTGTGCTGCTGAAGCAGTCGAGTAATGTTTGCAATGATGTACGGTGCGTGCTGGAAATGCATACCTGCACCTGAGAGGGGAAGCCAGGACTTGGTACATACGCCAAGTGTCCTAGTACCCATTCGGTATGTCTTTGCTTTTGCATAAGCAGGATCTTTAATGCTATTTAATGTAGCTTTCTATTTATGAATTATGTAGCTCTACATTTCACACACTGTGGTTAAGCATCTGAATTTTAATCAGCCCTTTCTAACTACTGCTACAGGTTTTGGTGCTGCATCAAATACCTCCAGCTCCTTCTTCTACAAATAGTACCAGTCTCCATCTAAATCTGGGACATGTTTTTCCTTCTCCGTTTCACTCATCTCAAATAATATTGAATGATCTTTGCTACGACAATACGGTGCTGAGCGAAAATATTTTTGGTTTCGAAGTGGCCTTTTGTTCAGAGTTCTTCTTTCTCTGGCTTCCCGGGGAAATAGCCTTTCCTTTTAGCATCCCTTTAGTCTTTCCCGTATGCCTACTTACAGCTTTATATATTTACTTTTGAGTAATCCGTTCTCAACATAAACTGCACCTTTGGCGTGTTGTTATCAGGCACTAAGGGGGCTGATTCAGAAGTTTTTGAGATCAGGTGGACTGTTTCAGTTGATCTCTGTGAGCCTTGAGTAAGATTGATAGAAGCGGGAGCACACTAACTCCCTGTCCACACTCCTCTCAGTCTGAATGCTAATTCTCTTTGAATGTGGTTGAACCCTGTCAAGATTTCTAGGACAAATTACTGTAATGGCCTTTGCAGCTTGGGAGAAATAATTCAGAATTTGTAACTAAGTAGTTACTCTGGGAAACCTGCTAGTTCAAACCTTTCTGTACAGCTCTTCCCTGATGCCATGAAACTGTCTCCAGTTGATACTTAGCTTGAGTTCCAAACTTTTATTCACAGCTCAGTGAAAATTGCCTAGAGACTGAAAATTGGCATTTTCATCATTTTGTATGTTACTTTGTCTGTTATGTCATTGTTGTACATAAAGTGTGTAGAAAACACTCTCTGAACAGGGACTGACTGCATTATTGAACCTCACAGGGTTTAGCTGTGAGAATATTGAGGAGGAGTTTAAATTTTGAAGATAAGCGAGCAGCAATGCAATCACTAGCTAGGTATGCGCACTTATTCCTGCACAATTTAAGTCTTCAAGTGGAACATCAAACAGTTTATTGAAATACAAAAATAATGTGTTGGTAGCACTTTCATGGCACTGAGCCCACTCTTCAAGACCTGCTTATTCCTGCCAATGATTGAGTAAATGTGAGGAATCATATATTCTTTCAGGTTGAAATGAGGAGTCATCACATGAGTATACAAACACAGCCTAGTGTATCCTGTGTGTTTTCTTCCCCTCTTCCATGTTGACACAAGTAAAAAAAAACCAAAACAAAAAACCTGCTATTTACCTCTCTTGACTTCTATTGCTGATTCTGTCTCAGAGAATGCAGGCAATGTTGTTTAATTAGGATAAGCAAGGACTCCTAGACTGCCCCTGTAATCATTACTAAAACTTTCAAAGCTGTTTCCTCTAAAGTGCTTTAAAGCCTGGTTCTTGACACTCAAGTTAAATATGACGGAATTAATTTTGTAGATGGCCTCATCATAAAAAGCAAGATAACATCAGCTCTATGGAGAGTATTCCAGTTAGTACGTTGATTTTAATTATATGGAAAAAAGATCTGTTTCACCCTGATAAGTTAGTGCTTGTCATTGCTTTAGATTTTCTTGGCTGTTCTCCAGAGCAGGTAGAAGGTTAGCTAATTTTAACATGTGACTAGAGAAGAGAGTATTATTAATACCCTCCCCCCAAACAAAATGATTTAACACTGCTTGGAAGAGAAAGTTACAGCCTGCAAACAAATGATACTGTTCACACCTAGACTTCACACGGGTCTTTGAATACAAAATGGTAACAACTTTCTCTAGTATTCCCATAGCAACAAGAAAATAGTAACACAGATGCAAATGTGATATATCGGTGTCGTTCCTGCTATCTTCTCCTGTCGATAGACTTTCTCTTCCTCTCTGCTGCTGTTGAGTATCTCCTCTCCTGTTCAGAGGTTCTCTAGCTCACAGCTACGGCAGGGTAGTCAGATGTCTCTGTGTGCCTCTGGTTTCTGAAGCTGCTTCGCCACGATGTGGTGTCTGCAGCCTTGCTAACCGAACACGCTGTTGTTTCCAGACCTGAGAGGAGCTCGGGCAACGCAGTGTGTAAGTAGCTGCAGGCTGAGAATGAGTCTTCTCCTGATTGGGGGCAGATCAGGACGTTAATTAAAAAAATAAGTCTAAAAATGCCATTGGAACCTGTGCATTCATAACCTGTCTGGCTTTTTTATTCAGCCTGAACCCTTGACATTGATGATATCACGTACTCTGATGTCCCACAGATGGATAATGCGTTGTGTCGGTTTTGCAACCTTCTGATAGTGTTGAATGTATCATTGATCTTACGTTATGAAAGAGACTGAAAGGTAGACCTCGATTTATCTTTGCTGTACCTTTTATCATATTGTCTTCTTTACTTTCATGTCGTCTCTACCTTTGCTTTTGCTTTTCTGATCTAAGATGTCCCAGCATCTTCAATCTCTACTCATATGGAAGAATCAGCATGACTTTAATCATTTTTATTGCCCATCTTTGAAACTTTTATAATTCTGCTACGTCCTTTTGGAAGTGGTGTGACCCAAATTAAATAGGACACCTCATCCTTTTTTATGTGTTCTCTTCCCCTTTGAAGTATATTTTGAACTTAGTATTTCTTCTTTCTTTGGTTGCAAGAAAAAGATGCATTCAGCTGGGCAGAGACAGTATCTGTTTTGAATGGGCAGATTTATTTTTCCTTGCAAAGACTTTGGGCATGTCACTTGAAATCAAGTGGAAGACAGTGCCAGTAGCTTGCAAGTATTGTACCAAATGTGAAAGTACAAGTTCCTTTTGAATAATGTATTATTTATCATGCATTAAGCTATTAATAGAGAGAAGAGTCTTAAGTTTGCCTAAGACGAAAGTCAGGAATTTGGTTGGAAGGGAAAATGCTGTTGTTAAGTGAAACTTTTTTAATGCGTTTTCTTTGACCCACATTTTTGAGGATTCTGTCGTTGTTTTGAAATGGGTTTCAGTTATTCTGAGGAGTGAAGGAGGACTGTTCAAAATTTCTCTTCAGAGCCTAAATATCCTTACTGGCCACAGCAAGTGCGTACGAGAGGACTGGCAAAAACACTGCTCAAGCTTCTTAGTGAACAAAAGACTAAGTCAGAGATAGAATTCTCTTATTTACTCTGTGTTTTGTGTTTGGAACTAGCCATGGTTGGCCACTGACGTGGCTTCTTCTTTTTGCAAAGCAAGAACCTCCATCACTTGAGTTAAAAGATTGAGTCCCCCGTAGAACAGAAACCTTGCAGAACTGGACAGTCAACGCCTTGCAAGATCAATCTTGCAAAATATACCTGATTTTGCTGTGTTTCTAGTTACTTGCTTGCACTTCATGTTGCAGCACGTTCTGTGGAGGTCCTCAGTTGATCTTTTTTGAATGCTCTTTGGCTGTACTATTTGTGGAGGTTTATCATATCATTGAAGTTAACAGAGAAAAGTGAAGAAGAGTAGATACTTAGAAAGAACTAAAAAGGCTGAAGTAAAGTCTTACTAACACCAGTGACAGTGAGTCTGCCAGCCTGGAACAACTCCTTGTTCAGCAGGGAGGCTTTGTCGAAATGAGACCAAGGAGGAGATGAGGAGCCAGTTGAACTTACGGGGCTGATCTCTGAGGAGTATCATAAAACCCAGTACTTACCCTGTGATTTTTCTAGTCAGGTTTGAGAATGCTACAAAGCTGCTTTAATTTTCCTATGTCATGATAGTGAGAAGGACAAATGATACAGTACAGAAAATACCTATCCTCCCCATCTCATCCATTTTATTTGAGTGCACTTGTTTTTAAATGGAAAAAAAGATAAATTCTCTTTCTTTCATTAAGAGCTTTTAAGTGTAAAGGATTCATTGTGTATCTTTTGATTTGCCTTTTTTTAAAATTTCCAGTAACTGGATCCAGCAGCATGACTGATGCAGTCAGTGTGTAGTGTCCGACAGCACCATTGGACATGTTAACGGAGGAACTAGTCTGCACCATTGACTAACCTAATTCTGGGAGCTCTAACTGGTCTGAAAGGACAGGAATGGAACTGTGAAAACTGTCTTGACACTTGGTCATTTCTTTTTGATGCTAACGGGGTTAACATCCTCCTCTGCCATCATGAATTAGTAATTTTCATCAGTTGGCTTTTAGCCCACAGGGCTATTAAATGGAATCATCAAATGCAAATGAAGCCCCAGTAAAGCCTCTTGAAGTTTTTCTCCTAGCACAAATGTATAAATGAAAATGAAGATCACTGGAAAGTAGCAAAACCAGGAACAGGAAGTAGTGTGAGTGATACAAATAGTAGTCACGCTAGGTAGACAATCTGCTTTCTCTAATGGTATCAGCCTGGTAAGAAACTGAACGTCCCTAGAATGCTTGAATATTTAGGTATCCTGTTGTCGTTACTATGTAGAGTTATCTGCTGTAGGAGCCACCCCAGGTAGTCTCTAGTAGACAAGATGACAGAATGAAGATTGTAAATAAAACAACCAAAGCAAAGCTGTAGAACCTCACCCTGTTCTGGCAATTTGTAGCTTGTGAGTGGTTTTCTCAGAAGCCTTAACTGGTCTGTGTCATGGAAAGCAGCTGAAGGAATTTACACTGGCTTTGAGAGTTGGACTTCATAGCATCTGCACTTCCTTCCATCTAATGATTTCTGACTCAGACTTGGTTAAAACAGTAACACATGCACTTATATAATCATAGAATCATTTATGTTGGAAAAGACCCTTAAGATCATTGAGTCCAACCATTAACCTAGCACTGCCAAGTCCACCAGTAAACCATGTCCCCAAGTGCCACATCTACATGTCTTTTAAATATCTCCAGGGACGGTGACTCAACCACTTCCCTGGGCAGCCTGTTCCAATGTTTGATAACCCTTTCAGTGAAGAAATTTTTCCTAATATCCAATCTAAACCTCCCTTGTGCATATGCACACATCCACACACAGATTATTCAGCTGTACAATATTAAACAAAGATCAAGAATTCCATCACACAACTCTGGTTTGACAGACTTTGGTTAGTACCCTGGTTATCTTCTAGTTCCAGTCCTGTTTTATGTTTCTTAGTTGGTATCTTACATGCAATGGAAAAACAAGGTAAAATAAAATACCAGCTTGTACTTGACCAAAAAGTTCAAATGTTGTACTCTGCTCTTGAATGTTGCTTTCCAGGTACCTCTTAAATTGACTGAATTCAATAATTTGATCTGTCTTGCACAGGAATGACTTGTGTTTTTTTTCTTGAGGAGGAGGTGTGCAAGTTTGTGAGAGTTTATTAACATGTCATGTTGTAGAAACTAATCCTATTGCCACCATTCGCCATAGAAAACAAGCTCAGGCATGTGGTGCTGCCACTGCAGGACTTCTTCCAGCACAAAGGCAGCTTCTGTTCTGGGTGGCCTGTAGGTAATCTCTCTCCTGTACTTCTGCCTCTAGGGCACTTTTCAACATTTTGAGCTTAATGTTGCAATTTGGTAAATGCTAATTACCACAATAAAGATTGCTCTTGTATGCTGATTAGGATGTCTTTTTATCCCTAACCAAAGTAAGATTACATACCATTGTCAGAGTGGTTAAGCCCACTGAACTTGACTGATCGTTTCAACGTGTCACTTCGTACTGTACAACATTTTAGTACGCTAAAGTTGATGTAGATGACTGTAGAAACATGATCAGTAGGGCTGTATGAATCTTTCATAATGAAGCATGAAATAGGATGGAATTGTCCTGGACTCCAATCTTGCAGACACTGATTTAATGGAACTATATCTCCTAGTAAAAGAAAATTGAAGCCAGTAATAAGCACTGAAGCTGACTCAAAATTTGTTGTCAAAACTGTTTTTGAATACTAAAAAAAAAAAGAAAAAAAAAAAAAGAAAAAAGTGGTGTGGACAATATATATGTGTGTATGTGTGCCTATGTTCAAAAATGGTCATCTTTCCAAGAGAGGAACTTCCCCCTATGTTTTGGCTTTTATGATTTAAAGGATTCTTTCATGCTTTACAGGAGTTATCGGGGGGGGGCGTGGCGTGGGATGGGGGACAGACACAACAGCGATTGATAAGCACCAAAACAAGTAGGTCCTGTAATCCTAAGCTACTAATCAATCAATGGAAGATATAGGCAGATACCATGTGCCTGAAATGGTGGGGTTGAAGGTGAAATCCTCTTTTTGTTCATCTCTGGAGTTTAAAGGAGATACGGAGGAAATCTAGAGATTGCTTGGAGGCTTTGGAAGGGCTAAGGAAACTTCAGAGCATTAAGCAGAGAGAGCAGACAAATTTAGGTGTGATCTGGGAAAGCCCTGTAAAATAGGGTATAGCGTAGGTAACAAGTACCATTGCTTGAGTTCTGCAGATCTGGGAATAAGAGAAGACTCTGTGGGCTGCATGTCAACAAAGGTAATTCTGACTGAAGAGAAGCCGGGGTTAATGGAGCAGTCTGAAGAATGTGGAGCGCTCTCTAGTCTAGAGTCTCATGCATGCTGCCAGTTATCAAGTTCAAGAAAGATGGCTTAAAACCTGAAAGGTGGAGAGAGGTTACTTGGATATTCGGGGCAGTGGGAAGCCTTACTATTGAGATGAGCCAGAACAGTCGTCTTTGCAGCAAAATGAAGTCTGTAAGATTTAATTGCTATTGATAATACTTAGGGGAGTTAACATCTGGGATTGAATGAAATACCTATTTTGGGAAAAAGGGCAGGGTTGCTGTAAGAATAACAGGCTGTAACTTGGTTATGCACAAACTAAAAGAAAATTTGTAATTACTTAGGTGGGAGGTTCTGGAGGAGTTTTCTACCAGAAGCAGTGAAAGTACAAAGCAACTAGTTCTAAGGCTGAACTTAATCAGCTAATAAAAAGATTAGCTGATGTGTTTGTGGGTAGCAGTGGTAAAGTTCCTTTTATTAAGCAGTAACTCTTGATGCGTTCGTTTTTCCCCTTCCCCAGATTGAAAATGCGTTTGACAGATGACTGGAGAATTTCAGCCTTCTCTATTCTCTGTCTGGCACCTAAAATAACCCCACTTTTGGCTGCCTGCTGTTTCCCCAGGTTCAGGGGGCTACTGGCGAGGGCAGGGAGGCAGAGGAGAAACTGAAGTGGAGCAAAAAATTGTGACTAGCAATAAAATTTGGCAACCCAAAATGAATGGTTGTTTCCTCAATGGTTAGTTTTTAACAAAGAAATTCAGATTCCAGTAACAAGTCCAAGTTTCCCAACTTCTTGTTTTCACCAAATTGGAGTGAAAAGTACATCGCTAAAACTCCCACAAAAAGAAACTTGAAAACATATTTTGTTTTAACCTTTCAAAAGAATGACATGAAAGTTATTTGGGTGGAAACAATTGGTGAAAGGGAAACTGAATTGTCCTTGAGAGTATGAGTTTTTGTGAAACTTGTATAGATAGTTCAAAAATTTCAAACATAATAAGACACGTTTCAGTTTAACTGTTTGGAAGTAATTTGTAGGAAGTATGTTCCTCTGAAATGTCTTGATTTTTACCAAATCAACATTTTTGTCAGTAGAAAACTCTGAATGTCAAGTGAGTCATCTTCTGAACTGTGTGGCAGACTGTATTATTAAGTGAAAAATGGAAATAATAATTGCAAATGATCTGCAGTGTCTGTGGGTATTGTATGCGCTTACACCTGTGAGAGTCATCCTTCTCGATTAGGAAAACATGAAAATAATTGGTGAGGTTAAGAGAAACATGACAGCTGAAGATACTCGAGTTTATGGCAGATCTGGAAGGATACCTCTTGCGTATCTTCTCAACCACAGATGGGGGGACCCAGTGGCATTGCGGGTTGTATCCAAGTCCTTATCTCAACACTCTTCTACCCAAGCAGCCCTACCTGGCTCCCCAGTGTCTTGCCTCGCAGAGTGGCACCGACTTTCAGTGCAGGCTTCTTTGAGTCCCCGTGGAGATGCTGGGAGGTAGCAGCATGGAGAAGGACCAGGGTGTATTTTCATTTCAGCTTCCTTTCCATGTCCTTCCTATCCGGGCTGAAATATGACCTCTGATATTTATAAAACAGATAAACAAATTTAAGGCAGGAAAGTGTTCTGTTCATTTTTTTTCCTGCTTGTATATCAGTCTGGTTAATAAATAGTGCTTCTCTTGTCAGGAGTTTTATTAACATCTATAAACTGCTCAGTCTGTATTTAAAAAAAATGACAAAAATCTTGTTATCTTGTTTTTGCTGACCTTCCTCCTAAAACTGATGTGACTGATGACATAATAGGTAATAGGGAGAGATTGTGTATTAATATTTAATAGGGATAGATAGGTTTATTACAGAAACATGTAAAATGCTCTCCCAGCTGTCAGCTGTAATTACTGCCTCTGTCTAAAAGGTACATACACATTTGTGTATTTATGGAATTAAGTTTAGAAAGTCAAGATGATCAAAGTTAAGCGCTTAAATAGCCTGTGTTTGTCGGAATTAACTATTATGACTGTAGGGTTTTAAAAAACAGAGTAAGTTTCAGTGCATAAGGAATTTAGTTTTTAACCCTTATTAATCCATCGTGTTTCATCAGATGGATGGATCTTCCTGCAGCTTTAAGGGCTGGTGCTGATCTTGGAGGTGAACCAAGTTTTATAGGAGAAACAGCAGCTCTGTCTCCAGAGCAGCTGAGTATTGCCATAGCAAAGCCCATGGTCAGGAGAGCCCGTGTTGACCCTGGTCTGTGGGTTGGTCTTCAGCTGGGGTTTTTGTGCCTCTCAGCATCAAATCCTGCTCATGCCTTGTTTTCAGGTTCTGGACTTCAAACTCCAGCTGTGCAGGTTTGGCACAATTCTGAGGTAATGCTGCTATATTACTTGGCAGGTTCAGAATATTTGGATCCCCAAAGCAGAAGGGAACTTGTGAAATTTCTGAAACAGAAAAGGCCTAAACCAAATATTATTTCAATTCACAATGGAAATAGATGTTTTTTTTTCTAGTGCCTGATAAAGTTGGTTTTATTTATTTTTATTTGATGTTCAAGTGACAGATTTTATCAGCCTAGAGGTTCTCTTCAAGTATTTCCATTCCAACAGGCAAATACTAAAAGCAAAGCTTCCTGAGCTTTCTGTCACTTCTGCTTTCTGTCAACATATACACAATCCAAAATTGTATCCCATTATTAAATGAGTGAGAACAGTGTGCTGGAAGCATGGTTATCCTCACCCGGAGGGCAGAGATCTTATGAAAAAGTATGTATTTTCACATAACAATTTTGTTTGTTTGTTTGTTCTTCTTTCCCTTGAAATCCCACTGCAGTGTTACGAACTTAATTCAGTTGCTCTTGCTTATAATACACACTTCACAGGAATATATGGCAAGGCTAAAGAAACGGCTTTTGTGCTTTTTGAAGACCAATTCAGTCTTAAAATAGGAATTGTATTTCAAGGACTGAGAAGTTTCCTTATTTCTTACCAGTGATCAAAACGACTTCTCAAATCAAATTCAGAGCTGGTATTGAGTTAGCTTTTTGGTCCCATCAGCTCGCTCATGATGTCCACTGCTTGGCTGCTGTATGGTGATGAGGACTATTGCTACTTCATCCTTTCCTCTGTTTTCTGCTTAAAGACAGGAAAGTTTTAATATACATATACAGACAGCATTTATTATAACAAGCATATCCCCTGGACTGTGCAAGTAAGGCAAGCTGTGGCAAGCTGTGCTCAAGCCAGCCTTGCGCAGCGCTCAGACATGCAGCTGTTGAGATGCTCTCGCTTAAACAAGAATTGCTGTGGATTCCCAAGGGAATTTTTTTTGTTGTTGTTTGGAAAAAAGGCCTTCAGAAGTGGGAATGACTTGGGCATCTGTTCCCTGGTTCCCACAGGTTCACAGTCCCCGAGTTTCACATTTAAATGGGTCCCAAAAGCAAGCTCAGTGAAGTTTTGCCTTTTAAAAATTCCTCAATCCCCTGTCTTAGCCCTTGTCATTTGGAATGCAACCCAGATGTGCTACGATGCTCATACACCTTGAATTTCTCCTAGTTTTAGGTTTTCTTAGGAAATCTTCATTTTCTTTCCCAGTGCTGGAATGTATTTTAGTAATATGAAAAAGCAGACCTGATGAATGTTGTCTGGATAAAGGGCTGTTCTGGAAGGATATGACCTTTGGAGGTGGTCAGTTTAAGAGTCAATCTTTACTGTTATTTTCTATAGGCAAATATAATATTTATATATGTTGCCAATATCTCTCTTGAGACATTGAAAATTCCCAAATATAGAGGAAAGTCTGTATCTTCATAAGGGTCACATCTCATCCCATCTCAGGTGAATTCATGTATTCCAGAATAGCTGAAAGTATAATGTCTCTCCAATTCCTGTTAAAGCACTGGAGGAGGAAAATCCCACCCCTCACGCACCCATCACCTTCCCAGTCTCCGTGGCAGATCCACAGCTGACATACCGGTGGCAGGGGTGGGCTGGGGGGCTGCGGGGCACCGGCTGCCAGCCCTGTGGGCTGCGCTCTCTGCGGCTTCCCCTCCTGGAGCTCTGAGCTGTAGAATTTGCGTAATTGCTGCCTGCGTCTGTTAATGTAGTAATTATGCAATTACGACACTTGTGTGACTGTATTGTCTGCGTGGTACATGGAAATGATACAGTGATTATAATATCATTATACAATATAGCAGTGTGCCTGTAAAATCTAGTGCCTTTCCTGCCCTGTTGATAGGTACCACATTCTATAAAAGGACTGGCTCTCCCCGGAAGGTTGCTGGAAGTTTGTTTATTTTTATCTGCTACCCCTTTGCTGTGAAAAAATTAACCAATTTCCTCAATTCGAGCTTTAATGGTTTTCTCTAACTACTGGCCCTCTGTTGTAGTGCGGAAAGATTTCCTGCAGGGATGCCTGCTTTAACACATTTTTGCCGTTGCTGTCATATCAATTCAGTGTTTTCCTGTCATCTTTCTGTTGTGATAAATGATTTCTGAATTGACAGCTGTCATATACGTGCTTAGCTAGCAATTGGGAAGATCCACTGATGGACTAAAGCTGAATTCTTTCACTTGGTCATTGCATCTGAAGAAGGTAGGAGCGGACGAAAGGTTTTCTTTGGTGTTTTAAAATGGACTGGAGAATTTAATCTAACTTCTGTAATTTATCAACATTAATATATAGCAAGATTCCTTACTGTAAGAAGTCAGAGAATCACTGTAATGCACAATCCTACCAGACATGGTCATGCCTAATTTTGCAGACAGGGAATTTCATTTATTTCAGTAAGACCTCAGTTGTGCATAAAACTCAATGTTTTTACAGAAAAAGTTTTCAAGATGTATTTGATATGAAAGGTGGTAATTACTTAGTATTTGCCCATTTCCTGAATTAAGATTTTTCTGATGGTTTTACTAAAAAGAAGCTGCTGTTTGGAGCCTAGTGACTGTTTGAAGACTTCCAGAAGGAAGTCCAGAAAAGGAAAAATACAGTCTGGGCTGAAAAGTTGTAAGTCTTTAACAGTGGCAGCAGTCCTGTATCTAGAAGACACTCTCTGGTGTGGGCACTACCTTGTATGTTACGCTTAATGGGGGAAAGAAGATAGATGGGCATGGATGTACTGAGCGAAGATTTCATTTCAGCCTTGGTGAAGTTTTGGAGCTTAGCACCTTCGGGATTTGGTGCTGGCAGGGAGGGGGCATTCCTAGAGAAAGTATTCTGGGGAAAAAGTGCATGTGGATCCCCTGCCTGGTTGTTGTGTCCCGTTCGGGATGTGCCCAACCAGCGCCGTGGACTGCACGACGGAGGCCCTGCGCTAGAGAGGGTTGTGACCCATGGGGAACCAACAGCAGCCATGCTTTAGTGCAGGGATGTGAGCAGCTCCGAGAGCCCTTCTAAAAGTGGAGTGGATATTCATTTATGAGAGTGTTGCTTCCAGGACATCACTGGTATAGCTGTGTGGATGTAGCATCTGTCCTACCCATCATGACATGTCTAAGCAAACAGTTACTCTACAGGAGTGAGACTTGGGTCTATAGTAGACCGCTCTGTGAAAACATGGGTGCTAGGCTCAGTGGCAGGCAGAAGAGCAAACAGAACGATATGGGTTATTAGGAGAGAAATAAGGAACAAACTGGAGAAACGTTGTGACACCGTGTAGATCTATGCTGTTCCAGCACCTTGAATATCTTGTGTGGTTTTGGTGCCTTTTTATCAGAAAGAATAGAATGGAGTAGAGTAGAATAGAAAAGGGAAAACTTGTGGAAGGGCCACAAGCGAGGTTGGGGCAGGGATGGGCTGTCCAGGAGTAGCACAGAGACATCACCCAGGCAGGCAGGGAGGGAATTAGAAAAGCCAAAGCTTGGCTGTAGTTGAATTGAGGAGATAGATTTCTTCTTGCTGTTTTGTCTGTACAGCTGTCAGGTCCCCCTCCCTCATTCCCAGCTGCTGTGCTGCAAGGACACTACTGACAGTGTACTGGCTCTTCATAGGAAACCAAACTGCCCTCTCTTCTTTTGTTCTTTCCATCCCTACACCAGTTTCTCCTCTGCAGCTTCTTTCCTGCCTGTCCTGGTTTCGGCTGGGATAGAGTTAATTTTCTTCCTAGTAGCTGGTACAGTGTGTTTTGGATTTAGTGTGAGAACAATGTTGGTAAGACACTGATATTTTAGTTGTTTCTAAGTAGTGCTTATCCAAAGTTTAGGATTTTTCAGTTTCCCATGCTCTGCCAGCAGGCAGGTGCACAAGAAGCTGGGAGGAAGCATAGCCAGGACAGCTGATCTGAACCAGCCAAAGAGATATTCCATACCATAGAACGTCACGCTCACTATATAAACTGGGGGAGTTGGCCCGGAGGGGTGGATCGCTGCTCAGGCATCCGTCAGCAGGTGGTGAGCAATTGCATTGCGCATCACTTGTCTTTTCTTTGAGTCTAATTTCTCTCTTTATGTTAGATTCCTTTTCATTACAATTAATATTGTTGTTGGATTTGCATTGTTATTATTGTTATTATTATATTTTAGTTTAGTTATTAAACTGTCCTTATCTCAACCGATGAGTTTTACTACTTTTTCTAATTCTCCTCCCCCTCCCACTAGGAGGGGTGAGGAGTGAGCAAGCGGCTGCGTGGTGCTTAGTTGCTGGCTGGGGTTAAACCACAACACTGCCCAAACGTCCCCTTCATTCAGCACTATGCACTTCCAAGATCTCCCTCTTTACCATACCCCATGATTTTGGCCACTCTGGGGTACCTGACTGCAGAGCAGCACTCCTTGCCAGCTCTGTGCTGCCCTGCGGGGTGCCGGGGGCCTGTGCCAAGCCAACCTGGGAGTGCAAAAAAAGTATGAAGGGCCACACACCGCACATCTGCCATCAGCCTGTCAATGACAAGAGCAGATCTTTGTTTTCGGACGGCAACAATAGGCTCAGATGTCTTCACCAGCCACCCTCAGGTAGAGTCCCGCTACGCTCTGGGGGGACAAATCAGACCCTAGGTGGGTAATTTGGCATTTTGCAGTGGTGCGTTTTTGCGGGTGGTGAAATATACTTTGGAGAAGAAAATGTTTGTGGAGAGCCACGTTTTACCCAAGTTTTATAATTGAGTTATTACGGAAGTGTGTAAAAAAAAAATGGTAAAAAATGGGGTTTAGAATAGAAGTGCTGACACTAGAACAGCATGAACACAGCTGTTATAATATAGTAAATTTGTAAGAAATTGTATAGCTAACAAAGTAGGTCAACAGCTTCAGAGGAAAAACTGTTTCAGATGGCATGCTACTCTATCTTAGGAGATCTTGATGTTTTTTCAACATGAGAACAGAGATGTTTTCCCTTCAGTGCTAAATCCTGTCATCTTTGTTTTTAAAAATATTCATGCTGGAAGGTGGGGCTGACCTCCAAATGTGAGTAAATACAAATCCAGCATGTACAGGTACAGCACAATGGAGCACAGACCAGAGAATATAAGGATGACTATAGCATGCCAGATCACAGGTTGCATTTGCACAGTATCCCGCCTGTGACACTGACCAGTAATGGATGGACGTGAATGAGGGTGAGAAAGCAAATGGCATGTGTGGGAGTTTTTCCAGAGCATTCTCCTAGACACAAGCAACTTGTGCATTAGAGACTTCCCAGATCAGAAGGGTTGCCTTTGTATGTAACAGCCCTTACAGCATCTCTTCTTCCATGAATTTGTCCAGTCTCTTTTTGAACTTTAGACTTTCAGCACACTCCCATGGAACGCAATCCCAGAGTTTAGGAAGGAACATGAGACTTTGGCTTTTCTTATTCCCTGCCTGCCTGGGTGATGCCTCTGTGCTCCTCCTGGACAGCCTGTCCCTGTCCTGACCTTGCTGTGTTTTGCTTTCCAGCTCAGTTGAAGTTCTCTGTTCAGCCATGCTGGCTTCTGCATTTTGGGATGGGCTGTACTTGTGCTCCACGGACCCAATCCCTGAAGATGAGGCAGCTCTTGTGCTCCTATTTGCTCTTCAGAGCAGTGTCTGATCAGACCCTGCCTACCAGTTCTGAGAGGCTCTTAATGTATTTAGCATTACGTGTCATTTAGGCCTTTAAAGTGCCAGGAGTTTGGGCTTGACTCGGGTAGTTTCCTTTATTGTTGCTCCCCAAATATGACTTTGCCATACATACGTCTCCATTCACTCCAGAAGCTCTTGAAAACACTAATCCATTTACCTGTAGCTGGGAAGTTCTCAGGTCCCTAATGTCCCCCAAGGGAGCCATCACCCAACTGCAGCAATCGGAAGAGCAGGACATTTCCTGATATACCAGTAGATGAAAAAGAAAACTCCCCACTGATTTAAAACTTGGAGCAAATGAATATTTCTCTGCTTCGCCCTCATTCTTGGAAGGATTTACATTGCTGTGAGCTACCCGACATTAGATTTTCTTCATTAGCTCATAACGAAGTTGAAGACTTGAACATCTTGTTCAAATCCATATACTGCATCTCTGGTCCCTTCAGGGTCCAACTCAAGTCTCTACTTTCCACTTTGCTCTCCCCTCCCACGTGTTAACCCCTGCTTACCCATCCGGCTTACAGCTCAGCATAGATACCTAGTCTAACTCAATGGGTTTGGATATGAACATTACTAGCCTGTAAATGATAGTGTCAAACTGTTCTAGGGGACAAGGTTAATCCAAATACTAAATAAAGCCATTAGACTTTCTGTAAACACTTTATGTTTCCCTGAACAAATATTGCTGCACAATGGTGGTGCTTTTCAGTCTCTCCATCCATCCACACCTCTGTTTAAATACCAGAACCTTAATGTCATCTGTGTCCCATTTTTTTTCCTTTACTCTGCTCCTGGCAAAGAGGTTTTGAGGCTCTCTTCTCTCCCTCTTTCTGCCTTTTCGTATATCTCCCTTGCTGGACAGTTCGTTGCTCTGGGATATGCTGCTGCTGTTGGGAAGGTTCAGCAGTGATCCCCACCTGGCTCAGAACAATATATTTATAGATACAGTTGTTCTCTAGAACCTCCAGTTCTGAAAACATGTAAATAACAGTGGTACTTTGACTGACGAGCATATTGCTTAATTGGCATAGTTTCCATGAGAAATCTTGAGTGCTAAAGTGATAACAAGATTGGGACCAATGGTAACATTTTCAAGGAACTCTACCTTCCCTTCTCAAAAGTGATCTATTTACTGAGGAGGCAAAATTGAACTGTTTTTTGATGAGTCAAAGACTCAATGTTGAAATCACTCATGACAGTGGCACTTAATTGCTCTGTGGAGCCCAGGATCTTATTTTCAGTACAAGTAACTACCCTGCCCTAAGTTTTGTTCTGGAGTTTTCAACAATATTGATAACCAGCTTCACAGGTTAATCTTAATGGTTTGGGGCTTTTTAACCAGCTTTCTGTGTTATTCTAAAATTTGCTTTTTATATGTGTTTGAAAACATCTAGTATTTTATGACAGAGGAAACACCCATGTTTGTCATCTTTTCTATACGGTGGTTTGAGTATGTCTTGTCATTTGTGAACAGCTTCCTCTCAAAACAAATTTATCTCCATTTTTTAAAACTTCATACTGCAGGATTTCCAATTTTTATTTCTTGTGTTGGCTGTCCCTTGACTGCTTTCCTTTCTACAGAGTTGTTTTTTGGACAAACTGTAAGCACTGTAATTTTGTTATGAGCTACCAAAACTCTATTCTCTGTTAATAATATTCCTACTATTTCTTGGATGACACCACAATCTGAGAGCTGAATATTTCAATGAAATATAGCTGTTCTTCGCAGAAGCTAATGCCAGTGTTTTTTTCATTGGGTAATAAGCATGTGTTTTTTGCACAGAACTGGACCCAGACATGACCTGCGGTGCCAGTCTCAAAATCTGAATTCTTCCATGTTTGAGTCGTTTATTTTCATGCTGACTTGCAGTTAGATGTTCACGCTATTTTTTTCTTTGGGTTATATAATCCTTATCTAGGCAGCTGACACTGCAATCTGAGTTGCAGCGGTACTTAGCAAAGAGTGGAAAAATGATTGGAATGATACGTTTTAACATTTCAGAGTCACAGGATGTTCAGCTTATGCTTCATGACTGCTGAGTAACCTTACTGATAACAAGAACGTTACTGAAATACTGACCCTCTTTTTAATAGTACAGCAAAATTGTGCTATTATGTGCTACTGTGTTTTACCAGTTGAGAATTGGAAAAATGATTTACTCCTAGGTCTAGTAAATAGGTACTATCTGTTATTCAGAGAAAATCAAATACCAAGAATTGAACCACTTTCTTGCAATGAAATTAATGTTGCATTATCAGCTGTGTTTCAACTTAATGTTGTTTGCTTTGATTTTGCATTTGCAAAGAAGTTTGTTCACAGAGGATTTAATTTTATCTACATGATGTACAACATGTAATGAAAGACCAATATTCAACAAATAGAGTAGGTGGATTCATTCTTCAACATGAACGAGTATTTTGGCCACATATACATTTTAAAGGCAGGCAAATAGTGGCTGATAAAGAGCTTATTACAAGTCTTACCAAAGTTGCAGGTGATTCAGTAAACTGGGACTGTTCTCACCCAGACCATCTGGGTCAGGGGCTATAAGCAAAATGAAATATCTGCTTTTGGACTGAATGCTCATTTGCAGTGTGCAGAGTATGTACCCTTTCACGTGTAAAAGCCTTGAGCTCAGCCTTAATCATCCATCACTTTATTCTGCCCAGCTGGAGAGCAGCTTTGCAGAAAGGGCCCTGGAGGTCCTGGTGGACACAAGTTGTCCGTGAGCCAGCAAATGTGCCCTTGCCACGAGGAAGGCCAATGGTATCCGGGGCTGCATTAGGAGAAGCATTGCCAGCAGGTCGAGGGAGGTAATCTGTTTTCTCTACTCAGCACTGGTCAGGTCACACCTGGAGTACTGTGCCCAGTTCTGGGATCCCCAGTGCAAGAGAGACGTGGACATACTGGAGAGAGTCCAACAAAGGGCCACAAAGATGTTGACGGGACTGGAGCATCTCACATGAAGAAAGGCTGAGGGAGCTGGAACTGTTTAGCCTAGAGAAGAGGAGGCTCAGGGGGATCTTATCACTGTATATAAATACCTGAAGGGAGGGTGAACGGCAACAGAACCAGGCTCTTTTGTAGGGATTGGCGCTCGGAAGATCTCGCGATGTACGGAAAGAGAAGGGTTAAGGGAGGCGGGATGACCGACAGACAGTATATAAGGGCGTGACGCAGTTGAATAAACGCCATTTGCAGCATCCTCATATTGGTGTCAGTGCTCTGTGGCCCAGGGTATGGTGGACCCTGTGCCGAGTCCCACGGGGTGATCAGACGAATGTCTACACTCTTTCCAGTGGCGGCCAGAGGCAGCGGGTGCAGAGGTTCCCTCTGAACATCAGGCAACACTTTTGGTGTGAGGGTGACTGAGCACTGGCACAGGCTGCCCAGAGAGGCTGTGGAGTCTCTGTCCTTGGAGATACTCAAAAGCCATCTGGATGTGATCCTGGGCAATCTGCTCTCGGTGGCCCTGCTCGTGCAGGGGAGTTGGACCAGATGACCTCCAGAGATCCCTTCCAATCTCAGCGATTCTGTGATTCTGTGTCCCATGTGGGCCTTCACCCCCATGACCTGAACGCAGCCCTTGGCTGATGCGGAGCATGAGCACGTGCGCAGGGTGGGGGACCGCATCCTCTGCTTTTACTCCCTGTGAATTTTGCCATTGTTTTGTTTTTACATTTCATAAGTGCTCTTTTGCAGTGGTGTCAGCTCTTCTGGCTGCAGTGAAGTTCCTTGGTAACATGAAGTTGACTGTCCTTGGCCTTCCAGATGTTTTGGAGATTTCAAGTCATAGGTTTCCCTGCCAGTAGCTCCAGGGCTTTAGAACTCACATTAGTTCCAGGAGTTAGAACATACCAGTCACGGCAGAATGATAAAGGAAGGGTACAGAAAGGATCAAAATGTTTTCATCCGTGAGCCTGGGAACAGGAGGACTGAGGTGTGTGTATGGAGAACATAAAGACGGGGTAGGAACTGCCTCACTGCTGTAGAAGGGACAGAACTAAAGAGTGGCTGAGAAGGGCTCAAAAATAATTTTGAAATTGTGAATATTGCTGAACAATTTTATGAAAGTAATGAATCCCATTTGCTTGAAAAACTGTCCGTGTCAAGTTAGAACCTACTCTTGTTGCCATGGCTGGAGTGTGTGTTAATGCTGCCATGGGCAATGGGCACTCTGCTCATCTTCTGAATCACAGATATTGTACTGAATTGAAGTGTAGAGTTTGAGTAGTACTTAATCAGTAATAATCACACTCAAGATTGAATTTTAATGCAGCTTAGGATAATTAGTCATTTATCAGATGGATTTGGTTGGGGGGCATGTGAAACTCCTGACAGCACAAAGCTGTATTCTTCTAAGTTTCATTCAAGAGTGTTGGCCAAATTAATGAGTAGCTTTTGGACTGCAGCTCATTTGTAAATGGATTTTGTGCAAGTCTGTGATGGGGCATGTGCAGGTTGAGAAGGGTTTGTGTTGTCAGTGGCCGATATGTTTCAGTCAGAGCCAAGGTATGAGAAGTTCAGTGCCCTGAACCAACAATGTTCTGCAAAACTATTCACGCTTTATTTGGGAGAAGTTGTGTCCGGGATTTGCAGCCCTGAGGTGCTGAGAGGAGACGCAGCAAAACAAAGGAGACCCGTTAAGCATTTTTGAATAATCATTTGGATCTACTAGTTGCTGCTAAAATGAAATTTTATAATTTTGTGAGACAGATGAAGTTGTGAAAATAATTACAGGAAATCAAATGAGAGAGCACCACAAAGGACACAGGTGGGAGTTGGAAAATTGTTCAAAGATGCTTGAACAGATGCCCAAAGGTCACCCATGTTACCTAGCAATAAAAATACTGGGAGTTAAAGAAAAGGGGTAGTGTATCTGAACAAGGATATGCAAAAAATAACCAAGGACAAAATGATCCTTATTTCTAAGGAATTAAATGTTGAGATTATTGCAGAGTGAAAGCAGTAGCGTGAGAGAACTGTATGCAAAAAGGTGGACAGTAAAGTGCTGGTGTATCAGAGGTGAGTTTCCAGTGTCTCCTGGCAATGGATCTATTTGCTGGGTTTGATGTAACATTCAGTGCTCTCTGTACTCTTTCTGAGAGAAAGTCATGCCATATTTCAAAAGAAAAGGAATGCCTTCTAACAGGCAAAAAGTGAAATTGTGGTTTCAGCACCTCAGAAATGCTGGTGATCTCCCTTCTGGTCAGCTGCAACTGAATTTTTAGGGGATTTCTACACTGGCTAGAAATGTAGCTGAAAACCTGAAAGGAACATTCACTGCAAACATGAACCTATGCAGTCCTCCTGGGTCAGGGAGAGGGTCGATAGTGCTGTGAAGAAATAGGGGCAGGATGTGTCTGCATGGCCCACAAAACCCATATTATTCTTGAATCAAATACTTGGAAACAATGATTCTGTAAGACAGGTAGAAGCAATAGCAACATCAAGGGAAAATGGGAATCAAGAAGGTGAAATTTGCTAGCCTGGTGTGAAAAGACATTTTTTCTATTATAGGGAAAAAAAGTTTTTAAGATTTTCAACTTTTTTTGTACCTTGCATAAGATTAAAAACCAGAAAGAACTTTCTTTGCTAAACAAAATCTGTTTTTTTTTCCTCTATTGGAATATTTGATTTGAATAAACTTCCTGTGTGTTCTTCAGATTTTTACTTCTCTCATTTTTCTTTAAGGTGTTTCATTTAGAAGTTTAGTGGATTGAATAATGTCTACTTGAAATGAAAAATTGAAACTTACTGCTAGATAAATGCAGAGAAGTGGTGCTTTGTTTGAATTTTCCAGAAATTTTCCATTTTTTCTAAATAAAAATATGAAAGTGGATCCACTGCTGCAAAAATCAGATGTTGTAAATTTGTTCATCTCATAGAAAATGTTATGGTGGAGTGATTTTTTTTTTTTTTGACCTGTCCTGAAGGAGGGGTGTGGAAACAGGCACAGAGATGGTTTGGAGCATGCACGTTTCTGAGGCATCTTTCAGAAATGTTTCCAGAGAAAGCTGGAGCCCTTCTTTGGAAACCAACTCTTCAGCTGTTCCGTTAGAAAAAACACTGGACTCTGTGTATTTACATGGTGCTTCAAAGGACCATAGAAGAAATAGCTGAGAGTTTCTAGGATTTTTATTTAAGTATTTATTTATTTTTTATTTATCATGCTCAGTGTAATTCAATTTGTCTTGCTCTGTCTTTGGAGCCACACAGGCCAAAGGTGGTGATGTGAGGTAAGGCAGGGGGATATTAACTCATCTCTTACTTAAAAGTAGAGGTATCAAATGCACAGATGTTTTAAAATCACATTTCAGCATGTTATCTAATTTTTATGGTTAGTCATTACTGTAACTAACTCGACAGAAAGGAAAGAGAAAATTGGTATGGCTTCTAAAATCAATGAGCCATTAAATAGGTGACAATAATCTTGATACAGACTTAGAATATTTAATTGGCATGCAAAATACCTCTAGAGACCATTACCTTTTCAGGCTGTTCTCTAAATACCAAGTGTTTATACTTTGCCCATGAAGTTCAAGGCAAGCCGGCTCTCTGATGGGGTCACCACAGCCGTTCTCCAGCAGTATGCAGATTTTGTTTCTTCTCTCTTGCATTTTGCGTGTGTCTGCGTTTGCTTTCATGATTTTCTGTCTTCAGTTCTGCCGCAGATGGGGCTGCAGAAGTGGCAGTGATGCTTTGCCAATTTATACCCACTGAGGGCTGAGCCCTTTATTTTGCCGAGCGGGATTGATTATTTCATACGCTGCATTTTCGAGTGTGACTTCCATTCTCGTCGTACGTAACGCAGATAATGGGATCTTCACTGCTGTCTGGGAGAGCAGTCTTTGTAGCTTGGCTGTGAGCAACAGCTTGGGTTCGGTTTTCTGGTTGATTAGCTTTTGTTTTTCCCAGTTGATGTTCTTCTTTTGTTACGAGTGCCACCTGTAATAATATCTTTCCTTTTTTAGAGGCGTTGTGTTCAGCCATGGGCTGGAAGCTGCTCAAAGGAGCCACTGCTCTTTCTCTTCCCATCTCGGGAAGGGCAGTGGAAAGCAGCCGTACCCACAGAGGGTGCTCAGCATCCCTGCTGGCACTGAACGGGGAGCAGGCAGCTCCTGCACCCTTCCCCAGGCTGAGCGGGGATCCCCCCTCGCGCTCAGCTGGATCCCGTCCCAAGAGGAGGAGAGCCCAAGCGGTGGCCCCTCGGTTGAGGGCTCCAGAAGTGCAGCTTCTTACTAGCTCTGACAGCTCTGAGTTTTGACCGGCCCTGTGGGTGCATCTCTCTCTGCCTTTGGGCCGAGCGTGCTTTGTAGTTGCTTGTGTCAGGAGATTGCCCACCCCTCAGGAACCTTTCAGGCTCTTCACCAGATGTCTTACCATTATTTTTTGTTTGATGTGTTTCCATGTTGTATTTGATGTTTCAGGAAAAACATCTAGAGAAAGAAAAATAGAGCAAAGTATTGAGATGGCAAAAGGAGGCAGAGAAGTGTGGCGTGGCTTGTCCAGACAGAGTCGGTTGAATCGAGGGTGGGTGTCATGGTACTTGAATCACTGTTACCTGGTGGCCTGGCTGAGTAGGATTTTGCTGTGTGTTTGAGAGCAAGTGCTGTCTGAGATTGTTTTCCGTTCTCAATTTTTGCATCGTTGTTCCTATTTTACTCCCAGTTTACAAATTAGTTTCATATTGATAGTAATTGTGGTTTTCATATTGTTCTTATTTGTAGTATTGTGAATGTGTATTATGGTGCCTAATCTTCCAGGAATGAGACAAGACAACATAAACAGGGCTCACAACTGAAATCACATGCAATTGAGATTGATCCTTTCCCCCCAGAAAATAAGAACTTAAACTTCTCAAAAATGTTTACATGAAGATAGACAAAAATACCTTATGGAAAAACCAAATCACATAAATGAAACATTATATTTCATTCTCCTGTGATGCTGAATTTTCAAAGCCTTTCCCCCTTCCCCTGAAAGCATTTTCTCATGTGTTTGTTGTGCTCTGTTGTTGAAAATCTACCCTGGGAACATGCAGCACCCTTTTATTAAGTTGCCAAATGATTTTAGCAATCTTATTTTCCACATCTGGTTTTTAAACCTCTTTGAAAAGCAGCCAGGCCTATGAAAAGAAGTCATGAATTGCAAATGTATGTGTCTCTGAAAGTTACCTCGCATTTTTAAACCTAGCACTGCTGCTCTGGCGCAGTGCAAACAATGACTCCACTGAGTTGTTCTGGCAGCAGCCCGATGCTGGTGGATGAGTGTGCACAGCTGCAGAGTCCTGCGCTGTGCCACCAGACGTGGCTCAGGTAGGAAAAGTCACTGCGAAGAGCATCTCTGGGTAAGTGCCCATGTGCTAGAGTAGCCTTGTAGCCTTGTTGCTTTTAGCATCTATTTCTCCTGCATCTCCTCTTCTGTCCCTGGTTTTCTCAGGGAAGCTTTTCAACTGCTTTTTCTTCTGATGCTTGGTTTACAAATGTTAAATGTTTAAAGTAAAGTACCAGCTCAACAATATTTTCAAGTACGAGTCCTTCATGTCCAACAAACTCATTTTCTTTCTGTGTCATGAGAAGATAAGATGATGGCCAGTCAGCCCCTGTAACGCAGCAGGAGAAGACATGTACGGCCACAAGCCCTCTCTGCCACTATGGAGGGGCAAAGGAACGAGGTGTAGGACCTGAAAAACCAAAACTTCAGCTGCAGTGGCATACTGACCACCTCCTGCTGCCTGCCCAGGATCCTGTTCAGAGCTCAGACAAGTGCAAGCGTCCCTCCTTGCAGAGCTGAGTGCTGTACCTGTTTGTATGTTAGGACAAAGAAATTGTTTCTCGGCTCGCTGTGGTCTGTTGTGAAATATAAAGCTGTGCTGTGGCTGTTAGATGATTCATTAAGCTGCAACCATAAGAACCAAAACTCTTAAGGTCTGAAAGAAGTTTTGACCTATTTATTACTGTACAGAGGTTACTAGTACTGTACAATTAGTAGTAGCATGTACATTGGCAATTAAAAAGTCAGGGAAGTGTAGACACGAACAATAGACCATCTGTTTGACAGAAATAACTATTAAGATCAGTACGAATTTAGATGCTTCTTTACTACTTAAACTGCTCTAATGACTAATGTTCTTGTGGTGCAATTGCCTCGTTAGCTAATGAAAATTCTTTGGGAAACCCCCAAGAAGAACACTTCTGAAGTACTAGGCAAAAATTAAATATTGGTTATTTTTAATGCATCAAATTAAACTTAATCATACTCTAGGAAATACATAATGTTTCCCAGAAATAATTGAAATCTCACTGCTGGTTTCTGAACAAGGTGATTTCATACGAAATGAGTTGCAGTACAATAGATACTACTGCTAACTTATAATTTGTGAAATTCAAAAAGCGTTAGCATATCATTTAGATAATGAAACCTTTATACCCATCTAGATTTGTAAGTACCAACTTGAGCGAAGGAAATGTTATTTCAGTGCTATTATATTAAATTATATACATTTGCTGGGGGGGTTAGATGGCTGTAGGTTTAATTTACAAGCTTTTCATTCCAAGCTTTTCATTTATTCTTAGCAATTTAGGAAACCATAGTTTTAAAAACTACTGATAGTAGTGTTGAAGTCAAGTGCATATTCACAATGCTGACCAAAATCTAAATGATCAAAGTAGTCAATAAATATGAATAATTTCCTAGACACTTTTAATAACTATTTTTTCTGAATATTTTAATTGCATGTTCCTCTTATGAACCACCATCACTCTCTCCCTCTTCCCCATTTAAAATGGAACCATTTGATTTAGGAGCAGCAGCCAAATATCTCACTGCAAGTGAAGGGAAGAGCGAGGAGTGAAGCAAACACTGGTCTCTGGCTGTGGCAGTGCTGGCGAGAGGTATGTCAGTCCAGCCCCCGACACGTAGTCTTTCATGGAAAGCTAAACTGTTGGTACTATTCAGCTCCACCATCTGTCGTGAGGACTTTTTGCCTGGGAGTCGCCACAGAGCAGCTTTGTGGTGTGACTCACCCATCCTGTGCCAGGAAGGGTCTGGGAGGTGCTGCCCAGATGTTGTAGAGGGGACGCATCTGGCTCCCGGAGGCCACGGCACTGGGGCTGTGGGGCTCACGGCCACCGAGGAGCCTTCGAGGGGCACACGTGTGTCTGGTGCTGCCATCTGCCCTCTCCTAGCAGCCAGCCGTCTCCCCGTCCCGCCATGTGGCCCGAGGCGTGGGGTCTCACACGCTCAATAAATACAGGATTGCTAAGGATGGTTGACACCGTTTTGATCAGTTGGTTTCAGCACGATGGGGTAGTCTTACAGGCAGCTTTGGAAAGGATCTGTGAAAGATGATACATTTCCGTATATTGTGTGTGTAAGTCTATGCTTGGAAAGTATCAGGAGCTCAGAACCAAAAAAAAAAAAATAAAAATTAAAACTGAAAAACACCGTTCTGTATTTAAAAGTCTTCATGGTATTTACACTGAGCTGGGAGTGTCTTCTTGCTACTTCCATTTAAGAGTACCCCTTAGCATAAGTAAGGGAGGCTGCAAAAGCTTCACTCCTGGTGTTGGTACGTGAATGAGGAAGAGTCGGAGCTGGGTTTGCAGGAGAGGTGGTTGGAAAAACCCTCTTTCTGCTGGTCAGCTGGCAGTAGAGCACATGCTATGCCAAGTCACTGGCACTAAATATAAAGCACCTCTTTTACAGTGCATTTTCTGAGAAACAGTGTCTGTCTGCAGCAGCTGAGAACGTGGCCCTGTAGATTTGGTTTTTTGGAGCCTGAGTGTTTCCTCCCCTCGTCAGAGAAATCTCTCCCTGGTGGCAGTTTTAAAAGACTGCTGAGCTGTTCCCATCTGCTTTGTGGGATTTATTAAGATGCATTTTGGGGCTGTTTGGTTTTTCCAAGCATTAACTCTAAAGTTTTCTAGGTTCTGGCTTTTTTTTTTCTTTCCCCCCAACTCTCTCCTTTCAGGTAGGTTTGTGTGTCCCGCTACCTGCAGAACGAGGTGCTTTAATGTACTTGTGCAGTAGTTTTTCGCTGCTGGAGGGTCTGCAGTTGATACCAGCAGAGAACGGGCTGGTCAAGCACAGCTCTAAGGAAGGGCTGTCCTGATCCAGGAACTGGAATGAGAGCTCGCAGGAGAGGTAGCCCAGGACCTCACAACTGCATCTCTGTGTTACAGCTGTTTAAAAACATTTTACCTAAGCTCTTGAGCTGTCAGTTAGCTGCATTAAGCTGGAGAGAAAGGCCAAACAGAGCCAGCAGGACACAGGAGGGGCAGGACCACGGTGCTGGGTGCTGCTTTGGTCCCACTCAGTGCCACAGGCAGCTGGGGCTCGGCAGCTCTCCCTGGGCCAAGCCAACAGCACGGACAGGGCAGACCTGCCTGACCTGGCACTAGTTCTGTAGGCCGCAAACTCAGTTTCATGTCTTAAAATGGGAAAAACATGGTAACTTTTAAAAGCAAGTCAAGAGGACCTGCTTTAAAGCCACACAGATCTGCTTTGGAGTATTACCCCGTATTACCCCTTTGTTTTGCATCTGGAGACATCTGGAGACATCTCAGATGCCCAAGGCAGGTACCAGCAGTTTCCCTGCTTAGCAGCACCACGACGGGAGATGTTTTGCACAGCTATTCGCACATTTTACCTTGCTGAATTTCATTCTTAGTCCATGTTATGAAATCTTAGGCAAATTGTTAGGGTTTTTTATCTCAGTTTTCCCTTCTATAACTTGTTGAGTGTTTTCTGTAACTTCGATGCTTAAATATCCTGGTGATAGATGCCTAAGGAAAACAAAGCAAAACAAAGGGTATAGAAGTTACAGTCTGCAGTACTGTTTGTAAAGCATTGGGAGATTCTCACATGCGAGTGTGAAGCATTTGCAGCAGATTTTGTTTAATTGTAAGCAAGCTGTTTATGGCGGAGTGTATTTTTACGGAGTTGCTGCATTGTTTGGTTGTTGAAAATCGTTTCTGAAATCAGGGCTGAGGCTTGTAGGGTGGTAGAAAATTTTCAACCTAGGGAAGGAAGGAGGCAAGTTTCAGCAGTGCTCCACTGCCCGACTCCTTTGGCTTTTGAAGTGGCTGGCCAGTATTCAGGGTCCTAGTGTCACTGCAGACTGGTTCTAGGAAACGGAAAATGTTTTTGAAATTCCTGCCCTAATTTAACGGGGTTTGTGCTTGTTGAATATCATCGAATGTGAATAGTGTTAGTGTGTGCTCCAGCAGAGCTAAGAGTTCAAGATTTCCCCCAAATCAAGAAACTTTGAAGATTTAATGCAATAAATTTTCTTGCTGTTTTAGTACCAAAACTGGATGCCATCCCTATACCTGCCTGTATTTTGGTGCTGTCTTTGTTGTCCAGTGCCAGTAAGAACCCAGCTTGCAGGTCTCATGGCACTTCGGAATCTGCTTGAGCAGAGAATGGACTAAAAAAAGAAAAGGCGCTATGGATACCATACCTTTCCATAATCCTCATGAATTGCCAATTAGAGCACAGTTACTTGTGTCATTATCATCCATGTGCTGTCAGCATTTTTTTAAATCATCCCCCCTTCTAAGGAGGCATTTCCTTCTTTATAACAGCTCAAGTAATTTTGAAACTTAGCACAAAAAATCCACAGCACTTAGTTTGAGGTCATTTATTTTTATTTTATTTGGGGGACCATAAGGTGGTCAAAAGATTGAATCGTTAAAGCAAACAGAGTGCAGAGATATTTCAGGAAAGAATTTCCCATTCCTGTAATTTCACGCTTCCAAGGGAAAAGGAGTGATTTGCAGGGATTTTACACTTTCCTTTTCATACTCAAAGTTAATGCATTGCACTATTATACTCAAAGTTAACGCATTGCACTGTTCCACAATGGGTCATCAGTGCTCAGTGCCTCATGGAGAGGGGAAATGTTGGGAAACAAATGTGGAGAGACATAGTCATTTGTCCAAAGATGCACAGTGGGTTTGAGAGCACTCCTGGTCTATAACTCAGGCCATGAACCCATGTGTTGGGCTTTATCTGTCAGAGCTGTGTAGACAGCTGTGAGCCCTGGGCTTTGTCCATCCCCTCCTCCTTGTTTTTTTCCTCCACAGCTGCCAATGACCTGGTGCTTGAAGCCAAAATCTGGCTGCTGGTGCTGCTAGGGTGGTAGAAGAAGGAGCTGGGGACTGGAAACTACAGACGGGAAGAGAGAGCGTGGAGGTGCCACGTGGGCAGACCCACACAGGGCTCATGTCCTCGTGGCTGTGGGGCTGGACCATCCTCTGCTATGTACAGATGTTTGGGAGGACTTTTAGTCCTGACTTGTCTATTTGGTTTTTTGGTTTGGTTTGGGGTTTTTTTGGGTGGGGGTGGGAGAACGAATTCGGGAATAAAACTGACTCCAAAACAAGACTCCTGCAGAGCACAGTGAGTACATCCAGGCTGTCTGGGCAGGGCACTGCTGCTGACTGCTTTCAAAGAATGGTTATTTTACTTGCTTTTGAACCACCTCTATAGTTGGTCATAAAACGTTTTTGACCTTATGTCAAAAATCCACCTACCGAGCTTCCACCGCTCTCAGAGCAACGGGCTATAATAATGAAAGAGGAGGAACTTTAAAAAGGTCTTGAAAGGTTTTTATGAAATGCATTATGGTGGATTGTTTGAAGCTGTTAGAACTGATCTTTAATAGCTACACCCTTTAAAAGCCTCTGAAACCCATTCATGTTTACAAGATGAGACATGATTTTCAAAGGTCTTTTTTTCTTCTTCTTCCTCAGTTTAGTTACTGTATTAATGGCCATGGTTCCTGCGGGGAGATGAGCATTGCTGAGGTCAATAATATGTCTTAAATACGAACTGTCAGGATAATCATCTGTGCTGCAATTCACCTTGACGCAGAGGGAGTGTGCAAAGCCCTCACTTGCTGCATATGCCTTCATTAGGGTAATACAGTGCAAATACCCTAATTTCTTTAGGTAGTACAGTGCAAAGGGCCTGGAGTGGGCTGGGGAGGGATCACTCCGCTACGTTAGAGTCAGGTGGGAGACTGAGGCTTTTGGATAAACTACAAGATAGTGTTACTAAGAGAAATTATTAAGATCTCTGCAAATGGGATATCTTGGAGCCTTATCGCAGCTTTGGGCTGGGTTTGCAAGGAGAATAAAGGAAGAAATTTGTTTAAGTTTAGGTTCATTTAGTAAAATTTTGTGGAAAAAGAAATCATCCTTTCCTACATAAAGTTTTAAGTATTTTTCCAATATTAACTGAAGATTGCTCATGTAGCTTGCTGTTGCAAATAGGCCAGTGTGAAGTGGATTCCCTGAACTGTAAGAAAATTACTGAAAGTAAAATATATACTATTTTAAAAATTCATTACAACTTTCATATGAGATTTAAAAAACCCTTCAATAATCTTAAACTTTTGGCTTCAGCTATTTGACACACTCAGTAGAGCATATTTTTAAGCAAGTATTTTGCATGTTTGTCTTGCTGTCATCATTTGCAAATGAGTAGTTGAAATCTGTTTTGTGTTATCAGTGATTCATGAAATTTGCAGTACCCTTAGATAGGACAGACAGCTGGTAAGAAGGTAGGATGTGGAACCCGTATTGCAAGGGGAAGGCTAATTAGTTTTAATTAAAGGTAGGCACAAATCACGGACTTCAGGTCACAATCTAACAACCTCCCCAGGGCTTATGTGGCTTTTTCATTAAAATTAAGTTTCAGTAAGGCAAAACTGATTTTGCCAAGAAATCTGGTAGGTAGTCTTATCTGTCGCTCCTCAAGCAAAATTCTCATTAGCTTTACTGTCATGACCATGCAGTCTGTAGTTTGTACAACTAAAAAACTGTAAATATTATTTGCTTTAAATTATTGTCCTAGATCTAGTAACTTTGACGCTAGGAATAACTGACTTGAGATAACTAGAGAGCAAGTATTTATTATTCTCCATGATACAAAACCTAGAAGGCACTTGATGAGGACTGAGACAACAGATTTAAAATAAATGAAAGCAGTGTGTTTTAGACAAGACATGAAATTAGATTGTGTAACTCATTGCCACTGTATGTGATGAAGACCAGATGTATAGAGGGGTTAAAAATTTATTGGCTAAGTTAATGGAGGATAGGTCTGTCAAAGTCTGTTAAACACGGTACTCTGAGTCCAGCTCCCACTTCAGGGAGTCCCAGGCTACTTATTTCTGAAATTGAGAAGACCCCATCAATCTTTGTCCCACCCACTCCTGGTCTCTGGCAGAGCAAGGGGGACCTGGGAGTCGGCACCACGTTCCTTCTGTGGGGTGGCCGAGAATTGCAAAGCTCAATTCATGGGTGTAAAAGGTTACCGTATAAATTCAGATGGTGTCTTCACCAGACCTCTTACCGGAGCCAGCTGTGAGCAGCCAGCTGGGTGCCCGCAGGGGGTTTGTTCGCCGGGCCGGCGGTGTGAACACAGCTCCTCGCTTCGGGGCGATGATTGGGAGGAAGTGTTTCATTTTGAACTGACGTTGTGAAATGATATGTTCAGCTTCAGCTGAGACAGTAGGCATTTTTTAATTTCCACATGTCCTTACTAATGTTTTTCAAAGGTTTTCACTTGCGGAAAATGTTGACATGCTGGGAAGAATGATTTTTGGACAGTGTATTACTTAAAATGTGTATTCTGAAATAATTAGCTTATATAGTTGTAGGAGCTTACCTCTCTGTACAAACCCAAATAATCTGATCATTTATTGGTGAAGAATAATTTGACAAGCTGTCACAAGGATTTCAGCTTTTTTAGATGTCTTCTATTTTGGTTGCTTCTGTCAAGAAGATTTTTTTTTTTTTTTTAACATGAGAAAAATTCAGTTCAATGGGACAGATTTCCTTCCAGAAGATAATTTTGAGTGTTTAGTTAGATGTAGTGGTTTTCCTCCAGCTGTCACTGCTTTCTTGTTCCTACACTCTTGAGAAAAGATTTTAAAAATAATTAAGTGTGAGTGCATCTGTACCAGCCTTTCCTAGCAAGAGCTTTTGTTTATTTAAATTTGGCAGCTCCTCGTGTTTGTACCTCAGACTCTGCACTAGGTTGTGCTCCACGGGTCACGGACTGGAATATTATTATTCAATCCTCACCCTTGGAGCATGTCTTGGAGAGGTAAAGAGGAGGGCTGATAATTAGAGATAGACCACAAAGTCTTCAGTGCCGCATATGGGATTGTCAGTTGGGTAGTGCGAACTATCTCCTCAGCTGCTTTGGAGACATAAAGAGAAATCCTGACCTGGTGTCCGACAGCAAGACCATAGGGAAGTCACCCACGGCCCTGATGAAGATAAGGGATTTAGGCTGAAAATTCACGCATGGGGAACCTGCTCCTTGGGGTAGCTGTTCACTATTGAGGTGTGGTGTCTCATACCAAAAATACCTCTGATGGAGGTTTCCATGGGCATGGAGCTGTAAGGCAAGAGGGAGAAGGATCTACAGTGGTGAAGCCAGGGGCTTAGTATTGAGGTGATTTCCTCAATATTTCCTGATTTGGAAAACAGAAATCAAAGGGCAAAAAAAAAAGAAATTTCAGTAGCAGTATTGTTGGTTGAGAAGAATTACTTCCTTTAAATTATCAAGAACCATTTTTTCTACCCTTTTCCCCCCTCTGTGATGGGACTTCGCTACCAGTCGCCCCAGAGCTCTAAGGCCTCCTGGGGGACATGGGGGTGGTGGCACATCTGCTCTCTGTCACCATCCTCGTGCAGCCCCCAGCAGAGAGGAGGTCAGCGCCAGTGAGATGACACTGCCGATGCTGACCCCTGAGCTGCATTGCAGCTCTCTGCGGTGCTTTGGCTTTCCTGGGGCCGTCCACGTAGATGGGCAGAGGTGTCGGATGGGGGCTGGCGATGCGCCCGAGGGTCTGCCTGCCTCCCGGCTGGTCCCTGCAGGCCTGCCCCAGGGGCTGCTCGCAGGAGCTCTGCCTAACACGTTCCAGTTGAGCTGAGATGCGTGAGCTTGGGGTATTTAAATGATTGCCTTCTGCAAATTTTCCTGGAGGGAGGCAGCAGGAGCACCCCTCGCCTTGCTATATGCCACAGCAGTCAAAGCTGGTACGTGTACCAGGGACTCAGCAAGCTGCTCGGAGCCGTGGATTTTCCCCGCAGCTCTCTGCAGGCGCTTCACTGCAGGAATTTGGCCGCCCCTTTCCTTCCCCCTGTCAGGAAGGGACTGGCTCTTTGGGGCAAGGACTGGAAGGAGCAGGGAGGGCACGGTGCTCGTTGGCATCGCCGTAACATCTGGGGCGCATGCAGGTTTTGTACCGTGAAAGAGCTGCGTGTTTCCCCCATTCAGCAATAGAAGAATATTTTCCTCCTGGTGCTTTTGGCACTGTTTGACTTGGCGTTTGTGAGCCGATGGCCCGCTGTGCAGAGCGCTTTGGGAATTTCAGGCGTGGACAATTAGTCTTTTAAAAGGTCTGCTGCTTGGCAATGTGCCAGTGAAGCCAGCGTAGCCCCACTACATAATATCAATTTTTAATGATGATAACTTTGCTAAATTCAGCCCTTGATAAATCTTAGAGTTGGGTTTTCAAAGTTTAAAATCAAACATAACCCAATTACTTCAGTATTTGATTAAACTGAGCTGCCACTTTGGTAAAGTGTTTAAATAAATCAGTATTAATATACTTTTCTACAGTAAATAAAGTTACGTCTGTATAGTTCAAATATCAATATTCACATGGAGCTCTTGGAAATGAAGCACTGGCAGTTTGCACAGAAAATGGATTAATTTAAGGAAATAAATATTTTATTAATCCTTAAAGGCTGAGATTATAATCTTAGTGGTGGTGATTGAAAGCACTATTTTTAGAACGGTGAAACAAATATTTGTAAATACATTGTAGAAAGGCCATTATATTTTATTCTATTAACTCTGAAGACCACCTGCTCGAGGACTGACCGACTTTGGAAGGTGATGTCAAATGGACTTTTTGGAGGCTGCAGCGCTTACGGATACGCACTCCGCTGGCATTAGCTGCCGGGTGGCACTGCCAGGAGACACCTACCTTTAAAGTCAGTTTGCAGACGCAGAAGAGCTCTTCACCCGATGAGGCCGCCTGGCTTTAGTGCTTGCAGCACTCTTCCCTGCTCACTTGCAGAGATGACCCTTCTCCCGTGGGGCCTCATCCAGAGCCCTCCTACCCCAGCGGGAACCTGCTCGCTGGCTGGGACAGCTTTCAAATGCATCTTTGTAAGAGAGCGCTGAGCACCAGGGCCTTCATATGGAGTTGAGCATGCTCTTGCGCTCAGGAATAGTTTCAAGGTGTGAGAACTGGGGGCTGCTGAATCCCTCTTAGCCCCCTGCAAAGTATTTGAAACCTGCTCTGCCAGGAGCTATTTGCCAGCCAGAGATGGCCCAAGGCCTGTGCAGTTTAACCTTCGCTGCCTGTGGAGTATGAAAAGGTACAACTGGCTGAACTCTGCGTAACGATTTCCGAGCTGTCAGTAGTTCACACGATGAGTTGCTTTCAGTTGCTCATCTCCCAGCTTGTTTCAACAAGTCTTACTAAAGACACGATCTATCTTGTCAAGCAAATCATAGGCCTTCTCCGAACTGGTGCGCAAGGCCAATCTGCCCATTCTTATAGATGATTTCATGTTTCCAGACTCGTAAAATTGGGGAAATGAGATCCCTAGTTCCACATCTTTGTTCTTCAGTCTTGGTAAGCCTGAAGAAATAGGCTTTGCTTACTAACTTCAGCTTGGCTCAGGAATGCATCCATCTGCTAAAATAGACAACATAAAGACATTACCCCAAAATGTGAAAGCTATCACTGTTTTTGGATCTATCTCTCTTGGAGCCCTTATCTTTATTGTTTCAGTGCATGTATGTATTCCCAGGAGGTTTATTTTCTGCTCCCAGGAGCAGCTTCCTACCATCCAGAGGTTCTGGGTGTGTTGTGTGTGTTTGGGGCTGCAAAAGTCAGTTCTGGAATCCTCAGCTTTCAACCTATACCTGTTTTGAGCTGCTTGACCTGGTGGAATCCATACCCAACATACCATGGTGCTCTGTCCTCTTTTAATTGTGTCTGAGGTTTCCCACTGAAGTGGGGAAGATCAACCATCTACTGAAGCTGGACATGCTTCCCTGTAGATGCCCTTTGAAGGGCCATATTCATCTCAGTATGCCATGGGAACATTCTCTGAAAAAAGATAAAATGTTTGAGAATATCAAGAGAGATACTTGATAAGCCCACTAATTAGAGTTGACAAATAAAAATTACAATTAAGTGAAACTGCACAAATAAAAAAAAAACAAACGGATCTTTTCTCTTTACCTTTTTTCAGAGGATGAAAAAATATCATTTCTGAGAGTGGGAGTTTGAGTGACTAATCTGTTGTTACATTCAGTTAAATCAACTCAAGAGTGAAAACTTCTTGTTGCTTTTCAGAACATTCAATATTTTAACATTAATTTATTGTGAAAGAACATGCCCAGACAGTCTCAGCTCTTTTCTGATGTAGATTTTTATGCTTAATGCCTGTTTTTAAGGCATTTTTTCCCTACTGGTTTATACTATTGCCTTTACTTCCTTGGGCAATCAGGGGTAGTAATGCCAGGTGAGTTTTCTTACCTGGCCTCCTATGCCATGTGCAATTAGGAATAGGAACGAGAGGCTTTTTACCCTAAAAACCTTTTCACTCCTGCAATTAACTTTGCAGGAGGGAGCAAAAAACCCAGAAGACTAGAGCATGGGACCGCTTGGTTCCCAGATGTGTCATTGAAAGGACCTCCTGAAGAAGTATGTAACTTGCCTTTTTGTGGTTAATTTAGGAAAATTCAGCATCTGAAGTTTCTATGAGACTTCCCTTATCTAGTAGCCAGGGACCTGGAGACATGTCTGGTTTGGAGACTAGTGAGATCACCTGTATGTGCTGTTTTCCTATCTTACTTCATTCTCTGCACCTCTTCTTTTTCTTTTCCCCATCCTCACATGTGCCTATTCTGAGGGTCTCTATGATACGTTTAAATCTCATCCTGCTAGAGGAACATGGACATGCATTCAGTTTCCCAGCTGTGTAGCATCTTGCAAAACAGCTCATAATAAAAATATTAATTCTGTTTTGCTGGCTGCCATTCCCTGCCTGATCAGTCAGTCACCTGAACTCCTGTTCTTCTTCTACCGTGGCTCACAATCAGTTAAATTCATGGAGGAATTTTTAAATGGCACACACAGCCCTGCAAGGCCAAGGCATGGAGACAAATGTGAAGTCTCTGTCTGTCAGGGGGGAAGGTACAAGGTAGAATTAAATCAATTCAGATGAAGGCACTGATGTGTAGAAGTAAGTTTCAGTATAAGGCCGACCATGGTGAGTGATGGCCTGTCAGATTTTAGAATGGAAACTACATATACATATATATATAAAAAAATAAATATATATATATATATAAAAACAAGACAGAGGACCATGTGGACAGTAGATTTGGCTAATTACTGCAAATACTTAAAAATACAGTCCTGGCCATGCTGTCTGCAGTGGGGGGGTCTGGTAAGCAAGAGAAAAGATCTTTCTCTGCTGTCAGGCAGAGATTTATATGTTTCATAACTAAATACAGTAGACGTACGATTTTGTTCCTTGAAGAGCAATGTGAATGTGGCTGTTTCACAGCTCTCCTACTCAATGTATTATCAAGGCATTGTTCATTTTCATCTATGGCAGAAATCAGTAGTATCTTTTCAAAAGGAGCTCACCAGTGTTTATACCAAGGAGTAGATCTCCTCTCCACTGCACTGAGGCATACATTGGCTTTAGCAGTTAAACTTGAGGTTTTGAATCTGACTTTAATGTTACATGTACAGATATAAGAGTTCTTTGTGTTTCTCAGTTTTTTTGAGGGCTAAAGCAGATCAACACAGGATTTAAGCCAAAGCTCATTACGGTCAATGTAAGTTTTGTCCAGCTGATTTCTAAACAATGATTCTGTTCATGCAGCAAGGGCTTTATTCAGGAAAAAAAAAATCAAATAACATTCTGTAATCTGCAGAAGTGGAAGGTCCTGTTACTTTAGTAACATTAGCCCCATTGCTAATTAGTATTTGCTGTCTTCCCAGGCTGCGATCAAGTTGTGAGAATAACCAGTGTTGGGTGGGTTTTTTTCCTGTTTCTTTGCTATGGCATAAAACAAAAAAAGGAACAAGGAGAATATTGCTATTATGATCATGCTATTTAATTAAGAGATCAATGCCAGATAATTGTTTTGATAGGGTTAGAAATATGAAGCATTGCATACTTACTGTGCTTATCAATCTGGTGCTCTGTATGCTCCCAGGATTAATAATAATATAATCAATACCCTTCACAAGTGATCCTGCTCTGATGAAACCACACTGAAATACTGAAGTCTTGCTTCAGTGTATTCACTAAATTAAACGTAATGTGGCATCTATGCCGATGTGATGTCCTGAGTGAAGGATTCTCTGCTGTGGTTAATTTGCAAAGTTCAAATTAAAAGTTCTTTCAAATATATTCTTTAGATTAATGGAAGACTATGTTTTAGATCACAAGCTATGTGAAATCATTTAGAGATGAAAAAAGTATGAATGTTTGCTTTTTTCGAAATGGACCAAAAGTTAATGGGGAGTAACTATCATCTGGGATATTCTGCAGAGATCTGTGCTTACCCCGCCACTCTTGTTTTTCAGTGAAAGTAAAATAAAAAATTCTTCTGATTAAGTTTGTAGAAGGATTAGATGTTGGCTAAGTGGTAAATAATGATTGATGTGAGGTCAGTCAACGTGGTAAACTGGATTCATTTCTTTTAAACTAGCTTGGAGAGCAGGCAATGCATCTAGGAGTGAGAATGTAGCTTGTGCTTAACTGGATGGAGAGCTGTGTCTGGAGAGCAGTGGCTCTGAACAGGGCATAGAGTTCACGTTGGAGAACCTATTAAACGTGATCCCAAGATGTAGAGCTGTGGTGAAGAAGAATAGCATGAATATGTAAGCACTGAAATACCAAGCGGGGAGAGGCAGCTTGTTCGCTATATACAGTACTAGCAGTTCCTGCAATACATCCCATTCTGGTGGTTGAAAAGAACTGGGAAGAATTATGAAAATAATTTCAAATGAATAAAGCTGCCTTGTAAAGGGTTATTAAAGGATCTTGATGTATTTATCTGGCACAAGGAAGTAAAAAACCCCACAACTAGAGGTGTCTTGATCAGGGTATATATTTATTTATTTGAGGAGATATTATCTGATTATTTGAAAATTACTAGTAGACCTGAATCTGGTCCTTGAAAAGTCTACTAGAAAGCACTTTGCTCTTTTACCACATCAACAATTTTCCACCCATCCTGTCACATAAGAATTGTATTGAATTAGTGTTAGTTGTCACCAGTAGGGTATGAAAGATTGATCATATTAGAGACTGTCACACTGTATTAGCCAAAATTAATACTGAAAGAATATGATAAAAAAAGTATCAGTGTTTCAAATGCTGGATCTTATTAGCACGGGAAGCTTTCTCCATATAAAGCCAGTGTTTTCTCCCTCAGTCGTGCTTGTTGATGTGAGATGAAATGCCATGCTCCATTTACACGGGATGCTAATGCTCTGCAGAAAGAAGTCCGCCAGAGGAGCTCAAGTGACAGTAGGGCTTCGGAGCCTGCTCAGGGTCTGGACCGCTGTTCGCCTCAACTTTATAAGGTGCAAGGTAGCAATGTAGATATCACTTACAGCTCCTGACATGTCAGTTTACAGCCTGACTTGTTAACGTAGGGCAGCATCAATTTTTTTCATACTGTAGCGGACTGAAGTTTGCAGAGGTTCAGCAAATGTCCCATGGGGAGTAAAGCAGAGCGGGGCGGACAGCTGGGAATAACGAAAACCTTCACCCATCCTGGGGTAATATAAGCCAGAGCTGAATTGCACTCAGAAAAATGCTTGTGGTTACGTAGCATACCTGACGTTTCACCCCACTTTTTTAAAAGCTAGCCAGCATGACCTGCCTGTAGAAGGGAAAGCACAACTTCAAATGAAGTTGCCACCACCAGGCTGGCTGAGGATAGCAGCTCCTGGCTGCAGCCAGCTGCCTGGCACTTGGCAACGCGAGTCAGTGTTCCTGTGTGTTTTAGACACAGAAATCTCTTGCCTTTTTCGATGAAATTAATTAGTTTTTTTCCTATAAACTTGCATTAGATTTTGTGGTAATGACATGGTATTATGCTGTATTAGCTGCATAGCAAAATATCCTGTCCTGTACCTGATGCACAGTTATTGTTTTAAAGCTATCAATGTTAATGCAGTGACCTGAAATCTTGTTCATTTTTAGCTCAGAAGCTCTTTTCTCTGACATGCTTTGCATTAATGAAACACATTTCAAAGCTGGACAAAAAGCTGAAAAGAAAAGTTTGAAATTAATTGCGAGGGGGGGCGGAAAAAGCCCTTAAAACCCAGAGCAGAAAGATTTCTAAGCAAAAATTCGTTTCAGGCGAAGTGGAAAAGAATTTGCAAGCTGCTTAATCTGCCGCGTGGAAGCTCCTGTGAGCTGATTGCCGAGATTGGGGACTGGGATCTCTGGTTTCCCCCATTGGGGAACAGGTAGCTCCCCGACTTCCCAGCTCCCGCTCCCGCTCCCGCTCTGCCTCTGGTCCTACAGGAAACCTGTGCTCACAGGTTTTTCGGTTTGTTTTGCCTTTTCCTGGAGGAAACGGTGATTTTGAAAAAAGGTGATTTCTTTTAGAATGCCGCAGTGAGGAAAGCTCCCCGCCAGCTCCCGCTTAACCCCCCCATCAGCTGTGCCACGTTACCCACAGTGAACCTGTGGAAAGGACTGTGGGACGGAGGGTCCTTTCCACCCACAGGCGTGCAGCGCTGCGGTGAGGGGATGCACTTGTCTGAAGTGACGATCTGAAAAGAGACTTGAAAAAAATACTGTTTCCAGGAGCTTCCTAAATAGTTTCTTAGTACAGGTCTCGATGTAGTTCATTTGAGGTCAGGCTGTCTGTCAGAGACCAAGATCTCTTTCTGGTCTGTGAAGCATTTGTCTGTCTTTCAATTCAGCTGGTTTCCAAGAGCTGCAGAGAAGATTCGCTGTGTGCCTTGCTGTGGCTTGGAGGGGGACGGGCGGCTGCATCGCTCGCTGCCCTTGGAAGTCAGCGGCTCTGAACTCTGCTAAAAAGGGATCAGAAACAAAAAGAGGCATCAGTGCATCTTGTAAGGGGAGAATGATTTACGTACAAAAAGCATAATTCCTGTAGACATCACAAGAGCTCTGTTGCCTGCTTCTTACCTTTGACTAGTCAAAATCAAACAGCGGAGGGAGTTGGATTTCTGTGCCCTATTTCTGATTAGAGTGGGTGATACGGTAGGAGTGTGGTTATACTTCAACAACACCCAATTAAGTTGAATAAAGGTATTCCACAACCTAATTCAGCGTTTTTGTGGCTGGGGCCCTGCAGGCTCTTGAATATGCTTGGACTGCAGTTTGGATTGAGTATCTGTTTAAAGTTTACTACTTGTAACACTTTGATCGCTGATAAAATAAGTACCTAGGTTAATTCAGTGTGTTGATATATCAGCCTTCTGTGCAAGCATCTACCTACTGGACTGGCTGCCTCCTCTGCTTAAACCATTATGGACTGAGGCCAGATCCTGTGTTTGTGCAGCCTGACCTGTGTAAGGTGATGTGAAGCCAGTATGGTTTAAAAGAATCATACCTGCCATGTGCAGGCCTTGTTGGATCTTTCAAAATGTAAAGTGACATGAAAATTGTCAGCTGTTTTATGATTGTGTAACTGCTGAGGTTTGTGTGTGGATTATCACAGGGACTGCATGTTATCATGTAATGCACGATGCATCTGTGACAAGCACACCAAAGCAATTCCCATCAGCTCACAAACTTGCATCGTTTCATTTTTGGGATGTGCATGTCTCTGCTCAGGATCAGAAAAGAGAATAAAATTGTGGAGCTAATCTTCAGCACTTGCAGCACATGTAAGCAGATTATGCAAAAATGTTAATTTTTTATTATTAAATACCACTTTAGGGAGAAGAAGCCCTTAATACTCTGGCTAAAGACTCTAGTCACACCAGATTAGCATTGTTGTACATTAATAATAAAAATAGCTGGGTCTGATTAGTGTCAGTTAAAGATTTCTGAATGAGAGATATAACTCTTTGAATTGAAGCTAAGGATTCCCAAGGAATAATTTGTATTAAAAAGTTAAGACCTTCACTACTTTTCTAAAGGAAAATCTATCGCCAGTGTAGGAATTACATACCATTCACGTAACAGCATGAAAAGAAAGGAACATCACAGACCATAAAGTGTAATAAAGGAACATCTAAAATTGATTTTCATTTAAGTAGATTACTTATATTTTCCTCTAGAACAGGGAAAGCACACTCTAATCTTTATCACTTTTCACAAGTAGACCTACTGGTTTGATCCAGATATCCATCATTAAGTGCACTGAGGCGCTCTTTCCCAGTACATGCTTCCCTGAAACTTGCATCTTTGCATCCAAGAGCATTGTGTCCAAAATAATTTAAAAGAAAAAGGAGACAGGACTCCTTAGTTATTCTTATCTTGGTGGTTGATCTGTAGGTTAATTTGGGGTACCTAATTTAATTCTTCTGTCCTAGAAGGTCCGTTTGTGGGATGGATTTGGGGTAATGTGCTGTTCCCAGGCTCGTAGAGGTAAGCAGTTAAGCGGTTTAGGTTCTCCGTGGGAGCGTAGCATGGCGCTGCAAGCTCCTCAGGCATCTCCTCCACTATTTGCATTGGTTCATCACAGGGGTTTTGAGTGGTTTCCAGTGCATGGGTGATTTCCCTGTGGTCTCAGTAGTTTGGGCCCAGAGCGTGTCTGTATTTTTCACTTGTTGGGAGGTTCTTGCTGAGGGCTGAGGTGTTGAAAAACTTGTACTCTCTACCAGAGTGTTTCACGTGAGATATCCTGACTTTGCTGGGGGCTTGACTTGGTTTTCTACCCCGCCACTGTGGAGAATGCCTGAGCTACAAAGTATAAGCTCACATATTTTCAGTTTGGTTTGTCTGATCAATTTTAGCCTGCTTGCTTGAGGAAATGAGGATAACATGATCACCTTGTGTGTGCGTGCACACACGTTCACTGCTCTGTCTTCCCCTGTTCCCAATAACTTAAGAACTGTTGCCCCAGTTTGACAAGGGAGGTGTTATAACCAATTACAATTTTATGAAAATGTGTACTAGGTACAGTACAGTACATGAATGGCCAGCACGGAGGAGGCTGGAGGAGAAGGTTGTTTATTGGACTTCTGGGAATCAGAGAGACAGAGAGGTTGGAGATGCACCAGCCACATGGAAAGCTTTGATTCAAGCTTGGACCTTCTGGAACACAAGGGATTCCAAACACAAGGGATTCCAACCACAAGAAATAAATCCAGGAAAAAGTAGAATTCGTTAGGTGTCCTGGTCCCAGAACAATTTGTTTCTTTGACTAATGTGGGTTTTTTTGACAAAAGAGACCTATTTTTTAATTGCGCTCATTACAAACGCCGTTGTGTCAGAGACAGAGCTGTAAATAACTGTCAGTGTCCCCAGTACGGTGGTGCATGTTCTGTAAGCCTTAAATAGTAATGTTGCCTCAACAAGCCAGTCTGTTTAAGGGAGCAGTTCAAAGATGAGACATCCTTCCTATAGCAGGCAACTACCTAACATTAGAGACAATAGGGTTGTCAAGGTGACTTTTGAGGCAAGTTGTTGCAAAAATGGCTAGAAGAATTTGCCTATCTATGTCTGTACTGATTCATTTGTACAGAGTAAGATTGTTGTCTTTCACATGTATTCACAGTTTTATTGTAGCTCAAAGGCATCAACATGTTTGTAAATTGGTCAAATTCTGCAACTTTTCCCAGACTTTGCAAGCCGTTCTGGAAAGAAACACTTGCAGGTCAAATTGGAGCAGAAATAAGTGGGTTTGGACTGTATTCCATATGTTTGATCATTATTATCATCGTTTATTTCAGAGGTTACCTTGGCACCTTTTGGCATTGTCCCTTTCAGGAGCGTGTGACATTGAGGTCTTGACCCTGGCTTCTTGCTCCGGGTGCGCAGGGCTGAGGATTTGCATCGCGTGCACTCGCCATTAGCCGGCTCTAGACCTCCCTGGTCTCGCTGGCTCCGAGCACAGGGTTTGTGCTCAGTGCAGAGGCTGTGGATGATCCCCATGGTGACATACAGCTGGGAGGGGAAGTACAAGTCGAGATGACATGGTCAGAGCTGGCTGAAAGGCAATTGCAAATTCAGAGTAGTGCTGGAGCCTGACCAGCCTATTAAGAAAACGGGGTACCTCTTGCCTAATGTTCGAAAGTTCTCCTTGTTAAACTGGAAATGGTCTTACTCAAATTTCACTATTTGAGCCCTTCCTGTAAGCTACCCAGAATACAGCCCATCACAGGATCCTGCAGCCTGTGACTTTGGACAAACCTGATGGGCTCTGCCAGACACTGTCTCTCCTCTCCCTAAGGGAAATCTGGAGGGAAATATGGCATGGTATGGGGCGCTGGTGGTTTTGAAGGGATGATGACAGACCAGGGGCTAATCCTGGTTTTAGGTTGTGTTAACATTTTGTTGAATTGTAGCTGAATCCAGCAAGCAACTGCATGCTCAAAGCTATGCAACTTTGTAAGTGCTTTTGCTGGCTCATGTTTGTTTTTAGACCACAAAATTAGGTCCTTTCATATGCTACCCCCTTTCTGAGGTTGTTCGCACTTCCTCTTTGACAGGTCTTTCACTAGACAGAAACATCTTCAGAGGCTGCTTTTATCACTGCAATGATGACGATTGTACTGGCTGCGCAAAGAGCTGGAAATGAGACCGTAGCTATTTACCTGTGCACAAGCAAACAAGATGCTGTCCACAAGAACTTCCCTTGATCACTGTGACATATCTGCTGTAGGCATGTCTTAAGAACAGACAGTTTCTCTGTGATCATGCATTGGAAAGCAGTTTGTTACCCAATCAAAACACAACAAAAGAGACTAAAACCTTTGCAGTGAGGATGCTTCCTTAGTACCTGGAACATGCCAAAGAAAATCAACAACTTAAATGGCATGTGTTCATACTATTTTAGAGACAAGATGTAAATGGTTTTCACTTGGTTGTTGTAGTGGCAGGGTATTCCAGAGATGATGACAGTTGGACCTCCTAATATTATGAATTCCCAGTTCAAGAATAGCTGTAAATGTTTATTTGATGTGAAACAGCTAACTGTACAAATCATTACCTCCAGCCTGACATGCCTGTGCTGTTTATTCTGTGGCAGTAATTAATTCTATAATTAGAAAATCTCCTGTTAGATAAATTATCTGGGAACTCAGCCTGTTGTCCAATGAAGGAAGCCCTCAAGAAGCTGAAGTGACTCAGGGATGACCTTGGCAGTTTGACTACTTTTATCAGCAAGGGCTGGTTTGCTTCGCTGGGAGATCATGACTGAAAAATTCAGCCTTTATGAGTGGGACTAGAGATGAGTCTCTTGATGCTGAGATTCAGTGCTGTGGATGAATGGATTTGCCCCTGGCCCTGCCCCTCTGCAGAAGTGGAGACCTGACCTACCTTTGCGTTTGCATCTGCTTTTGATCCATCAGCATCCGCCATTCTGTGAGAATTTTGCATGAAATGAGTGTACTTCATAAGGTATCAGAGTGAACACAAGAAAATCAATAAGCAATCTGTGTGATAATTAATTAGTGTGCCAGGATGAATTACTGTTTCTTCCCCTCCTGATTTGGGTCACAGTCACATCTGATTTGGGAAGTTGTCAGTTTTTCAATTATAGCTTGGTCTTTGTTGTTGGTATGGTTTTTTGCTTTTTTTATTTGATGTGACCAGAATGAAGGACTAGCAGATAGAAAATCGCACTGTGCAAACTTGCTTGCCATGGGAAGGAGACAATATTGAGCTCAGCACCTAGCAGGACCTGTTGACGAGGAAGTGTACTGTGTGCTGGTCTGGTGCAGAAGGGTTATTGCTTATGAATGTGACACAGCGCAAGAGGTTGACCAAGGTCTGCAACTTTGGTGTCCTTTGTGCTCGTCTCCATTTTCCTCCCTGAATTCAGATGTTGTTTATTTACTGTAGCCCTTTAGAAGACTGGCATGGTGCTGTGGATCTGCAGGCGTGATACCACGGGCTGTGATGGGTAGCGGTTCCCCGCTTGCTGGCCCCCCAGCTTGGCAGCAGGCTATTCCCTTTCTCACATAGGGGCAGAGGCTTTCTGCCCTCTTCCCACTAGTGTTGCCCCATGCATGCTCTGCGTTGGCTGGTGCAACTTGCCTCTCTGGTCTGCGTAGCCCCCCAGTACTCGCACATCTCCATGTCAGAGGCTGAAGAAGCAGCCCGGGGCCAGCAATGCCAAGTCCTACCACTGGAAACCTGCCCTAGTCTGCAGGCTCCCGACTCTTCAGTTTTCCCTGGGTCTCAGATGTCATTTCTGGGAAACAGAGTCTCTTCATCTTACGTGCTCATGCATATTCACCCACCACCATCCCAAAATACACATGTAGTTTGGCATGCTTTCAACTAAACTTAACACAGGAGTTATTCCTCAGGGTCATCTCCAGCTTTTTTACTCCCTCCTCTGGGAGGAGGACTGGTATCATGAGCTTTCCAGAGACTCCTGTGAAGGCAAAGCAACTACTAACTTATTATCGAGCTTCTGGTGTAAATTCCTGCCCTTGCTCTCCTGTTTCCTTTCTGTAGTCAAACAAAAGAGTAATTATATGTGATAGATTAATGAACTCATTTTGTAAATATAGCAGGTAGTGAGATAGATGCCTACTTAACTTTCTCAATAAACATCAGGAGCTCAGATTTCCCTTCTTTCCAACAAATTGGCTGCCATCAACAGAAAAGAGCCTCTCTCTGCCAGGCCTCTAATGATAACAAGTAACTATGCTCTTTACTTGATAGTAGACAAGACAAAAGCACTCTACATCTAACATGCTGAGTGTTTAGTAAGGATCAGAAGTGAACTGGTGATGATCACCTGGAGCTTTATAAATTAGCATGTGCAATTGAATGGTGTTTTTTGGGTGGTGGTATTGGTTCTGGTTGTTTCTTTGGTTTGGTTTTTCATTGTTTTTTTTTGTTTGGTTGGTTGGGTTTTTTTTGGTTTTTTTTTTTTTTTTTTTTTTTTCTTTTTCCTTTTAAACAACCAGTTGTTATGGTGTCCGAAAGGATTCATAGAAAATTATGTGACTCTGGAATTTTTGTAAAGAATTATTTTATTTATGAAAGGCAGTTTTATTTTTCTCCATCCTAACTCCTAAATTTTCACGGATTTTTCAGTTTGCTTTCTCTTAAAACTGGCTTTTCCCCCTTTTTCTTTTTGAAACCTTGGAGAATATGGAATTTATTTCCTATTTGTGTCACTATTCATATATTTTCCAATACAGCTTTCAAGGCACACAAAGAGCTTATCTTTATTAAAGGTCAAATACTGAGAGGCACTGAATATCTCAGATTTATGCTAGGGATGGTCACCAGTGAGCTGTAATTACTTGAGAAGAGTTTTGGTCTGAAACAGTTTGCTTGATGTCTAAGAAGTTAATGATATTTATACAGGAACTTCAAGCATTTTTATGAAAATGTAACCCTAATAAGTAGCTGATGTTATTATTGCCCTACTTTAAGTCTATCTGTACTAGTTCATGTGATTGCCATCCTTGTGGTATTCTAACCATTCATGCTTTAGGTGGACCAAACATAGTTTCAGAGGTATGACTAGCATGTGTGAGGAAGGGAGATCTGATTTTTCTTTATATTTCACGACATCAAAAAGAACACCTTGTGCATATGATAAATATTCTGAAAGACTTCTAAACACATTCAGTGCTTTCTGACTGTGTTAAGATAGATTTGTAGCACCAAGTTTAAAATCTGTGGTTTTTCTTCAGATTGGTTCTTTTTGAAAGAAGCCCAATGGCTCCATCAGAAGACCACAGTTTATGGCTGTCAGAATAATTCTAACGTGGCTATAAGTATATTCAGGGAGAAAAACCTCCAACCCATTCATACGCTGTTTCAGAACAACAGTGCCATTACAAGGAAATTGAAGTTTGGCCCTCAGCATGTTGTGGAGGCAGTGGCTTCTTACTCAACGTCTGTCTGTTATGTCTGTCACATTTTCAGGAACTGAAAGCAGAAGAGTCACATGCTGCCTACTCAAACCCAGCTAAACTGCTGCTCCATTTGTAAGGAGTCATTTGGTTTTAATTAGCAGAACCTTTTGGATAAGTGTATTGATACAGTTGAATGTCTCCTCCGGTTATGTGGAGTTAGGTTTTCTCTGGTTCCTGCATGAAACTCTCTTTTTTTCAAGTGCAAGAGTACCAGGTTTATTTATAAAGCAGCTTTTGCCACAAGTTTCTTATCCAGCCTCAGCTAGATAGGTTTAGGTTTTTAAGCAAATTGTATTTGGCAGAGGTTGGCTGAAAGGCATCAGCTCAAATGTGATGTAACTTTTATTTTACAATGAAGCCAAGGAATTTCTCAGTATCTCAATGTTAAGAAACAGGAGGTGAAAGACCTTAATAAGAGTAAAGTGCAAAATTGTGGTATAGGGTACTACTGTATAGCAGCTTAAGTGACTGGAAATAAATATAGAAAAACTTCTGGGTTTTCCAAGCAATGATGGACTAATTATCCTCCAGTTGTCAATAACTCAGGGTGAATGAAGGGATCTAAGCAGGAGCTGAAAATTGGAAGTAGTCCAGAATGACGGAAGTACACATCAGTAATGAGTCTCCTTGCCCTGAACTCCGACTGCTGTAGAGAAAAATTATTTTAGCTTCAGGCGCTGTGTTCCCAACACAGTAGTAAAAGTAATGGATGTTGGGTAGCTCCGTAACTTCAGAACATCTCCAACGATCAATTTATTCACTTTAAATCATGGTAGTTACTTGCGAAAATGAACCTGGAGTGCTTTGAATTCAGTAGTTCAGGCATGGTTGGTTTTGGACTGAAATTGGGATGCTCCGAGTTGGGCTCTGACTGCAGTCCTGAGAGTCCCCCGGCATGGTCCTATTCCACCTGGCCTTCCAACATTTCCAGGCACAAGTATCTGCCTGAGATTTTGCTCCTGATGCTTCTCATCCCACCCTTTATTTATCTACCACCACTCTATCAGCTCACTCTGCTGAAGTGAAGTCCTGGTTTTGTTTTGGGTGAGGGTTTCCAAAACTTGAGCAAAACCTGTATTTGCAGAAAACCACTGAATAGGGGTTTGATGATGAAAAAGCATGTAAAGGCTCTTAGAGAGCTGAGTTCCTGATCAGACTGCTAGTAGATGAGTAATAGCTGGAAGGTGCAGACCATCCTTCATCCTCATGAGGCAAATCTCTGGATGAACTTATGCCATGCATCTGAACACTGCAATAGTTTTAGAAAGGTTGGATAAGCATTTGGGTACAAGGACTCAAATTGGAGACCCGAGTGGCAGCATTAGATCTTTTGGAGGATCAAGCAAAAAATTCTTACAAGAAGCAGCACTGATTATCCTCCCCTTCCTCTCCGGTCTGTAAACATTACAGACTGCATCAAGCCCTGAAACGTGAGTGTTATCTCCAATAGTCTTCCTATTAACATGAGCTGTTGAAGGTTTTGTTACAGAATTGTTTTCCTTGTGATCCTTTCATGATAATTAGGCAATTAGTGTTAATCTAACATTACTGCTGAAAATCCACCCAAGTGAGTGAATTCCTCCAGTGAAAGATACCGACGGTTTTATTTGGCTGCACTGTGTAATATGAAAACTTTGTTCTCTTGATTAAAAACAACAATAAATGGCAATATGCATGTAAAGAAAACAGGGGTAGAAAATGCTAGATTTTTGCAGAGCAGCACTCTTATTAGCATCGAATCAGAGAATAATTTAGGTTGGAAAAGACCCTTAAAATCATCGAGTCCAACCGTTAACCTAGCACTGCCAAGTCCGCCACTAAACCATGTCCCTAAGCATCACATCTACACGTGTTTTAAATACCTCCAGGGATGGTGACTCAACCGCTTCCCTGAGCAGCCAGTTCCAATGCTTGACAACCCTTTTGATGAAGAAATTTTTCCTAATATCCAATCTAACCCCCTCCTGATGCAACTTGAGGCCATTTCCTCTTGTCCTGTCACTTGTTACTTGATAGAAGAGACCAGCACCCACCTCACTGCAACCTCCTTTCAGGCAAATGTAGAGCGATCAGGTCTCCCCTCAGCCTCCTCTTCTCCAGACTAAACAGCCCCAGTTCCCTCAGCCGCTCCTCATAAGACTTGTGCTCTAGACCCTTCACCAGCTTCATTGTCCTTCTCTGGCCACGCTCCAGCTCCTCAATGTCTTTCTTGTAGTGAGGGACCCAAAACCGAACACAGTATTTGAGGTGCAGCTTCACCAGTGCTGAGTACAGAGGGACAGTCACGTCCCTGCTCCTGCTGGCCACACTATTTCTGATACAAGCCAGGATGCCGTTGGCCTTCTTCGCAAACTGGGCACGCTGCTGGCTCATAATCAGCCGGCTGTTTACCAATACGCCCAGGGCCTTTTTGGCTGGGCAGCTTTCCAGCCACTCTTCCCCAAGCCTGTAGCACTGCACGGGGTTGTTGTGACCCAAGTGCAGGACCCGGCACTTGGCCTTGTTGAACCTCATGCAATTGGCCTCGGCCCATCCATCCAGCCTGTCCAGATCCCTCTGTAGAGCCTCCCTACCCTCCAGCAGATCAACCCTCCTGCCCAACTTGGTGTCGTCCGCAAACTTACTGAGGGTGTACTCGATCCCTCATCCAGATCGTTGATAAAGGTATTAATGAGAACTGGCCCCAAAACTGAGCCCTGGGGAACACCACTTGTGACCGGCTGCCAACTGGATTTAACTCCATTCACCACAACTCTTTGGGCCCGGCCATCCAGCCAGGTTTTTACCCAGCGAAGAGTACGCCTGTCCAAGCCACGAGCAGCCAGCTTCTCCAGGAGAATGCTCTGGGTAATGGTGTCAAAGGCTTTACTAAAGTCTAGGTAGACAACATCCACAGCCTTTCCCTCATCCCCTAAGTGGGTCACTTGGTCATAGAAGGAGATCATAAACTAGTGCTGACTGGGCCTGATCACCTGGTTGTCCTGTACATGTTGTGTGATGATACTCAAGATGATCTGCTCCATAACCTTCCCTGGCACCAAGGTCAGACTGACAGGCCTGTAATTCCCTGGATCCTCCTTCTAACCCTTCTTGTAGATGGGTGTCATGTTTGCTAACCTATTAACCGTTTGCCTCTGTGTGTTTTTTTCAGTTGACTTTGTGTATACAATCATATACTCTTTCAAACTGAATTCTGCATCAGTATTCTGTTAGAATTTTCTTTTCCATGGTAGGCAGGACCCATGTGTGAACTGGGAGCAGAAAAAACCCCCAACTTTTTCCTTGCTTGATAGGACAGTGTGAAATTCTGCGACATTAGATCTTCAGTTAAGTGATAAGAGTGGGAGAGTTTTTGACTGGTGATTCAGCCATCCTCAACTGTCCCCTTATCTCCAAAGTAATCTGACCAATTTAATCTCTGGACCGGACTAAGATGCAAAATTTCATCCCTTAGTTCGTGAGTAATGGGAGAAGGGAAGATTGGCTAGATGATTTAGTATGGACAGAAATCAGATGACATGTAATTTTAATTAGGATAGGTGTATAAATTACTATTCATTTTAGCTTATCATGGTTTAAGATTACACAGACTATAAATTGCCTAATGTCAAAATGGGGAAAATCAAACTTTATCCAAAAGATTCATGTAATGCCAAGTTATTTGTGGTGATTTTCTCCTAATAAACTTTTCCATCTGTGAAGGTTTTTTGCTCATATTGAGCCTACCTCAATAATGTGCCTGTCTTCTGCATAACCTACACAGAGAGCTCAGAGCAAGAGTGTGGGCTGACAGCTTCAAAGTGGCTCCAACCTGGGCAAGGCCTCATCTTGGTGGCAATAGCAAACTCCCCTCGGCATCTGTGGGAGTAGAAAATTAAGTGAGAGAGTTGATGACTGACATTTAAGTAAGTTATCTAGATACTTACCTTTTTCACTAGGAGGCTTTGACTGTGATCTTTTCTCTAAAGAGCAGCTGGGAGATTTAACTGTTTGTTCAATGGATGTTGAATGAGGTGAGCTGATGGCATCTCCGTGTTCACGTGAATACTCCTTAATCAGGTCAAGTCACTCTGAGCAAGGAGCTGAGCCTGTATTTGGGATAGGTTTAACATTTGGACTGTTGCTTTAACGAGCAGTAATTCTGTTGTAGTGTTTAGATTCTTCCTGTTCCCAATGCAGACTGAACTGAAATTCAGAAATGAATTTTTCTCCTAACAACAAAGAAACTAACAAAAGAAACTGCATTTTCTTCTGAGAAACAGTCTAGAAAGACTTTTATCTCTGTTGAAGAGATGTAAGAAGTTGAAGAGAGTTATTTTATTTATTCATCCTGCTTCTCTGCTCACTACTTACCCAGTTGCATAGATTAGTGGGTAGTATTGGAGAATATCATGTCATATCTAAAGAGGAGGAGATAGTTTTAGAAAACTGTTTCTCTGAATTCCTCAGGAGTGTGTGACTTCGTTCCTGCTTCTGATGCCATTTTGTAGAGTTCCAGTGCCCGTGAGCCAGAGATTATGATAAGAAAGAAATATCTGAAATATAGTTACGCTATACATGAACTTTTCTTTATGCATTATAATGCTAAAGTTACGGAATTCTTTTTGCATTTTCCCCAGGAATTCTGTTATCTTCTGAGTCTGGAGCAGCATAAATTAGTCTGTTGTACACCGTAACTGCAGGAATCTCTGCCTGCAGGAAAACCATTAATTGTGTTTAAACTGATTCTATGACGAATACTAGAGATGACGAAGTTTCTTTTCTGTTTCCCTCCCTACCCCAGAAAAGACTCTTTTGAAATGAGGCTATTGACTATACATTTTTTCTCACTAAAAATACTCCTTTGGGTTTTATTGAACTGTGTGCGGTTTTCTAAATTGAGGATATTACTTTGGGAATTTGTTGCCTGAACAAAGTGTCTCTTCTGTTATACGTCAATTAAATCCACCTTGCTGCTGTTTTGTTTGTTTGTTTATTTACTTTTTAAATAGGCATTGAAAATGTTATAGTTAAAGAGACTTCAGGAATACTGCATTTAACAATTCAGTGGAGAATCTTGCTGTGACTCCACTAGTTGCACATTCAATTATACCATCACCTTGGCATGTTTCCTTTGTCTTTTTTTTTTGCATGTCTTCACCCATATAGTATCTGAGTTGCAAAATCTTCATTCCTGCATCCAGAAGGCAGACCCTGGCCATCACAGGTTGCTTTTGCCTGGCTACCTCTGTCACTGCTGCCCAGGTCACCCCCACGAGGGGACCCCACAGCAGAGCCGGCACCGCTGAGCTCGCCCGCAGACCACCGCCGGGGGCTCCGCTCTGTGCTGCTCCACATAAAACAAAGTGGCCTGGTTTGAAGAGCTGACCTCAGGTCTTGTGTAAATATTTCTATTGAGAGATAAGGGTCGATGTTACCTTTTGTACCAATAACCAAGTTCTTGTAGGACTATTTAATTTAGGCCGTACATGAGGAGGTGACAGGACCCAGGTCCTGCCTGTAGTAGCAGAGCAGATAACCTCATCTTTTATATCCTGTGCAGCCTGTCTTCCTTGTTGTGAAGGATGCAGCACAAGCTAAATTCTGTATTTTGAAGTGTCAAACTGAGTTATCTAAAACATCATTTAAAACCTAGGTGGGCATTTTTTTCCCCTATGGTTTTTTATATTTGTCAAGTTGAAATGTTCCAATTTTGCCTTGAAAGTTCGTTGTAGTGAAAACATGCTTTGTCTTCTCATCATAACAGCTAGATATTAGGTAGAAGCAATATATTTCTCTTGCTTAAATAGCCCCAAATAATTTCTATTTTAGGTTATCTAAAAGTCTGTTCTGTGTTCCCAAGATGAAGGAGGAGTTATTTTTGCTTGGGAGATGCACCCACAACAAAAATTGCCTTTCACGAGCACTTTTGTGCTGTGATTGTAAAAACACCTCTTAAGAGACCTCTTTCAAGTTTCCATTTGTCCTTGGGGAGTAATGGTGGGGGGGATCATTTCTGAAAAGTGTAACTTGCGGTGCTTGCAGCTAACGAAAGATTTACTGCTGTTGTGTTTCGTTAATGCATAGCTGTCATTTGTCTTTCAGCTATGCACTTCATTGTGCAAAGCTATTTGGATAGAAACAGGCTGATGTAAAATTATTCCAAGACAAATGTGAATGAGAAACCTTCTAAGTTTGCTATATGAAAGTTTGATAACCCTCACATGGACATTGCATTTTTTTATGTCAACAATCATTACAAAATAAAGTAATTTTATAATATCAAATACTGAATGTTAAAAATATAGCTAAAATATGCATGTAGTAAGGATGCTGAAATGTATGATCTTGTAAGGGTGGAGTGCAGGTGTCTGTATGTAGCACTGGATTTTTGTAGCCTCAGAATTCCTAATTGCATTTGGTTGCCTAAATCTTTTAAACACCCCAGCCATAAAGATCTCAATTTCTTCTCCCATCCTCCAACCCCCCATAACCCTTAACTATGTTACTATAAATCAAGTAAATCTTAGTGGGAACATAAAAATGGATCAAAGTTACAACACTGAGTAAGTAGTACCTTCAAGAGTTGGGGCATTTTTGGATTTAAGTTTCAATACCAGGTCACACGTGGTTGGAGTTACAGAGAATTTTTTGCTGTCATGAGATTTGGGGGTTGAGATGGTGGCTAAGATAGGACCAGTCTTGGATCTACAATTCCAGGTTGTGTCAGGATGGAAGTCAGAGTTCGTGGTGTTTGTGATTGCCATGAGCAACTTTTAGTTTTGGTCATCACACTTTTAAGGCACCATTGCATCTTTCTTTGTGGGGGATAGCAATTCCAGCACTATGCACAGATTCCATGGATACCAGAGTAGATACAGAGGGAGCAGCCAAAATTGACCTCTGCTTTGTCAAAAATATCAAGAGGGCACATTTCTGTGTTGCTGAATTATAATCATACAGGAAGAATTACGGTTTTTTACTTACCAGGGTTGGAGAAAATATTAAATTGCAGGCTTACATGCATTTGAGGCTGAGTGCAGCAAGAATCAAGTGAGACAAGAGTGCCTTGTGAGGAGCATCCATAAGTACTCATTTGATTACTTTTTATTCCTCCGCACTTGTTCCTTATTTTCTTTCCCTGTTTGATATTCTTCTGTCAGTGGTACTTGGTCCTGCTTGCTCTTTGCAGCAGGGCTGTGCTTGCTGTAGATTCAGATCCCATCGTTTGCCACAGGCTCTCTGGTCTGCGGTGGGTCCTAGAGGTGAGGTGCACTGAAAACACTGGGAAGGATTTGAGAGCATCCGCAGACAGACTCCTTGGCACCTCAGAGAGCTTGTACCTTCTTGCCAGTTGGTGAAATAGGGTCTGTTTCTTGCCCAGGAAACAGATGAAGAACCATTAACTACCATCCATCTAATTTCACTAAGATTATAAATGTAAGTAGTTAAACTGCAGGTTGATGGCGATCATTTGTTAATGTGGCAGTGTGAGAAACCAGCCTCTTCAATCAGGCATTTTAATGTTTTAGGCAGTGAGAATTTTTCAAAACTGTTACGTTTTTGGTGCTCTGATTTTTGTCTTTTTCTGCCCTTATTTTTTTAATTTGAGTTGGATTTGTCTTTAAGAAAGGTAAAGTGAAGAACAAAAGGTGTCAAAGATGTTATGGGGGTCCTAAGTCAGCTTTGGAAAGAGGTTCTCAATGGGAGGTTTGACAGTCTGCTTTGTCAGGGCAAGTTGCTGCACTAAGAATCTTTTGTATTACAACTAAGAGCTGAGAGGTGATTAAAAATAACATCATCTTGTTCAAAAATTGGTTTCCAGAGGTGACATTTTAACAAGATCTTTTTTTCCTTTTTAATTTCATGATGAAATTTCAAAATGAAGCTTTTTCCTGAAAGTTCTATTTAGAAGTCATAGAAAACCAACAGTTTTCTTGGGTCCATCCCCCCCCCCCCCCCCCCTAATTTCAAACAGCTGCCTCCTTCCATTTCTGCCCAGCAGGAAAAAGCTGAACTGCTTAGAAAGAGAGCAGTGGAAATGAACCACTTTCCCTCACACTTTGACAGCCCTGTCCTTTTCCTATTTCTTCCTTTTAGGAAAACAGTCAAAGGATGTTAAAATAATCCAGTAGGAGCTGGGTTTTCCCGCTTCCCGTTTTTGATACATTTGGTAGTGATACGGGATTCTGTACAACCTGGTGCTGTGAAACACCCTCCATGCAATAATAGACCTTGAAGGAATTTTAGTGATAGTTGCAGTCCAGCTAAAGTATGTCCTTCCACGATGGCAGGTGGTGCTCGTATTTTATCATGTCAGCACCTACAACATGCCCTGATACGCTATCTGAACCTCAAATAGTTTGTCAGTGTTGCAAATGGAACTGTTGACATAGGTAACTGTTACAAAAATCTATGTAACCGCAGTATTTAGAGGACCAGAACAACAGTTTTCAATTTTACTTGGTGTTCACCTTTCCTAAAAAATTTCCAACAGAAGATCAGTGTCAAGAATTTAAATCTCTTGTTGATAGGTGGTTACTCTGCAGATTTGAACACTGCAGTGATTTCTGTAAACCAAGGATATAGAAATGGAGCAGTGCTATGCTAAGCTGCTAAACTGCTTGTGCTTCCAGGTAGCGGTTTTATCTGTTCTGCTCGTCCTGCTGGACCTATTTTTTTCTATCTTCACATAGCACTGTGTTGTGGGTGCGTTGTGCATATGGGCAGGCATATGCCGTGAGATGATTCTTTGGGGGGTGTTAGTCTATGTAATACAAAGCCTTTTTGTCACTAGACCAGTCTGGCGTTGCTCGTCTCTGAGCAATCACAGGATAACTCGAGGGATCTGACACAATTAGAGCTGAAAACAGTTTATCAGTTTAAATACTGATTTTTTGGAAAGGATCTTGTACTTGATACAGAATTTAAATTCTGTGATTCTTTGAACATTAATGTGAATTTACAGCTCTTGTGCTTGCTAAGAAAGCTTGACCTAGTAATGCCCAGGTAAAAGTAATTAAATCGCAGTGAATGTACATACTGAAGATCAAGTAAAAGCAAATGAAGCAGATCACTGAATTTATGAGAAATAAAGTTATTGGATAAAATTCTATAGTACATACCAACTCCATATGCTGTCTTAGTAATGCTATAATTAAGCCAAAGAGTCAGGTCAAACTGGCCTTTTCCATCTGCTCTGTGATCTGCTCAGGGAGCAATTTGGAAAGAATGACAGCTGACCTCAAAACTGATGCATTCGGTTAATGTACATTCCACCAGAGCTGATACTTAAACAGAGCTCATCTACTTTCATATACGGGTACAAATTGTTCTTCGTTTAATTGGAAAAAAACAAAATTGGGCTTGCTGTGAAGCAGGCTTGTTCAAAATTTTTGTTTCAGTAAATGCCTCTTGGCGTTAGCTGAGCCATTTGATGGCTCATAAAAATATTCTTCCATTTTATTTGCAGCTATGTAAACTGCAGTGTGGTGACAAAAGTTTAAAATAGCACTGTTGGGTTTTTCTGCTCATTTTTTATAGCTTATGCCAAAACAAACGTGTTAATGATAAAGTCTCAAAGTTCAGTATGAATAATTGACATGTGAGACACGTGAAACTCAGCCTGTATTTATAATACTAATTGATTTCATTTATTTTGTATCCCCTGTGAATTTCTCACTGCCAGTCTTGCCATTATCTTAATGTTGTTGTTTCCAATAACACTCAGAAAAGTCGTTTTAAAGGCAGGGGGTCTTTCAGCACAGATGCATCAGGTGTAAAGCTTCCTTTCCTTGGAGGTGATCAAATTGGCTAAAGGAAACCCCGTGGAATGGTACAGCTTAAAACCCAGTGTCTGTCCATCTGTTTGAATCTGTGTTACCTTGTGAAAGTCTGCTTAATGCTTGCTCCCACGAGTGTCTGTATTCAGATAATGCAGGCATGGGGTTTTTTTTGTGACAGGGAAGTGTGAAAAATGTTAATGCTGGAATCAGTGCTGTATCTGGAAGGTCATAATTGTTCCTACAGAAGGATAGCAGGACCTGCTTGCCAGTAGCAAGCTGTGGTTAGACTTCCTGATTAGGAAAAAATAGTTCCATCTGCATAGTTAGACTGACAGGAACCTCGAAACCCACCCCATGAGTTAAAGCTGGAGGCAAACATCTGATCTTTGAGGCATTTAGATCCGTGCCTGGACTTTGTATCTGGCAATGCTGCTGTGCCTCAAGCTGATGGGAATCTGCAGGGCTTCCCACAAGCTGCTCGCCCTCCAGTTCTTTAAAGCTAGAGCCATCCACCTGAAAAATGTGGATCTTGCTCTGTAGTTAGTGACTGGCTCCAATTTCTGCCTTCCCGTGAAACAGAAAAGACTTACCGAACTCTTACTTCTTTGCAGTCAGTGAAAACTGATGAAGATAGACGAACCTGATGTGACTCGTCACATACGTACTTTCTGCTGGCCTGGAATAAGAAATGTAGTAGTTGAATACTTTGATGGAAGAATCTGATTTCTGACTCAATTTGATGAACAGAGTAAAAATATAAATGTGGTTGAGAATACTCTCAGTTAATTGTGTATCGCCTGTCTGGCTGATAGATTCTGCCTCTCTGGCTGGTGGGCAGAGAATCCTGGTAAGTGTCCTTTCTCTGAGGAACAAGCTCTGACTCATCCACAGATTTTTAGCACCTGCCTTACTTCAAAGTCTTCTTTAAAACAGAAGTTGAGTCTTTAATCTGAGCCTTCCTGAAGTGTCCTTCCCTCCCCTCCCTCCCGCTTTTTAGCATTTCTTTGGCTTTGACGTTTATGCTGTAGCCCAGCCCCAGTGATTTTGCTGGAGAGGAGCGCAGCTGGCTGTAGGGCTGGTGTCCCGGGACAGCCCCAGTGACTCCTGCTCTTCCCTGCCCGCCGCTCCTGTTGGCATCTCGGAGAGGAGTTTTTCCACAGTCTTCAGCAGCTTGATGTTGGATGTTTCAAGTCACCGCACACTGTGGGCTTTTACCAAGGGCTTTGTTCAAGCTGAATGCAGTTCCAAGGCGAAATTCAGGTGATGAAATTTGAATGAAGTGTGGTCACTTTTTTTTTTTCTTTCCCTTTTTTAACTTCTGGTGTGATTTACTGGACAAAACTGTGTTTGGGAAATATTTTTTGCTTGTGTTCTCTCTGCTTTTCCTGCCCCCTCTTCTGAAAGGTGAATGAATAGATATCACCTGCTGTATCCCAACGTGTCTGTGCTCTCCCTGGTGCATAGCAGGGACCTTCTCTTTAGCCCAGATGGTCCTATTCTTGCAGAGGTGACAGAGATTCTCAGGGTGTAAGCAAGTGCGACCTCAGAAATCAGGAAAATTAGAAGTCAGTAAGTAAGGACCAGCTAGAAAGTCACATTCAGGGGTGAGGAACCTTGTGACATGTTGCTGTTTTAAATACTGGAATGGGATACTCTTCTCCGCTTGCCTGCATGCTGGGTGTTTCAGGCTCAAGGGATACAGGAGGTGTGATGCTCCTGCAGCAGTTGAGCAATGGGCAGAGCGCGGCATGCGTTTGACGCTGCCTTTTGTTGTGTGTTGAGAGGGGAAAGGCACTGTATCCCCATTGTAATTACTCGAGGAGCCTCAGAACCGCGGTGTCTCGGAGCAGCTAGCATGACGTTTTATCATAACACGATTTCCCACCTCCGCTCTTGGAAAAGCCATATTGTGCCTCACAGTGGAAACTGCATTAGCAGTGTCGTCGGTAATGTACTGCACCTTTTAAGTAACTATGGACGAAACAGCGTGAGTGGGAGCGAGCAGGAGTGCACGCCTGGGGTGACGTGCTGAGGCTTTCTGGGGGAGGCTGCGGGTCTGAGTGGTCACAGGCTGGTGGCGGCAGGGCAGCAGGCAGCGCCTCGGTACAGTGGCAGGCTGCTTTGCTTCAGCATTGATGCGGAAAGGGAAGGGATGGGTGTCTCAGCTTCGGGTGGACATTACAGAGCTTTTAATTCACAGTCTGTTAATTACACTGCGGTGGAGCTTTACCTGTCTGGGGCGGCAGATTTGTACTGAAGACTGTTGTCGGGGGTATTACGCAACAGTCTGTTATTTCAATGAAGTATTAAATAAAATTGTTTCCACATCAGGAATTAGGGAGATGACCTGCCACAAAGCCTTAGTTAAACTTTCCAACAAGCCTGAACCTACTGACCTTCAAGATACAGTACAAGGCTCAGCTTTTCTTTTTCCTTCAGACCTTGGCCAGATGGGATGGCTGGAGGTACCGTATCAGTGCGTGGGAGAGGGCCCCTTAATGCTGTCACCATCCTTTAAATATTGATCAGAGCATGTGGAGGGACCGTGTGATGGCTCCTGTGGGAGGTTAGTGAGCAGAGTCCCTGTAGGCTTTTCTCTGCTTCAGCGAGCAGAAGGAGCCCGTCTAACCACTGGCTGCTCATGGGTCAGTGCCACTATGCGAGACCAGCCTTGCACAGTGCTTGAGCTGTGAATCATCAAGCCCACGCAAGGAGATTGCTCTGCATCTGGGGAGGGGAAACCTCAGCCTTCCCACTTGCTTAGCGGGGCCCGTGCCGACGAGGTGTGTGGGGACGTGGTGCAGGCGGTGCCGGACCCGCTGCAGCCCAGTGCCTTGGCAGCAGTCCCACGCTCAGCTCTTTGTAAGTGCAGCATGGGCATTTTGAGCCAGAGCCGCGGCAGCTTTAACAGCTTGCAATGCAGATCTGAGATGCGTGTGAGTGCGGTCTGGTGCTCTCCTGTAAGGCTTGGTAACTGTATGTCTCCCTTGAGATTGCTCCTTCCCTTGGGATGTTGCTCAGAGGTATGTAGCCTCCTTGCTGCTCTGCGTGCCCACAGGCTGCCGGGGCCGTGCAGCGAGACCCGGGAGGCTCAGCAAGAGGCAGCCTGTGTTTGTAGTGGCGATGCCGCCCTGAGGTCCTGCTGAGTGCCCTTCTACTCATACCTGCACCCTGCTGCTGGAAAAAAGACAATTAAAGAGAGGGTTGTCTACATTGACTGGTTGCCAGCACCGGTCCTCTGAAGTGCCTTTGGGGAGACTGGGTCCTCCAGAGGAGGATTTTTGCCCACATGGTGTGCTGCTGTGGAGGTAGGCACAGCACAGCTGGGGCACTCTGCCAAGTGGGGTTCACCCTCCGCACAACTGGGAGATTCGCATTCCCCCCAAACTTGTTGCAGAGGAGCTTGCCGAGGGCCACCTGCCCCTCAGCTGCCCGTCCTGGGAAGGAAAGATCTCCCAGACAGTGCTCTTAGGTACTTCTTGCAGGAGGTAAAAGAAAAAAAGTGTGAAAAGTAGGATAAAGATCTCACCAGTTACTGTAATATTCTGGAATCTGTTTTTTGTGTATCACTTTACACTGGCTCCTGGCACTGCATGACCGCTGTCATATACTTAAACTGAGCCAAGGTGAAAAAAAGGCAATTAAGCTTCAATCAGGGTCACGATTCACTTCAGGTATATGTTTCCCTTTATAAAGTGATTTTTTTTTTTTTAAGCTTTTTTTTTTTTCTTTGCCTGCTCTGGAGCACAGGCGAGGGCAGCGCAGGTCAGAGGAGAAGCAAGCGGCGGGGGGCAGCCGGGAACCTGCGGGGCACGGCCAGGAACCACTGCCAGCCCAGACAAGCCACCGCTTCACGCTCGCTGGTGCTGCGGTCTAATAGGATAGTGAGAGCAATTGGTGATGCTTATTAGGTTTCCTCCTGCCCTCAAACGAAAGCAAAGTTTTGCAAACAGCTTGCTGTGACATGTGAAGACCTGGCTTGCAGCCCTGGAACTCCACCGTGATAAGTGTGGAGATACAGTAGCCTGTTTGGAAGAAGCCACCCATTCAGTGCGGCCACGAGGAAAATTTTTGGCAACCTTTGCCCTGAACCATAAACTTGACTCTGTGGGATCTATGAACAGTTGTCGGGAGTCCTGCAAAGTGTCCCAGCTCTGTGGAAGGTTTGTACCACAGCTGGCTCTCCCACTAGCTGCGTGAAATGTGCAGATGAGTGATTTTCCACTGTAGCATGAAGGATCTTTTATAGCATTTGTAGAACTTCACCTTTTTTGAGCTATAACTTCATGGATACAATGCACCACAGGTGCAGGTGGAATACAGTTGCTGGTTTTTTAAGGGACAGACAGTGATGCTTGGCCTTTGATGTGATTTGGCGATGAAAGCTTTAAAATACAAATAAAAAACATAGTGTGAAGAAATTGAATTGGCCGAATAAGTAAGTTTCTTCTTTCCTACTAACTGACAGCCTGGAAATTTTAGGGCTCGCTCTGTTCGGAGAATAAAAGCAAGTGCCACACCATTGCCTTAATGAGCATCACTCTCAACGTGATGCGGCCATATGGCACTAAACATTCCTTGCTGGCTCATGCATGGGTGACAGCACCATTAGCTCTGTATGGGCTGGCTCGCCGCTGAAGCTGAAGTCCAGCCCGCAGCATAGTGTCCCTTCTGGTGACGATGTTATGGACATCTGTCCCTTGCAGAATGGTTTGGGGCCATGTATTTGAGTCACATCGCTTCCCCATGTGGTCCTCACTTCATCTCCTTAGAAATAGAAGTGCTCAAGATCTCCTCGCTGAGCTGTTGGGGCAGGTATTGTGTAAAAGCTGATGCTGAGCGGAAAGGAAGTTCCAAGTCAAGAAAGGCAGCACCAGGTTTTTCCAGGGAGAAAATAATGTTAGTTTGAGTACAATCAGGAACAGGCATTTATAAATGAAAAGGGAAACTAAATTCAGAAATCACAATAGCTGTTAAGGAAATCAAATAGAAAAATGATGCGGAGGTGGTTAGCTATAGCTTCTTGTTTGTTTTTTGTCCGTTTGTTTGTTTTATAAAACTGTGCACTTTAAGTCCTCATCCAACCCTTCTAATCTGAATGCCTCTCTCTTCATCTGTATTTTAATAACAGGCAGACTTGTGTAGCCAGCTGTCTTCAGAAGCAGACTGAGGTGTTGAAAGTTCAGCTAGAATATTCTTGTTTATAGATTGAAAAGGAGAAACTGGTGGGGAAAAAGAGAGGAGCCAAGATTAAAAAAATTTAAACCCCAACCCTTTAGGGGATCATCTCAAGTGTATCACATAGCAAACCCACAACTTCAGAGAGCTTTGAGGGTGGTGTGTGTGGGATGCTGATGGGGACGTGCCCCATGAGTGGTGCTAGGTGCACACAACTCCTCTGAGGAGGGCTCTGGCGGTGGACTCTCCCGATTTGGGGATCCTTCAGTGCTCAGGGCATAGCAGAGACGTCTGTGGTGTAAGTCTAAATTGTGGTCTCTGCTCTTGGACTATGACAACTGTGAGGTGAAAATAATGTGGAAGGCTGATGATTTCAGTCTAGGTTTAATTTTGATTATTATTAATTTTTTATCCCGGAGACCGAGTAAGCCATGAGCGGGATGCTTATGCAGTGAAAGGTGTGGGCTGCAGATTTTTCAGTTCCCGTCACTACCATTACCTTCATCAGGAACCAGCTGAACAGTGTCTTTTTTAAAGAGCTACTGTGTATGAAAATGTTTTCTTGCCTTGGAGCTTCAATATTTCTGTTTTCTTGAGGAAACGGGGATAATTATTACTTCCTTTTATCTACTTTTCTTATCAACTTTGTACATTCCTGGGGATAAGCCTATTTTTATCTGTTTGATAAACATCTGGGCATGGCCTGTGATTTTTATTCAGCACACTAAGTGGTGAATGTGCATAATAATCACACAGAGGAGATGACCAAGTGCTATGTGGCTGAACCTTGGTGGCTGTACAAGTACCAGTTTACTTGCTTGTTTGAATTGCAGAATTGAGGCTTTTTGAAAACTCTTGCATGTTTTACAAATGCTAGTTAGGAAAGGATGCCCATTTTGCCCCCTTTCTAAATGTGGTTCCAGTGTCACAGAAATATATTATTTCTTTAATTGCCAGAGTTCCTCAAGACTTTCCCATTTCAGCTTCATTCAGGTTTCTAGGCTGAGATTAGGATAAGAGGTACAGCTGCTCTGTGTGCTCAAATGACTGCCAGGGCATAGTTTGTATGTAAGCGTGGGGACATTGCATGCATAGGAATGAACTTTCCGGCAATATTTTTTTTCTAGCATACTGGTTTACTAGTATAATAACCATTTTTAATAAACCAACATTGTGTCAACAAGGCTATTGGCCAGATGGCACATTTAGTCAGGTTTAAAGTGCAAGTGTGCTCTGTGTAAGTAATAAATGACAATAAATTAGCACAGTAAAAGTAATAAAAAAAAAGTGGCTTCCCACATACTCATATGGCCAAATATTAGAGGTTGGGAGGGAATTGCTGTAGTTCATTGCTAAGTACAGAACAAGCGGGATGGAAAATGTCATATTAGCATAGTTGTTTTGCAAGTGTTAGTGTTAACAAAGCTCTTTTGACAAAGTCTGTACTAGATCATTTTTTCTAACAAAAGAAAATCAGAGCTGAAACTGCATCTTTAATGGCCAAGGGATTTTGTTAGCATATTCATCTTGCCTCTGAATGGTGGGCAGACTTCGTCTCCTCAGGAAGGCTGTCCTAAGATAGCCTTCACCATTTGGGGGGATGTAAGACCAGAGAAAGCCTGGCCTTGGCAAAGCTGGAATAAATGATCTTCAGATACTTTTGTAGCAGGTCTTCTTTCATTTGCAGCTTGAAGCTTAAAGAGTACAATGCTTGGTCTCACCTGATGATGAAACTTTTGTCAAAGCTCGAAAGAGACTTGGTAAAGCTACAGACATATAAATGCTTGAATGATTCTGCCACCTCCTTGTGAACAATGTCTTTTCCATCCCCAAAGAAATACCGTCTCGCTTGTACATCATTCCACTAGGGAAGCTTGGGTGTGTATGGCCAGGATATTTTTAGTTGTTGTCTCCCTGCAACAAAAGTGGCAATCCTCCTACAGGCAGAAAGGAAAGGGCAAGGTGCTTGTAGAAATTCCCACTAGAATGTTTAAAACAGAGGAAACCCTCATCTGAAGGCTCTTGGGGAGGAAGGCAAACTTTAAATGCCCAAATTTTGAAGTTTTTACCGGCATACAGAGTGCATATGAACGTAGTTAAACTCTGTGGGTTGAAACAACGCAAAAAGCCCAACCTGAAGGAGATGCAGGGGAAAAAAAAAAGAAGGAAAAAAAAAGAAAAAAAGCTTGTGGAAGCCTGGTACTTGTGAAAGGTTTGGAAGTCAGAGGTGACGTGCTGAACTTTCTTCATTGAATGTGGACAGTAGTAATTAAAATCTAGAGGATGTTAAGAAGTACAAGGCTGCACTGTCAAAGGAGGCTGAGCTGTGTGCAAACTGGTTTGCTGGGAAGCAGGCTTTAAATCAGAGTTTCTTGAGCTGTGGTCCATAACACATCAGAAAGTGACCCCCGCATAAGCTATGAAAAGACTGAAAAGAAACAGTGCAATATAAAGTGGAATCGAATAAAAGCAAGAGAAACATTTTAAAATCTAAGCTTATTTTGATGTGAAAATCACTATGGCAGCAGGGTGAGTAACAGCTGTTCATTGCTTCCCTCAGATCTAGCTTAGGTTATTTTTCGATTTAGGACTGTTTCAACTGCCAGCTGATGCCTTCTGTCCACTGGTAAATCTTAGTCCCTTTGGCTTAGATCTAAACTAGATCTGGGTTTACAGAAATGACCGTTCCCATCCGCACTGCTCTCCTAAGCCATCACAGTTCTTCTGCGGTGCGTATTGCTGATGTACAATGTACTCTGGTTACATTTGCATGGGGTAGAAAGCACTGGCTTATGTTGATCTCCAAGGAATTTTATTGAACTTTACTAAAAGAGATGGTTTAGAGAAACAAGCAATGGTAGGGTAGATTTTATTAATTATTTCCCTTAAGATCCATTCAGGGATGCAATTCCTGCAGTTTCAATTTTTTTTGTCATGCCTTAGGGAATACCACAGCTAAAAACAAACTCAATGGTCATGATTATTAATTTACTTTATAATTAAAGAAAGGGAAGAACAAAGTACAAAACCAAGCTAGTGTACTTCAATTACAATTTCCTTCTCTCCACCAAAAGTTCTTCCCAAAGAGTACGTGTTTGAGAGTTGGCTTGCCTCTGGGAGCTCTTCTTTTAATGCATGAAATCTGAGGCGTATCACTTTCAAAATTAATAGAAAGTCCCATCTTAGGGCACCCTGGGCTAGATCTATGTTAGCACATAATTTGGTGCAGCAAGAGCGGATTGTTAGAACAAAAGATTTGGGGCAGAAGCGTCCGTATCTAAATGGGATGTGGTTTGTGGGGGTTTGCTTCAAACCAGATTGAATCCTGGGGTTCTGCTGATCCCTGGGACTGTACGTCTCCCAACCTCCTGTCTGCTTTGGAGCAATCTGATTACCAGCCATTGACTTGGACCTGTTTGCTTCCATGCAGGGCAGGAGTGCATGTGTGTGTATACCTGTAGCGGAGCCTTCGGGGTAATATCTTCCTGATGAAATGTAGTTTCTATACACCAAAACCCCCTTTGTGGTTTGAACTGAGAGAGGTAAGGGCAGACGACAGTAGGATTTGGTTTAAAGCTGCGCTACTGCTCTGAACTGTAACGATAATGTGGGTAAGCTGACCAAAATCATGTGAAGGACAGCAGCAGGATGTTGAAGGTAGGGGAGAAGGTCTGCCAGGGATCTGTAAATCAGCTCACAAATAAGCAGGTGTAATTCTTAGTTCTGCTTCTTTTATTCAGTTATTTTAAAGAATCTCTTCAAGGCACAGTCTTGGCGGCATGTGAAATTAATGTGTATGAATGTTTTTTATTAAAAATAAATGCATCTCTTTGCCAATCTATCTTTTGCTTTAACAAAGCAAAAATGAAGTCCAACGTTTCAGACACGCTTTGACAAGTATTATCTTCCCTGTGAAATGGTGTCTTGGCGAACTGCATTGCAAAAACAGTGCTGTACTGGGATTGTGGTACTGGTTGGTACTGTGTGGGGGACTTTACACGTTCTTTGTTATCCTGGCATACACGAGCTTAGCTTGGGACATAAGAATATGTTGCTTGCTTTATTGAGAGGACTGTAGTTACCTTTCTTCCTGGTTTTTGCTGTATGTGGGAGAAATTTTGTCCTTAGAGTTTGTGAGGAGTTAAACACTACCTCTTGTCATCAATACTACGTGAAGGCCAGTGTGCCCGTATGTAGCACCATGACGCCCTTTGAGATGCTTCCAAGCAGCTCTATGGCTTGAGCAGTGAATCTGAGCAGATATCTGCCAGGGTGGGAGCTGGAAAACCAGGCTGGGGGCTTGGGGATCCCCTGAGCAAGCTTCGTTTCAGCAACTGAGGTGGAGGGAATTTTACCAGTTACGGTGTTTGAAGTTTTAGCACTTTCAGGTATCTCAGCAAATGAACTGAATGTTCCTTTTGTTCTGATGGGTTTTGTCTGGAGCTTTAATTAATTATGAGGTGAAATTCTGTTTGGACTGGGTCCAGGCATGCTTACTTTTTGTATAAGTAGTTTAGTTTTAAAAGTCATTTGAAACTCACTTGGAGGACCTTGGACTTCATCCATTTTCTCAGCAGTTCTCAGAGAAGTAACTGGATGTGGTAAGTTGATGAAATGCAACCAGATAATTACCTATGCACGGTCACCGGTGTTCCATATTTAAATGTCATAGGATGACAATATTATATTCCTGAACTGTACTGATATGATGAAGTATCTTGCGATTGTATAAAATTGTGTTTGAATGAAAATATATGAAAACCAGCAGCTTGACAAATTTCCTACCTATGTAAGGAATTTACAAAGAGTGCATATATATACCCTCTCCTGGCAATACTCATTTTTTATACTTACTGTATAAAAACTGCAGAGCATTCATAGGAGGAGAATTTTTCCAATAATTAGTTACTTGAGCTTGAAATAGAAACATTGTTTAATAAAGAGTAAAGGGAAACAGTATCCATTTCCATTTTACAAATGATGAATAGATTATAAACCCCAGAGTTGTGTAGGTGTTTAACTCTTATAGGGAATGGATACTTAATTATCTTTGATGGCCTGGGCCTTAGAAACTGTAATTTCTTTACTACCATAAACAGTTCATCCAAAACTGTGATTAAAGGCTTAAGGAACGTGTAGTTAACTCATAAAAATATGTAAATAAATTTTGCTGATTCATTGCACTGTAAAGCACATGCTTATTTATTATTATAAATGAAGCTCTAATGTAGCTCATGCAAGGTCTTAAATGAGTGCCATTCTTTTTCATTAGGTAGCTCTTTAAAATCAATAATGTTTTCTTTAAGAGAAAGCTTTGGCTGTTACTAATTTAAATCTCATTAACTTTTGCCTTTTTTTTTCCTAAGGTTCAATTGGAGCTACATTTTTCATTTAGATTTGAAGCTGTAGGCTACATGTAATTCCATTTAAAAACCCAAGGTAGGCAGGAATAATGTTGGGTTAACAGTAATTTAGAGAACCAAAAACTCAGAATCTTTTGCATGCAGCCTACACTTGTCATTTAGAAGTAAATGGTCTTCCCAGCACAAAGTTTAGAGATGTATGGGCGTTTGATAAATCTTTTCCTAATTAATGTAAAGTTTACAAGAACAGGTTGAAAGTCTGTCTTTCCAGCACCATATTCTTTTGATTTTTGTACATGTATGTGCAGTGAAAGTTTGTGAATATTCTTGAGACTCAGGGCTGTAACCCCAGTCCCCTATGTCCATACCTGTGTTTGCATGTCAGTTGGTTTGGGTCTAGTGCAACACTGCTGTCATTCCTCCCGTCCTTCAAGTGTGTTATCTGTGCTCTCTAGAGTGCCAAGACTATTTTTGAATATATGCAAATAGAAACAAAGAAGTGGAGGGTCCTTTATGCCCACTGAGTTGATTAGTCTCTTCTAATAGGAGGCTACTACACAGAGAAGCAGTCCAATAGCAACTGGGCTATTAGTGATGCTTTTTGTTGTCTCAGGTTTGTAGCTCATTAATGAGGTTGTATTTGCTTATCTTTCTCACTGAAGACACACTGATCAGTCCCAGAGAAGAGGAAAAAAATCCCAATTCTCATCATTTTGATGACATACTTTGGAATATTTAGTATTAAACAATACCAAAAAATTGCATTGTAAAAGTTTATGCAGCCCTGGGCAGTCTGGAGATTGAAAACTTTGCACAGCTTTTCAAACTAGTGGTTGGCTGGGAGGGTTCTGGCACTGTGTTATTCACTGCACATCAAAATTAACACGTTACAAGCAGTGGTTATTTTCAATTATGTAAAATCAGATGAGTCTTTAGAGATTAAAATGAGATTTGTAATGGCTTAGGAGAATTCTTAAAATTGACAACTTGACACAGCATGATTTCAGATTATGTGAAATCTGGCATGAGGATATTTATATTACTGTTTGCAAAGATTCTATTCAAAGTCATCATGATGGAAAAATGAAGACATAATAATGTCTTTAATATGCAAATCATTCTAATTGCATTTCTTACACTGTCAACCTCACAGTGAAATATCATTTATTTCACAAGTGACACATGAAAAAATATGATTGCATTTGTGATACTCCTATTTTGTAACAGAAACACAACAGTAAGTGTCTTCATTTTTGAAGAACTTCTCTTTATCAGCAATTTTCTCAACATAGTTTGTATGACTTCTGCATGTCTCTAGTTCTGATTCATACCTCTGGTTCTGACACAATCTCTCTCTGTTTTATTCTCCTTCCTCTTTCACAAAGAGGGTTTGCTGTAGGGATGTGCTTCCAGGAGTATTGGCACCCATTGCTGTAGGGTGCAGAGGTTGTGTAGGGTGTACTGAACTGACCTCCGTGGGAGTTGAACGCCATCAACACCTCTAAGGCTGGATCTTGTATCTTACGAAAACAAGACTGATTTGTTGCCATCAAATTCTGCTTTAACCTTGGTGAGAGCCAATTCAAAGTGCTTTTTTGCTGCCCTGGGACCACGTGTTATATTGTCAGAGATCTCTCACTTCACTTCCCTGTCTGTAGCCCAAAATCCCTACCCTGAGGTCACATGCCTCCTGTGTGCTTTTTCCCCTCCGGCTGGGAACAGTCGTTTCCCTCTTTCTTCAGATGTAGAGCTGGACAGATGACAGTTCTGTCATCTGAACTGAAAAATCTGTCATTGTGTACTGAAAATATAGTAAAGCTAAAATAATAATAAATTGTCTAGGTTGAATTAAACAGAACATTTTTAATTGGGAATGCATTCACTCACAACACTGTTCGTTGAAATTAATCCTCCCTCCCCCCCATCCCCAGCTTCCCCACTGAACACTGATTGCTGTATTCAACTTGCATTTAGCAAGGGCGATGAGGGAAGGAGGAGGGACTGGGGGGCAGGAGAGCCTCCCCTGAGCTGGGAGCCAGGAGCCGTCCCCGAGCCTGCCGAGAGGAGCGGGGACAGCCTGCCTGCCCCGAGTGGGGATGCGAGTCCCCAGGGCACGGAGCATTTGGAGCCCCTCAAACTCATTGAGTTAACTGCAGCCAGGCTTAGAATTGAGCACCCTCTTTGTGAAGAAGATGGATGGATGAAGAAGGTATCCAGCTTTGTATTTTTGTCCTGTCTTCCCCAATCACTGTGAGGGTTTTTTTCTGGTTTTAGAATTTAAATACTGATTTTCCATATTTTAAAACATGGTTTCCTAAGTGGAAAACCTATTGATTTTCTTTGGGGTGATACCTACAGAAGCCAATCCAGGTGTAGCCATGTCAATGTTTTGTTGTATTAATCATTTTAAAATACTACTTAAACGCTTGTCCTCAAACTGCTATGGCAGTCAGTTCCCAAGGCTGGGAAAGTAAATGTTGGCTGGGGGTTAGGTCAAGAAACTGGGAGTGAGCAAGAAGCATGATAGAAGATGAGCAGTCTCCACATTGCTTATCGAATGTTGAGTAACCAGTCAGTACAAGTGGAGAGACATTAATTTAAAAAGTTACTGCAGTTGTGTAGTTTTTGTGGTTTGTTAGTAGCTCAGGTGGAGGCTTTTATGTTGATTTTTCAGAGTCATCTTTTAACATTGAATTCTGATGATTTAATAACGATGTGCTGATGGATGGTGGGGCTGCAGGATGGTGTCTCAGCTGAAGGATGTGGTGATGTCCAAAGAAAGGCCCCAGGTGCCAAAGGCCCCCCCGGCTCCCCTCCCGCATCCCAACACGCATCTTTGGCCAGCCTCAGCCCGAAGCTCAAACTTCTCTCCATCTTCCCGTCCCCCTCTTGGGTGCTGCTTGGTGAAACACACGGCAGCTGCATGTTTTGCAGAGTGAGTTTGGGCTGTTGAGGATGACAGGAGGCCCATGAATAAAACACAGACCTGTTTGTTTTGTGCCGTTCTGAGCAAATGATGTATTAGTAATGAAGTATTTGCAGTTAGTCGCTTTTGCTTACTAATAAATGAAACGTTCCTGCTGCCAGTTTTGTTTCTGGCTCGTGAAGTTACAGGAAAGTGTGAGGAAAAGGCTGTAAACTGGGCTGGTTTGGGGTCTGTCTGCTTTATGATGGTTCTTATTTAAAGATCAATAGTTGCTGCTCTGCGTCAGCTCGAAGCAGTGCTGGTTTCTGTGGGGTTTCAGTCAGCCATTGGCCCTGGTCTGAGTCTCCTGAGTCAAGACTTGGGAAGATGACTGGAAAGCAGATGAAGTCTCTGGGAACGTGCCCATGTGGGGAGCTGCAGTCCCAGTAATGACAAAATGGCCCCTCTCCCTAACGAGGGGCTATCACCAGGGCTGGGGCTGGGGAGGAGCGAGCCCCCAGGAACGGGAGCCCAAGAGAGGACCGAGAGGAGCCGTGGTCCTGGGGACGGGGCCTGCTCAGGGCTGCCGCTGACAACTGATCTGGAAGCAGGTTGGGATTTTGGGGGATCTGGCAGACGGAGGAGGCCGCCATCACAGTCCCCTTTTCACAGTCTGTGTTTGAAAAATGGAAGTCCATATGGTCCCATAAACGTGGCCCTTGTTTTCACTGGAGATACATCACTGGGGTGTGTGGACCTGCCGGTGGATGCAGTGCTGCAGGATGTTGCAATAAGCAGGTTTTAGAAAACGTATATGTAAATGGTAAAGGTGTACCTAAACGAATGTGCAACGCTGTGTTACGGAGCACAGCACTGCATTACCACTTGTTGCTTTACCTAGAGAGACACATCTGTAACACAGGTAGCTCTTGTAATGGTTCGTTTTCCAATCATCCTTCGCTTTTCTTTCTTACATGTAATTATAATAGCTTGCAATAAGAATAACTCTATGATTGTTTATTTTAAATAGAAACAAAAGTCTTAAGAACAACATTTACTGTTTAAAAATATCTCATTTTGAAAACACTTCATAATTCATCAGTTACAGACACATTTTAATCAAATAACCCTCTAACACTTCTATTCATGGTTGTCCTATAAAAGCAAATATTGTTTTGATTTGTGAGTGTTCCGTTTACTGAAATGAAATTCAGTGTGTTCTGCAGTCAGGAGAGTTTCCTATTTAAATTCTGCTGCGTACGTGCAGCTAATGAATTAAAATGAGAGGAGGAATTACAACCTAGGTTAGAGTGTGGGTCACAACCTTTTCAAACAGAGGTCCACCTGTCATGCAAGTGGAAATGGTAATTGGCTCACTGCAGCTGAAATTATCTATGCCAGATAACAGGAGGAATGGCATAGCAATTGTAAAATGGAAAGTATGTCTAGATATACAAAGGTAAATGTATAGAGACAAAGCAAATGACCGAAGCTGGTTATTTGTTGCAAGTAAATTCAGATGAACTTGACTTGTTCCTTTCTATTCATGAGCATGTCCTGATTTAAAGTTGTGCATTCTCTTTTTTTTTCTTTTTCTTTTCTTTTTTTAACATTGCAATAGGTTCGTGAAGTAATTTGTAAATGTCCAAGGCCCAAAACATTCCTTCTACCTAGTGTGTTTATGATGGGGAACTAGTTTTGTAAAGCATTTGGTAATCTTCTGATGGACTGACTGCATCTTTGTAAGTTAGAAAAATGATTAATGAGTAGGGTAGAGAGCATGTACACACAGATATGTGCATTTCTGCAAAAGGCTTCTTTTATGTGTCTGCAAATTATGACCAGCAAGGGCTGTGTCGGTGGTAGGACCAAATCATTGGGGTCAGTTAGGTTGGAAGAGACCTCTGGAGGCCCGGAATTGGGCTCCTGCTCAAAGGCCTGGCGTGATGGCATGGTTGGCTGTGCAGGCAAGGCAGGCACATTGGTCAGGTATGAGTTACCCATGGTAAATGGGGAATTTGGGCTACCAGAAATGTCCCTGCTGAGGTGTCCAAGTGAATAATTGCTTAAACCTTGCACAAATACCATGTAGCTCATCCACAGGAATAACCGCATCCTGCTTTGCTCTTGTGGTGGGGTGTGATACTATCCCTAGGCTCTTCTGATAGTCTCCTTGCTCTCGTCTTCTGTCGAGCAGTCTTCCTCTGCCATGAGTTAGGTAGTAAAAGCCCTTACAGCAGACCTGTGTTACTCAAGGATTCCCGTCCGCAGACAGCAGAAGAAATGAATTTAGCCCAGTGTATTCAACAGGGAGTCTGTCTTCCAAACCTAATCCAAACTCAAGAGGACTGTGCCCTCAAAGCAGATAATCCAACTCAAACTGTCCACATACTTGGAAAAACAGATGAAAAAGAAAATAATCTTGTGCATCTAAACCAGTCACTCTGCCCCACAGGGACCAGAAATTTAATAGAGTTTCATTCTCTTTAATTTTAAATTCGTATTATTCACAGCTCTTTCCTGCAATTTGCTGCTGGGAATAACAAGCAGTGGATATAGAGTTTCCTAATTGTGTGATTACTTGAGACTGCAACTACCTGATCTGGGATCTAGTTTCCATTTACTTTACCTTCAGTAACTTTATTCAAAAGGACTAATGAAAAGAGACTCATCAATTATTGAAATGAATTCAGCTTTGTTCCCAAAGTTTGCATGGTGCTAAAGACTTGAAAACAGAAGTGTGTGAAAGTCTCCATGGGTTAATGTGGTTGGCTGGAGAATATTAAAACCCATCTCAGAGAGTGTCCTTAAAGAGCTTGTGTATAGTCAATACCACTTAAAATATTAATTGCATATATCTTCACGTATAAAGCATATTTCCAGAGTGTTGCTCCTTACCTGAAAGCTTCTTAGGATAAATTTTTATTTATACATGCAATGGAATATTTTCAGTCTGTTTTACTCATTACTTAAATCAGTTATTACTCTTCCTTTTCTTGGATACCGGTTCTTGTTTTCTTTTTCTATCTAATTTGTCTACAGGTATTTCTGTGCACTAGATAAGTATCAGAGATGCTGGGAAATCTCTCTTTGTGCTTTTCCATCGTTCATTAACTTCCTCAGGAATCCAAAGAGCTAATAAAAATGGCAATATTCATTGTGGAACATGTTAGAAAAAAATATTTTTTTCCCCTTTCTGAAGCTTAGAAAGTGGAAGTATTTTTATGTACTAGATTTCGTAGGCATTATATGAAAAAAAATGTCGGGGTTCAGATGGGTTTCAGAGCTGGGTGAACAGCTAATTTACAGTCTTCATTGAGTTCATACCTGTGTTTGCGCTGAGTTGTTAGATGCCCGAGTTGTTTGTTTATGGAATTTAAATTTTAGTATTTAACAGGAAAGTTTTGTTACTTGTTCAGTCCAAGAAGCAGATTGTAATGTCACGTAACTGATCTGGCCACTCCAATCTGGAGCAACGTAGTTTCTGTTTAAAATAATGTTCCCTTGCTACTGCGATAAAGAAAAAAGGGAGATGTGCTAATTTAATGATGTTATTTCATGGCTGACTTTGAAGAAATGGTGATTCATTTATAGATCCATAAACAAGAAAAGTTTAATTGTTTGGATAACTTGTTCACTGCAGATCACCCACTTGACTTCTGTGGGAGCAAAGATGGAGGCCGGGCAGAGGCAGGAGCTTTTGTAAATGAACTTTCCCCCAACTTTTCCGAACCTGCCTGCCCCAGTGTGGGAGGGGAACCGCAGCAGGAAGGGCAGGGGCCAGGAGCGCAGGAGGGGCTGAGAAGGCAGGACAGGCTGGGGGGGTACATTCCTTGAACCCATGTCTGGGACTTCACGAAATACACGAAAGCATAAAACCATGATTCTTTATTGTTCATGTCCTGGCTCTACCGCTGTTGATTTTCAAGGTGCCTTCTACATTGTTTTCTAATGTGGTGACAGCCACGGAGAATCAAGGCATTACACTGAATATTTAAATTGAAACTGCTTTATAAGTTCCAATTTCTGTACTGTTTACTTCAGCGCAGGCTCTTTAAAAACCTGCCAGATATTGAAGTGATTAGGAGATCAAGGTCACCAAGCACTCATTTTTAGGGTAAATATGCTGCATTTTAAACAGTTGCTTTAGTGCTCTCCTCTTTCTCTGTGCTCAGCACAGCATTCTGCTTGAAGCAAAGAGCACAGCTTTGGAAGGGCACTTCAGTTCAGGTCCATCTGTCTGCAGGAACATCTGACTTGGAAGAGGTAGCAAAGAATATGATGAGACCAGAGATTTCCTTTCCATCACAGAATGTGTTTCAGAGCTCTCTGTCTCCAGCAAAATCTAACCTGCCAGCTGTGATTTGCTCTTTTCTCCATCAGCAAGCATTCCCGAAAATCGCTGTGATAAGGTGCCACCTGAAAAGCTGGCTCTGACAAGTGCTACAGGATGAAATGCACCTGTCCAGTAACTTCTACCGACACTACTTTAGCATTTTTGTTCTTCAAGTATAATTTCTAAGTCTCAACCTCATTAATATGCCATTCCTCCTGGAAACTGAGAATTTGTTCAGGGTCCAAGCTGGTTTTTTTCACTCCCTAGAGAATTTTAGAGATTGGCGGTCTACTAGTATGTTCTTTCTTTTGCATTTTCAATGTAAGACTAAAATGCTTCTGGCTCCATATGCATATGTAAGTCAGGACAGAGCACTCTGTTGTTATTTGGACCTCTGGCAGTATATATTTACAGTTTGTTTGACCTCAAAGGAAATTATGAGTGTTCGGCTGGAATATTTGACATTTGATTTGGGTTGTTTAGCTGTGGCTCATAAGAAAAGCTGGTCAAAAAAAATAAAGCCTATACAAGCCTTAAAAATCTTTTAGCCCATCTTATAGAAATTTGAAGCTTTGATCAAAATTTGGAAAAAAAATAGCCAATGTATAAGGATAAGTAGATGCATTTTTCCTTATTTATGAGCCAGATTTGCAGTGTTGCTAAATCTAATGAGTTTTTTGCACTCATCATTATTTGATTTAGGGATTTTGGACTATTTGCACTCCCACATGTCTTCAAAGTCCCAAACTTTTTGCCAGTAAGTTTGAATGGTCTAAATCTTGCTAGAAAACATTCAGAAAATGGAGATCAGAGTAGAGAAACTACAAAGTCTGTGAGTGATCCTCTTCTTAGATGTTGTGTTTCTACAGCAAAATAGTCTTGGTTGATGGTTGCTGAATCTAGATGTTACTGTGATAGAAATGAATTATTTAGTTAAAGTTGTTAACAGGGTAGTAGGAGAAACATTGCAAAATTCACTCAGCTTGAATCATGATAAACTTGTTTTTTTCTGAAGATCGAAGGTGGTTTTCTAAGTGGTCTTCATCTCTAACAGATGCATTTTTTTGATTTGCTATATCCCTCACAGGACAACTGTTTGTTTTTTGGTTTTTTGTTTTGTTTTTTTTCCCTAAAATGCAGCTTAAAACATGAGCATAGTCGGAGTCAAAAACGAATGTTCACTTAACTCAAAGAAGGGTGGAACTCACAGAAAAGAAACATCACAGACACTTTACCTGAACTTCCTTCTCCTTTCCTCCCTGCTTGCTATTTGAGACCCGCTCCCTGCTGCGGGAGAAGGTCACCCTCCACTCCCTTCTGAAGTACTGCCAGCGTAGCCTTCTCCTTCTCCTCTGTAAAACTGGGTAACTTGGTCTCCGTGTCGGAGATATCGGCTCAGGTGTCTTTCGGTAGAGTGTATTTTTATTAATTGTTATGAGAGAGTCCTTCGACCATCCAGTTTGGTGGGTCAGCTAAGCTGAGGGAGCTGTGGAAGCAAAGCTCTTACCTTGCTTTGGAGGTGACATCCATGATTTTGAAGAGAGCGCAAAGTGGTCAATAGACTGTTTTCTTTGAAATATGTTCTCTGACCAGCAAATATATCTCTGAATATTGGAGTATTTGAAGAATCACAGAGAGGGGTAGGGGGTGGGGGTTGCTGTCAGTTTTTAGGCAGCCCAGCTCCCTGACTTCGCTTGTGGTGTGAGGAGCAGGGAAGGGCTCTGGGAGGAGGCAGGAGCCGGGGTGGCAGGGGACCACGTGCTGGGCTCAGCTGACAGACAGGTCTCATGGCAGCGCCGGGCTGTGATGAGTTGCTGGCAGGGGTCTGCAAGCACCATAGCAGAATTAGCATAGCACAGCCAGAAAACCAGAGATGTGAAACCAATGAGGTATGGTGAGCCTCATCTGACACCCTGAACTTTTGGGAAGATCATGTCCAGCCGAAGCTATTAAAGGCATTGCTGTGTTTGCTCAAAGGTAAGGTGTGTTCCCTTTTCTCCAGAATCAAGAGCTGAAAATACCAAGTTGCCTAAAATTCATGGGCTGTAACTGATTTCTCCCCTTTAAGTCTAAAAAATTTGCATCCCTTTTTGGACTTCCTTAATGGAGTGCATCTATCGTTGCTACATGTCTGCAAACCCTGAGCATGATGGATATCGGTTCCTGGACTCTGCTGTTCTATGGCTAATATATAAATAAAAATATAACTCTTGTATCAGAGGAATGGGGTTTTTTTTCTGACTATGTATTTACAGTCACAAGCATTGCTTGCTTTGTGGAGCAATAAATTTAATACATTAGCTAGTATATTATTTTTTAATTATTTATTTGTAGATGATTTCAATTTAAAATGAGATTTTCAGGTAACAAGGTAGGCAAACGTGTTTAACAATGCTATGATGTAAATTGCTGTAGGTGACAGATCCCTACAAAAATTATTACAGGCAGATTCGCAATGCAAAAAATTATTTATATGACAGCAAGCAGAAAGACAAATTACTCGGAGACTATGTGCATGCTCTTCTATAATTGCTCATAAATTATTATGGTTCATGTTAAAAGGCATCTAGACTCCCTAGACAACTAGATTTATTTAAAATAAGAATAATGGGAAATTACCGGGAAACGTTGGGGAAGGAGATGCAGTACACACTTCGGGTGACTGCTAACATAAAAGTAGAGTAATTTATTGTTAGCCAACTTAATCTATAATTTGCTTAATAATTTTGAAATCTTCATTTTCAATTCACTATCTCCTCAGGTTGCGTTAGCCTGGATAGATAACTGGGATAGGCCCAGTGGGGCCCCACTGTGACTTACTGCTGCTGTGTTTCCCTGCCCACGGGGGACGCATCGGGACTCTCTCCTGCACCCGAGTAGGGCTCTCATGTACCTGAACGCTTTCATGTTCTACGAAATAGGATTGAATTTAGTCAGCTGGGTCAGAAGTTGTGCTAACGGGGGAGGGACTGACAGATAGATGGGCAAACCTCTTTTCCTTAGGAAGCTGGGCTAAAAATGGGACAATGTTTTCCATATCCTCTCAATGCTCCAAATTTTAGAAAATATTTGAAATAATTGTCTTTATTGAAAGTGCCTAAAATACACCCACAATAGATAGGATTTAATTTGAATGGGCTTTCAGTCAGGCACTTACTAAGGATCAGCTGATTATTGGGTAGCAGAGAAAAGATGTATATACATTTATTATATAAAAAGCGCCTCTCTCTAATGCCATTATTTTTCTCTTCTTACCGCCCTGATTATATTACGTATTGAGATCCAGCCCAACAAAAATGACAGCAAACTTTGTTCTGGATAATGGAGTGCTAAACTCCACCTAAGCAGCTCCAGTCATTTGTAATGACAGCTTGGAGAATACTCCAAACGAATCTAACAATGCTCACGCTCCACTGACTGACAGCGCGGCAAGAGGAAAAATTCCAGCTTCCACGTGAGCGCAGGGAGCCTGACCTAGATTTTAGCCTCTGCAGCTTCATAAGAGGAAACATTCTTGACTGTGTATTTAACAAGAAAAAAAGAGCAAGGGGAAAAAGTCGTCTCCTGTTTGATTAGTCTTTCTTCGATAATTAAGATTTAGTCAAGGCGCTCTCTGAGACTTCTTCCCTCCGCAGATGTCATCAACCCTATAATGAATGGTTACTCTGTTCCCTCTGTGCTCTCCTCTCCATAATTACCACCTCCTGGCATGCTGCGGGGAGCGAGCTGCTGCAGGGGAGCAGCTGGTGCGGGCAGGAGCGATGGGCAGGCAGCCTGCCTGCACCTTCCTCCTCCGCTGCTCTCGCCGTGTTGGGGTCAGCCTTGCCGCTGGCTGCTGAAATTCTTCCATTCGGATACTGTTAATGGGAAAAAGGTCTCTGGTGCAAATCTCCTTTTCTTTGTTTTCTTCTTGGGAGATGCAGGTGCTGGGCTGGGGTCAGGTCACCGTGCCCGGTGCCTCCACTGGAGCGCTGGCAGTGGCCGGTGGTGCACCGGCCCCACAGTCTCGCTCTCCACTGGTGGCAGCTGGAGGTGGCTTTTAGCCACTCTAATGACCTGGCTGTAAATTACCATTCAAATGTCTTTCATCTGTTCTGCTGTGCTTTATATACTTCAGCAGTTGTAACTTTGAAAATGAAATAGTAGAGAAGTGCACGCTAGAAAGGAGAAGAAATTTTCAAATGAAAGTGGAAGTTGTGGCAGGCTGAATGACACTGAAAGCTTAGCGTTCATTTGAGCTGTGCTTTGACAAGTTGTTTGGTGTGGATGTGGGAGAAATGTTATTGGAAGCGGAGGCACTTTCAGCTTCCAAAGCCGGATTTCCATATTGGGTCAGTACCTAACTCCGTAACTCTTCCTAATTGTGACTCTGCCCTGTGAAATAAATGAAAAACTGGCACCTTTCTGCTTGACCCACAAGATTTCTATGTGCGTCTCAATGTCAGTTATTCTTTACTGTGGTTTAACTTTGCTGAACAAGCACAGGTTCAAAAGCATTAGATGACATGACAGGATCAGACTGGCAGAAGATTGACATAATTAATTAGATTGGCTGAATTAGTTTGGATCTAAATTCCAGTTCTGGGCACCCCCATTCATTTCAGCTTACGTCCCTAATTAGACTTTTTTGACTTTGCTAAAGCACAGGAGGAAAGATGCCTTTGAGAATACCTGTATGTCCTGAAGAACAGGGATGAGCCATCTGGAGAGCTCAGCATTGCCTTTCACATCCCTTGCTGAGAGAAGACGGCTGTAAGCTCTGCACCGCTCTTTAATTGTAAACTCACACCAGCCTAAAGAGCAGGGCTTTAAAAAAGCACAGAGCTTTTGTGAGGAAGCTCTGTATGGAGTACATTGATATCTGCTTGATGTAAAAGCCCTCAAAGCCACCTATATAAAATAATTTATGATGTGAGAACCAGGCTTTAGTGTAAAAGTGGATTGGATGGGTTTGTAGGACTGGGAGAGTTGGGTTCTTTTTCCAGCTCTGCTGCTGGTCACCGGTGTCTGTATAACACCATCACAGAGAGAGGGGAATGCAGTGTTTGATGGGGTCCTGGCAAGAGAATGTCTGAGTTACAGTGGGCAGCTTTGGTCATGGTGAAGGATGTTAGAAATCTGGAGGGGGTGCACCGAGAACAAATGCTTCAGTACAAGTTTCAAGTAATGATTATCCAAACTTGTCCCGTTCTGTGTGGCACTAAGCTATGAGAAGGAGAACACAGAGGAAGAAGTGATGCTGGAGCAGTGAAGAAAAGGAAAGTCAGTAGATTGCTACTGGCCTTTCATTTTATGTCATTAACAGTAACTGATAAAAGCAAGGAGGAATGAATTTTAATTTTAATCAGCAGGATGTTTTTAGCAAAATGAGAATGGAAATGAAAATTGAAGTTAACCAAAACTGTGTGTACATAACTTCAGGTGAATGGTTTGGGTTTGGGCTTTTTGTGTGAAGTAAGAACGCAGTTGGCACAAACAGCTGCTGCGTTTGCATCTGCCTGTGGGGTGGGTGGCGGGAGCGGGTAGCCAGATCCACACCACTTGGGGTGAAGGTGTTGCACGATCTCCCTTTGGCTGTCAAAATACCCTCATGACAGTAGATACGTTGAAAGTACAGTTTTGAGTAATGGGTTTCCCTTCCTCCTTGAGCCTGTGTTAGTTTTACAAGTAAAATAAGATGTTACATGGAAGTTTATGTCTTAGAAACGTATGAAATTGGTCAGTGTCAACAGGTTTAAAATATGGTTCAGTAGCATGGTTCATATGGTCACAGTACAATTAAAGCTGATTTACTGCAATGGGAAAATTAAAACCCTCCATTTATCATGGTTAGTTTTGGAGGATTCAAGAGAAGCCTGAAAAAATGGTAGACATAATTTAAAGGCAGTAAAAGACACTAAAAAAAAGGACTACGTCTGATATTCTACCATATGTAGAAATTTTGGCTCATTACATTTGTTTAGGAAGTAAATAAAAAAAAAACACTTAATGAGCGAATGCTACTGAAGAGGTATATGAAATGAAGAGTGTATGAGAGTTTGAGAATTGATACTGTAAATGCAGAAGAGGCAACTTGAACCTTACTTGGTTGAATTTGAGATAGCTCCATCAAGGGTAAAGATGTTTCACTTACATGTAGTTAGATATGATCAATAAATTCTAAAAACTGCACATTTCATCAAGTCTGTTTATTTTAGGTAGTGTATTTGCCTATTGATGATCTGCCTTTGCAGTCTTTTTCTTTGGTTATGTTCTTGGTTGACTTTCAAGCTTAGAGTTTATCCAGCAATAAAAAAGATTGAATGAAAAGATCTCTGATATGTGAGGGGGGAGTTACATGTGGATATGTATGCATGTTCTAGGATTATACTGTAACTAAGATGATTTAAAATAATGGGAGAAAAAAACTGTAGGGAGAAGTAATCTTTTATTAAACTGGCTGAAAAATGTTCATCTTTAAAGTGAAATATCAAGAAAACTGTTTCAAAAGTTTTTGCTGAACAGAACATCAAAAGATCCCTTTTTGGTTTTGTACAATTCTTGTATTAAGCTTGATTGCATAGGTAGCATGTTTTAATTGTATCCTATTGTACATAATACATATCTCTACAGTTTGAGTAGGCTGTAGAAAAAAAAAAGCTATGTGGAACTGCCTTGAAAAGAAATTATAAATGTCACATCTGTTAGTTATTTTTTTTTACGTTACATAATTAGCAGAGGTGGATGGAAAAGTTCTAAGGGATAAGATTGGGATCAGATGCCAATGTACATTTTCCTCCAACAAGGAATTAAAGAATTCAAAACTGGTTTACAGGGGCAAGTAGTTACGATGAAAACACTTGGTTTATTTATTAAAGAATTAGTGTTTGGGGAATGAAAGTAATGATATTCTAAAGAAACGGAATTGGGCAGGCCCAATGTGCTCTATTTATTGCCTGCACATTCGCATTTCCATGTAACTAAAAAAGATGTATAAACACTTTTTAATTGCCAATAGCTGCTTCGGGTTTTTCATGTTGCTATAAAACAAAGGTTCTTTTAATTAATTGCATTGCATTTCACAAGCTGCCTTTCACTATCTTGAAAAAATATATCTGTATCTAATATTTCTTTATTATTGTTTTGCTTTCAGTTGATGGTTGCATTGACTGGTCAGTGGATCTCAAGACATACATGGCTTTGGCAGGTGAACCAGTCCGAGTGAAATGTGCCCTTTTCTACAGCTATATCAGAACTAATTATAGCATGGCCCAAAGCACAGGTCTTAGGCTTATGTGGTACAAAAACAAAGGAGATTTAGAAGAACCCATTATATTTTCTGAAGTTAGGATGAGCAAGGATGAAGATTCAATATGGTTTCACTCGGTTGAGTTGCAAGACAGTGGTTTCTACACATGTGTTCTAAGGTGGGTATTGTGTTAACGTCTAACTAAGAATGTATAGATTGTCTTGATTAAAAAAAGTGTTTAAATTTAGCTCTCAGGATTGAGATATTCTTCCAGTTGATATATACTAATTATTTTTATTCTCATAATCATGTATGTCAGATAATGCTTTGTCTCAAAATTAGTTTCCCTAGTAATTATAGTTACCTCTTCCAATAGCTATAATTAAACACGTGCTTTTACTTAATTACTTTTTTTTTTAAGTCCAGCATTTGCAAATTCTCAATTTGCTACAAACCTTCACAACTGGATACTTCTTAAATCATGAAGTATTTTGGTTAAGTAATGCTCTTTTTCAAATCCTCTGAGTTATTCAAGAGTTAGACATAGTTTGAATTATTCTGATAGGGTTAGGCCATGGGGAGTTACAGTTCTGTCTGGTTTTGAAGAAAAGTTTATTTTAATATGCAGTTGTGATTTGTCATAAATTTAAACAGACCTCGTTTGGTAAGACACTGAAATGCATGTCTCAGAAGTATTTTGGAACTGTGGGATGAGCCTTAAATTAAGCATGTGCTGGAGCTCGTGATTTCCATCATGTGGATGCTGATGTCAGCTCTGCCTAAACTGAGAAGATAAAAAAGGAGGACTCTTTAAGAATGAATGAAGAAGTATTCCTTAAATGATCCGGTTTTGAATTAAAAGGAGTTTACAGATACTTTATATGATTCGGTTTTAAACTATTTAGTTTCAGAAAATGAAGCTTGCCTCATCCTTGTCTGCTTTTCCATAGTGAAATTAGACTCGTTTGATTAATTTAATATCAAATATTTGCAGCAAAATAACAGCACTGTTCAGAGCCCAGAATTTGTTCTCTCTGCACCTCTGCTAAGTCTTGCTGCCTTGTCTCAGCTGCCTCAGTCCATTTTGATCATGAAGAATGCTACTAAAATCAAAGATTGTGCTGTGGTGCATGGTGGTTTGTACTGGGGACCAATGTCTGGTTTCAATATCAGATGCATCTGCCAAACTCACTATTAAGTCTGTGTTTCAGCCTTTGGAGTTAATTATTCTTTTATTAGCTGCTCTGTCACAGGTTTGGTGTAATGTGAACTCCGTGATTTTGAAATGTTACGGGAAGATATGATTTACATGTTTCAAGGGAGCTATACTTTTTTCACAGAAGAAGCCACTGTTGTGATAATCAAGTTACTAGTTTAATACTCTGGAAATGTTAATGCAAATCCTGTGTGAACAATGAAGAATTGATCTTGCATCAAATTCTGGGACATACTTTTTTCCAGGAATTTTCAAAAATCTTTGCTCATTTATACAACGAAGTAGTTTTGGTAACAAATGGGCAAGTTCTTAAATAATTCATGCATTCTCCTCCTTTTCAGGTAAGAACTATATGGCATGCTTCTTGGAAGGCATTGCACAGCAATAAGATCTTCTTGTCAGTTATGCAGTTTTCCTGCTTTGGCTAGAACTTTCGTATATAATTACAGATATTTTTGCCTTTTTCAGATTTATGTTGGAGTACAGAATGTTATATATAGTGGTTACACATAAAAGACTATATTTCTTCCTTTACTGAATTAATTTTTTCTTCCAAAAATTTGGTAATGTATTCTTGCTGTTATTGCTTATGAAATCATAGGTGGCTTAAAACAGCTGAGGAAAAAGCAATAGTAATTTATTCTAATTTCATTAAAATTGGGCTAGATGTAATGTTTGTTCTGAAATATGATCAGGCTTTTGTGGTAGACTATCCACACCATTAACTGTGTAGTTTCAGCTTTTTTTAATCCGTTTTTTTGGAGGGGGATAAGCAGATGTTTGCATTTTAGTCATTAACCAGGATCACCTGCTTTGTGAGAATTAAGAGGTCACAAATGAGAGCAGTAATTCTAGAATATGATTTTGTTTTCTAGAAACATTAACGATTTCTGTTACAAATGCCTTCTTTTGTAGACTGAATGCATAGAGACTGCTAGAGAGAGCTCAATGCAGTGGAAATGAAAAGGTGACTGTGTCCATCAGTGTGCAACACCAGGTTTAGGGTTGCATGCATAACTGAGTCTTTTGGATTGGTAACTGACTGAAAAAAATTGGGGAAGAAAATGCTTTTGATTCAAGACAAATGTAAAACTTTAGGAGTTTTTCTCAACAAAGAAATTTTCATTTAGGTTCTCTAAGAGAAAATTGGAAGCAATTCAAATCTAATTGATGTCTTTCTAGCCACTCACCAAGGTCGTGGGAAGCCCTGGTGCAATTCCCAGTGCTGCCCAAAGGGTGAAAACCCCCATTTGCGTGTCCCAGTGGCCAGAGTGTGCTGCATTCAACCACTTCAAGTCTCTTGCCTTAGAACCGTTCTGTCTGCGATTTGTACTTGTCTATGCAAAAGGGTGCAAGGGAGCGGGATGCTTGGATGTGGTGATAAGGCTAAGTTGGGACAAGAGGTCCCTGTCCCAGAAGAAGTTTATGGCTTGAAAGGAAGGACACACTCTCGACCTGGGAAGATCTCCTCTGATAGAAGGGAATTGAACGCCAAGGGGTTTTAGCAAGTCATACATAAAGGTTGTCACAGGCAATAGTGAGAGCTATGCTAATTCACTCTCCCCCAACTTGTTAATTTTTTTCCCAGTCAAAACAAAGTGGCAAATAAGAAAACTGTATGGGGAAAATGACAACTGCACATTTCACTGAATTTCCGATTTGTTGAAAACGTTGTTCACTGTTCTAAAAAAACCAACCATGTTTTTCAAGGAGCTGCATTTTCTGGTTGCTCATGGGTGCTTGTAGGATCAAGGCATGAGTATCTTTGAAGCAATTGGAAGGAATTTTTCAGATGTGGCTTGAAAAGGGTGCGTATGAGCAGGTGAAGGATAGGCTGATATGACAGTGATTTGGAGATGGGTAAAAATTAAATGTGTCAGTGAATTCTTTCTTATACAGAATTGTCATTTCAATAATCATAATGTCTATGAACCTGTAATACTGAATAAAATTAAGGAATATTAGAGCAGCCTTAATGAAAGAGATTGCTTCTCCAGGCTGAAGCGGTCTGATACCGTAATTTAAATATTGCCTCTCTTATTCACCGGTTAGACATTGTTCCATAGGCAGGTGTGGGTGTATAATAGGAGGAAATTATTGTTGCATTAAAACTTAGTTCTCTTCTCACAATACATTTTGACATTGAGCTGACACTCAGATGCAAACCAAAGTGTGGTATTTTTCTCTAGTGTTAAGCACGGCTGTAACGTATTAAGGGGTCCTAATTCTGCAGGGGCTTTTAAGAGTGCAGAGTTGAGCTGTGTTAGCTAATCCATGTGAATTCCATGGATCTGCTTTGTTCTCGGGTGCCTTTTCTGTGCCAAATCAGGGATTTTACTAGAGCAAGATCCAGTGACATCCAAAAGGGATCCTGACTAATGGATAGAAGTGTGTTTCATTACAGTTCCCAGATAATTGCTGGGACATTTGTATCATGACTTTACTGCCCAATACGGAAATGATGTGTTCTGGAGGTCTCTTTGCAGTGCAGGCCCTGGATATGCCATTAATCTTCCAGCACCCGCCACTGCTACTTTCGGATAAAGCTGTCAGCATTTTTATTACAGAGGTTTGGTGTTCTGGGATTTTCACATCAGCAGTCTGGATCGAAGCATCTTCACTGAAGGATTCAGAGTTGAGAGCACCAAAACCAAACATCGAAAGTAAAATGGATCTAAATACATAGGGTGGCCCTAAAGTTCTGAGTATGTAAGACAGTCATTCGCCAGATCACATGCTGCTTTTGCTCTCTGAACAAATATGTTTGTTTTTCCTGTGTTAGAAGCCTCTGTTTTTTTAAAGAGGGAACAAGAACTGGGCCTACTTAGATCTTCTTAACCTGGTGAAAGAAGAGAAGAGGAGCTAGGGAAGAAATCTTAGCAAAGTTTAGCCACACCTTTGCCCTCAGCAAGGGACTGCTTCTGGAGCCCTTTTTTCTAACTGGGCCCAGTTCCAAAATAAACTGAAGTACTGAATAAATGCTTTATAAACAAGATCAGTGTGAGTAAAACATTAGTGCATATTTGCTGTTAAGTAAGTGTTGGTGAAATAAAATAACTCAATTTCCATAATGTGAATCAGGAGGGTAGAAAGTCTGGGCCTTGAGGGGGTGCAGGGAAAGCAGGAGGTGGAGGTTTGTAGTCGCCAGACTGGCTGACGGAGCTAAGCCTCGATTTTTGTACAGGATGCAGAATAACAAGGGAGTGAGGGTCTTGAATGCCTATGAGGCAATAAGCCTGCAGATCTTTAATACCAGCATTTGATGCCAGAGAACTGCCAACAAATCAAGTTAGGAAATCTGCATATCCTTTTTCCCTTACTTTGTGCCTATCTGCAATTCTTAATGGAGAGCAGCATTGCTATGGACACGCACAGAAGAATCAAGCCGTTGCCGAGCCATTGGTGAAATATGGAGATATTACTTTCGGAGCAGTAATAAAATAGAGTGATAGTAGATTTTAAGCCTTTCGCTTTCTGAATGTCTGTGGAGTGCATGACCAGCAAATCAAAATCAGATTTAGACAGCCTGGAGGGGCTGTCAGTAAAACTTCATTTGTGGCATAACCTTTGTGCTCTCGCTTCAGTGGATGTTAGGGAGAGCTGAGGAACTTGTTTCAAATGCCTCCAACCTGGACTGCAGTATGCACCCATCATCCCAGGGAAAGTTGCGCTACTTTTCTGGGCACTGGAAGTCTGCCTTCCAAGTGAAAGGAAGAAGAGTTTTTTTCAGGTCCAAACAGAGACAACACAGGAAAGTTGGACTAAATCATGATGTGAAAATGTGTAGGGATAAGGTTGCTTTCTCTGCAGCCAGCTCTCATCGTTCTTACAATATATGTTTTAATACAGCCATTCGTTTTGTTGGTGGCAATATCTTCTCATTACAGAATGTTTCATTTTCAGGTGGCTTTTTCTTTGGCTTTATTCAGTGCTCAACTGTTCATGACAAAGGTGATTTTGTATCTCAAATCCCTTTGAATGCAGTGTTGTAATTCCAGTTCAGTCATAGAATACCTCCTTCCATATGCCTCACTGGGAAGTGCTTTTTTTCCCCATAGACTTACTCTGAAAAGATCCAAAGATGATACTTTCTAGTGGGCCAGTGTCTTTAATCATCAGATGTCCAAGAGGAGCACATCTAAGTAGCTGATGGATTACACATCTGGTAGTTACCTCTCAGACTTGCACACTGGTACATGATCAGCTTTCAGGGCTGTGCTGTCCCAGGCATGTCTGTAGAAGTCAGCTAAATTTCACACTTAGAGCAAGTCCATGGATTCAGCATGGCATAGTCTTCCCAGGCTCTGTATGACACTAACATTAAATGTCACGCATTAAAAGTGTGTGACATTTCCCACATTAAAACTGACTGATTTTGTATAAACAAAATCCCTGTGATATATGGTATTCAATACTTGAATGCAGTGTCAGAGCGGATACAGTATAAAGTCAGTATGATTCATGATAAAATAAAATTTAACTTACTGAGGTATAATGTTTTGGCATTATCAAAATGCAGGGGAAAGTACAATCAGAATGCTTCTACTTTTCTATCTAAAATTGTGTAAAAACTGATGGTGCTCCTGCAAATCATTTTGATGACATTGTCTTTATTGAGAGAAATCAGTTCTATCTGTTCTTTTGACACACTTGCAGAAAAACAAAGATTTGTTTCTTTTCCCTGGTGATATGTATATTTCTGCTCACTCACCCTCCTTCTCCAAAGCTTTAAAAGAGAAAAAATCCATCCTCTCTCTTTCTGAAAGCCAGTGTTTACTGTTGATGAGAAACTGCAGGAACAGTCAGGCTTCAAGCAGAAATGCCCATGTTGCTCTGTGGTTGGAGAGCATCCAGCAACTTCCCTCTTGCAGCAGCATGCACAAGAATGAGAATATTGTGTATCCTTCAGTTTTCCTAATAGTAAAATCCCAGCTTTAGATACCTTTAAAATGACTGACATTCCTTCTAGTCTCTACAGATTGTCATAGCGAAAGCTTCATGTGCTGCAGTGCCTCAGTAACATTTCAGCTCACTGTCACTGGTTGCTCATGGAAGAAGTGCCTTCCCTGGTGGGCTTCAAACCTTGCCTGGTGGAAAGAAAGGATGCAAATTGGGGTGACTGCCGCCTCATGCAGTCAACTTTGCATGCAGGAGACATATTGCCAAGATGTTGTTCAGCCCTCCTCAGCCATCTCCTCTCCAACATGTAAGGCAGTTTTCATTTCCCTTTTGTTCTCCAAATAACAACGGAGAAGAATGTGCTTACCCAGGTACCCTTCCTGTTGAAACCCACATTGAGATAGCTGTAACTATAACATGTTAGTAGACAATGTTGTATGTGAGTGGACAGACAAATGGAAGGTTTCCTGAGGAAATCCATCATGCCCAAAGTACAAGCTGACAGAACCCTAGGGAGTTAAACTGGTATTTGGTAAGTGATCCTGGAGGATAATTTCTTCTTTTCTGGCAAATGCTTAAGGGAAGGCACAGCCAGGAGGACTCAGCTGCAGGACTCAAACAGCTCTCATTGCAAATTGTCATAAGGACATTCACTTCGTGATTCTTGATGATGTTGTTCCTTGTATACCCTATGAGATAGTAACTGGTCCACTGGTTTATGTGCTCAGTTGGCAATGTACAGAGAGAGGCTTGCCTTTCCTCATTGCTTCTACAAAATAGGACTCACATGGCATGAAGAAGGACATGCTCCATGGGCTTTATTCTCTGAGGCAACAAAATCGGTGAGGTTTAGCAATGCAGACAAGTCTGATGGGTATCCTGAATGCAACTTTTGTTTTGCATGCTAGGTGTCTAATGAAAACAAAAGCATAGGAGGACTAGATACACTAATTCACATACTGTGTGGTTTGGAAGAAATAAAGGAGAAAGTGTTCAGTGCTCTCAGAAACAGGGAATTGCAAATACAAAATTATTGGAAGGGGATTTCTTAACACTTTCCTGGGAGCAGTTGTTCCTGTGCTTCAGATTTATGTCATTTGTAATGGGGCTTTTCAGTAACACAATGTAATTTGACAGTAATATTCAGAGTTCTGATAGAAAATTATTAGCAAATAAATGAAAAGGGCTTAGTCATTTGCAGTAGCAAACTTTAGGGCAACTTGCTGCCTTGTAATTCTTAAGGGCAAGGAAGAAATTTTCCCTGAGAGCAAACCCAGCCAATTACAGGAAGTGCTGAAGCTGATAGAAACCAGATAGTTCCTGAACTTAGGTGTGATATGCTGAGATAACTTAGTGTTCTTTTGGCTTCTGCATTTCTTCTGTGTTCTGTGTTATATTTCCATATATTCATTTCTAATAACTAAAATTTTTGAAGACGTAAAAAAACCAACCCTAAAACCAAGGAACACCATTGACCTGTGTGATTCAACTTAAATGCTAGGAGATTTTCTCTCTGTGCCTGAGTAGTCCCTGTTGGAATGACTGACTGGTGATTTGTTTGTTTTTCAATTGCTTCTGTCATGTTGCAGAGATCAGCAGAACCAGTGCATGTGTGTGTGAAGGCAACCAGAAAAGAAATAGCTCCTCCTGACCCTTAACCATGTGCAAATCAGACTGGTTGTCACTTACTATTCTCAGAGAGACTTAAGAAATGTGATACTAGATATTATCCCTGAATTTTCAAATCATGGCCTTGCTGTTACAGGCTGTATCACTGACTGTACTAGGCACATCCTGACATTTTTGTGTCATATTTCCCTTTTAATAAGGCTGTTAGCTGAAGTCCAACTTTAATTTAAACTTAGATCTAAGCTTTGGTGAGAGACACCCAGCTGTGAGAAACTGTACCTAACTGCCAGATCCGAACATCTTTTCTTCCCCGTCCCGGTATCTAGGAAGCCTGATAATTCCCTAAACAGGGCTAAACTCACAGTGAGGAGAGTACAGGTCTTGTTTTTAAGTGCCTCCGGTAAGAACTATATTCCTGACGGTTAACTTGAGGAGACATCCCTGAATGTCTGTTTTTCAAGCTATCATTAATGTGAGTCTTTTAAAATTACCTTTCAGTGATCTTGCTCAGAAGTTTTTTTTCTTCTGAATAGTGGTGATATAGCCTTTCTTCATTGTAAAACATGGGTCTCTGGGACATCTAGTATGTTTTAGTCAAGCTCAAATTGTCTTGTTTCTAATAAGTCTTGTGTAGCCATTGAATCTTAGGAGAAAAGAAGTACAGAAAGAATAAAAATTCTTAGAGTGAATGGTTAGCTCAGCACAAATACTTTTTCTACTTGAAGGGGATGGGGCCTTGAATGGTACCTCTATCTGGATTCACAACACAGGTCTCTCTGTTGGAGGATCAAAGGAAGTAGAAATAATGCAAGAACATTGGATTTGTAACATTGTACTGGTTTAGCACTGCATTTTCTGAGATCGTACTTCCATGATGTTGTTTTCTTTTACTAGTAGGATCTTGAAAACCAGTCAGACATTAAAGCACATTCTTATAGCAGCTGGAAGTGGATCTGGTAGTGCATTAATTACTGTGGACCTTCAGATGGACAAAGATGGATGGTGGTGTAGTTATTGCTGTTATTGCTTTAACTCAGAATGAGCAAAGATGAATGTAAGGGTTGACCTATACAGTCCTGCAATCAGTATTTCAGTGAGCCAATGAAAATGTCATTAAAACAGTCAGGGTGTTTAGGTACATTGGAAGAGATCTGTCTGAGATGTGCTGTTCCCTGAGCACTGCTTTGATAAATACGCTTTCCAGCTTTTGGATCTACCACCACAGTCTTAGTTTTAAGATGAAAGTCTTAGAATGTAATAAAACCCCCAACACTTAATGAAAAATGAACCTGGAAGAAAACAAAAAAAATGCAAATCCTCTGGTACAAATATGCAATTCAAATTTAGGGATTTTTTTTGATCTAGTAGATATTAAATACTCAACCAATTTGCTGCCTACTTCCTCTTTATAAGAAAATATAAATAATAAACGGGGTAGGGAAGGTTCCATGCATACTAGAGAAAAAATTGGTTTACTTGACTCTTTTAACAAACTACCCTCACTTAGCAGAAACACAAATGCCAAAAAAGTTTTTTCCAAAGTTGTGAATATTTTGTCTAATTTCAATTCAGCCTCAGGGCTGATGAATTGTCTTGAATTCAAAACAAGATGAAAAACAATTTAGGGATTGACACTTCAATTTCAAATGTCCTTCTTATCCGTTTCTTTATATCCTCTGTTTTTCCCTCTTGTCCTTGCTTCGAAGTCAAGCCAAACTCACAGTTTTGCTTGCTTTTGTTTTGAGACCTGTTAAAGTCCCTTGGTTTTCCCTGTGGTTTTCTATTGGATTCTAAGCTGGCTTCAGTTTGTGGTTCAGAGCCAGTTCCAAGTGGCCTGGGGATTACAAATGCCTTGCCATGAGAACAAAGTAAACTGTTTTGTGAACTCTGGCAAAGCTAAACCCTTCTTCACATTTCCAGTCGAGAGAGTAGGCCCAGTTTATAACTAGTCCCTTGAAATAGGGAATTACAAATCTTAGTTTCAGTGTGAAAACATAAGACATTTTTTTCTTTGTATCCTATCTTCCCTTTTCCTGTTCCCCATATAACCACTGCTACGTCCTATAGAAATGGAATCCAATGGAAGTCGACTCCTGTGGAAAATGAATGGTTTGGAAACCTTTCAGAAAAGACAAATTATTAAAAGATCCACTTTCAGATTTATGGGCTTATTTCCTTTATATGTGGCAAGTGGGGTCTCTGCAGTCTGCCAGGTTCATTTGGGTTTCAATATTCTCTACTTGTATACAACTCTTCTTACCTGGCCTCACAATACTGAGATCACCACTGGAAGCCCTCCAGCATCTTCCTCATCCACCTGGAAGATGCTTCCTTTTTATTCCTTTCAGCCACCAATTCTGACAGCAAAACCCAGGCTCCCAGCTTTGCTATAGTTATCTCTTCTTCTTGTGTCCCAACTTTCCTCTTTAAATATGGTCATATAACCTTTCCTGCCAGTCAGCAAACTGCTGGGGGCACTGACCTCCCCCACCAAGCTCCATGACCATGTACTGAAAACAAAAGTGGATCCTCCTTTTTATAATTCATAGGCCATCTGTTTAGCTTTTCAAAGAAGAAAAGCAATAAATGTAGGATTCATGCTAGTCAGTCTCAACGCATTTTAAAAAAAATAAAAAAATTAAAGACGACCCTTACCATAAACAACTTAAATGCAGCTCATCAAGGTGATCCCTTGTGGACAACAGCGGTCCTGAAAACAATTGGAAAGAAATAATTGGATCCTTCCCAGCACAGCAGCTCTGTGGGCTTCCTGAGGGACTCCTGTAGGTGAGTTCCCATCACCGCAGTGACCTGCGTGGTGGCCAGCACCATAATATTCCTGTCTGCTTACCCGGGTGATAAAAACAATGCTGTAGTGAGCATTGACTGCTTTGTGATCCCCTGCCTGAGTTCTCAAGTTCCTTAAGCTGTCACCTTCTAGAGAGTCCCTTTATGCCCCCAGCCCCACAAGGGAGGGAAGACAGCACGTTCCCATGTGCCAGTGAAACCAAATGCATGTTTTTCTGCAAATTACAGTTCAAATTACAAGGTTTTTTTCTGTGTAGGAAAATTAACAGGTTCCCCTACTAATTCCTGCAAAGGATGAACATGGTCAATTCCATGGCAGTCTTCTGGTTAAAACAAAGGGAATTTATCTTTTTCGGAAGCTCCGTCTTGCAGCATCTGAGCTGACAGAAAAATGGTAGCCATGGAGTCTCCAAGAAAAAGTCGGCACAGACCCATCACCTGCTCAGAGAATTGAGTGATGAAATCCATACTGTCCTGGGGAGCATCTTGCCTAGCACAGGGAGAAATGGCTCACGTTTTCTACAAACTTTGGCTCCCAGACTCCTGCCTCAAAATTGAGAAAAACAGTGAAGCTGATCAAACTGCTGTTTCCTTTTGCACATGACTGAAATATAACTGTTATCCCAAACTGACTAGACTGAAGGAAGGCTGCTGCTTCATTCACTGGAATCCCTGCAGAAGTTGCCCTTTTCTGGATTACCAGCAGTAGCACTAATGTGAGTGGGTGGTGAAGAAGCATTCATAAAGCTTTCAAGTCTATTGCTGTTGGCTTAGTGAGGGCTTTCTTCATCATGAGCCTGAATAGATTTATTGTCTCGGTCATGGAGTGTGAACAAAAGTGATAGTGCTCACCAGGCACTTAGTTTTCTCGATTCTACTCAATTCTAATTGTAACTAATGAAAAGAATACTACATTTTTAGGTCGTGGTTCCAGGAAGCATTTTAAATAGAAGTAGCCTCCAGCGCTGTTCAAAATACGATCTAAATAATGCAAGATTGTTAGCAGAAAATACAGCACTATTAAATAACACCAAGTTATAGACAACTATTCAAAGTCATTATTCTTGATTAGCCTGGATCATTATTACTGAGCACATGTGACCTTATTTGCACTCAGTAATACTTGTAGTCATTCAGGAAAGTTAAATAATCATTATTGATTAATTACTATTGATTATACTGAGTGGTTATATCCATATTTTGTGGATTTTCAGTGCTGTCTTAGGAAGCATTGAAACTTTCAAATATGTTTTGTTTTCTTCCTGCAAAAGAAGGTAACCCTTTTCAAAAGCAAGTAGTTTAGGAGAAAGTTGACTTATGTTCCCTAAATCATATAAGTATTTCTGAAAAGCCCACCCCAAATGATGCATTTTTTCAGTCCAGAGAACTTTTGTTTCAGGTAAAATAATACATTTTGTGCAGTTTGTGAGGATGAGACTTTTTTATAGCCTCTCAACTGAAACACATCATGGCAGTGTGCAAAATGACCCTTTCCACTCTGAGGTGAGGGACAGAGAAAACAGCCACCAATTTTATCACATAAATGCACAGGTGGCATTTTGAAGAGAATGGAGCAGGAAGGGGGGAGTCTGTGGTTCTGCTGAATACGTAACACTAATGATGCTGAAAATGGGAGGTTTCTGGAGATTGCCTGTTGATTTGCCTTGCAAATACCTCTTTCTGCAAATACCTGCTCGTGGCACACCTTTGACAAGAAGCCATTGGCACAGTGTTTTGTCAGCGCTTGTTTAGCATGGAGCTTAGAGCCGTGATGAAGTGTGCCCATAGACCTTTTTAATTTCTTCCCAACTACAGGCTCACTTGACGGAGTGACATGTTGAAACATTGCATAAGAAAAGACTTATTAACGGAGCGTGCTGGATTTCTATTTTTTTAAAAATTAAAAGCATTGTCATGAGTCTAATTGGAGGGAGTAAGCAGCCGGTATCATTAGTGTCAGGATTTGACTGATGGATCACTTTCCAGGTGCACAGGGCAGTTTTTGTCTGCTGTGCCACCATCTTGCCCAGCTAAACCAGTTTGCAGCTGAGCTGCCATGAAAGAGGCAGTGGCAAAGCGGCAATATCTCCTGCAAGAGCTCTCCACATCTCCCTTTGATGGGAGTAACCACCCAGCATGTCGGTTTTACTCCAGGCTTTTTTGGTTGTGGCGCAGTCAATTAAAATGACAAAATGATGCACGATGGGAGGAAGAGCCTCATTATATTGTCGCTTGTACTTTGTAGCTTGCCATCACACCTAATGAAGGGCAGAAGCTGACGGTCTGGGTTGCAATGATCCTGTGCAAAGTGCAAATGCTTCACAGTAACACCACGACAAACACCAGTTAGGGTGGTTTTTTTTATTGTGTGTCTGATAGATCTGTTAAAGATGCAGGTCTGAAGGAATTTAATTTAATCCTGTTTTCATGATTGAGGCATGGGAGCTGGGCTGGTTGTGTTTATTCTACCCTGATATTAAGAAAAGCTAGGTGTAGCTCCCAATCCACTCGCCTGGATTTAACTCTGTCAGGCTTCTTTGGTGGTAGAGCAGGCAATGGTTTGAAGTGCTAAGGGATTACATTTTTCAAGATTTTAAGGCCAAAATGTGTTCGTGTAACCACCAGTCTGACTTCTTGTGTATCCGTGGTGGGTGCCCACGCGCAGGCGCTGGCAGCGAGGCGGCGGGCTCCCCTCTGAGGAGAGCCGAGGGGCCGCCCTGTGCCGGACACGGCCGGTTCCAGCCGGTTCCGGCCGGTTCCCCCAGCGCAGGCACAGCTGAGCCCCTCGGCGAGGGGAAGGCGTGTTGAGGAAAGGGCAAGATGGGCGGCGAGGGGTGAGGGACAGAGTGTGAGGAACAGCCCCGCCGCACCGAGGGCCGGGCGGGGGGGGGAGGCGCGCCAGGCCCCCACAGGGATGGCCCTGCGGCCATGGAGGGACCCCGGGCCGGGGGCTGGTTTTCCCGAGGGGAACGGCAGCCACGGAGGGCCCATGATGGGGCAGGGGAATGAACACGTGAGGAGGAAGGAGCCGCAGACAGACCACAACCCCCCATCCCCAGCCTCTGCGCCACGTGGGGAGGGAGAGGTAGAGAAGTAAAAAAAAGGAGGTGAGGGGAATGTGTTTTAGCTTTTTTGTCTTTCTCAGCATCCAAACCTATTTTAATTTGCAATTACTTAAAATAATTTCTTCCAAGTTTAATCTGTTTTGCCCATGATGGTAATTGGTAGGCGATCTCCTTGTCTTTATCTAGACCCGGGAGCTTTTTCAACTTATTTTCTCCTTCCCATCCTGTTGAGGGGGAGTGAGAGAGCAGCTGGGTGGGTGGCTGGCAGCCGGTCCAGGTCAACCCACCACAACATCACATGCTGTAGGATTTTATATAGCAGTTCCTTCAGGGGGAGGAATTCTTCCTGCATAACATGCTTTAACATCCGGCACATAACCCTTCTTCTCAAATGTATAGCACTGTGTACTGGAGTGAAATCTCCTGAAGGTGGGAGAGAAAGAGGGAAAGGAGGAGTGTGAGTGACAAACAGAGGAAATGGGACAGTGTGTCCTGACCAACATTTGAGGTGCCAACAAGTTCCTGTGTTCGTAGACTTGCAAGCTCGAAAGAGCTGCTGTGCTGGGTTAGATCACTTGTCAACAAAATTTCAATAGGGTTCTTCATAGTAAATCAGAAATGAGCCTTTATATTTTCTAGTAATTTGTCTGTGTTGGAAATACACAGTGTGACAATCACTATTTGAATGTGTTGCTGAAGCTTTTGTGAAGATGAGAGCCTAACAAAGAAACTTACTGTGCTGAAACGAACATGGTAAAAAGGAGGTAGGATAAATGAAAACATCTTTCTGTCCCTGCAGAAACTCAACGTATTGCATGAAGGTGTCCATGTCCTTGACGGTAGCTGAGAATGAATCTGGGCTTTGCTACAACAGCAAGATCAGATATCTGGAAAAATCAGAAGTCACTAAGAGAAAGGCAATCTCCTGTCCTGATATTGAGGATTACAAAACAGCCAGTCAAGAGCCAGATGTGGTGTGGTACAAGGTAACTATTGCTGTCTTATTGCTATTGTACTGAAACTATACAAAACTTCCACTGTTTTCAGTCTGAGGCTTAGAGATGGCCTTTTCTGAGCCTGTAGTGGTTTGTGACTGGTCTGGAGGATGTTGTCTCAGTATTACAGAAGGAATACGAAAGTGCAGGCAAAACTATCCAGCATCAGCATCAGTGAGGAAGTTCTGTGCAAGAGGTCACATGATGTGTCTAACAGCGGTACCACGTTCCCAAACCACTGTGCTTCCTCTGTACCAGTTTCCACCTTGGTGGGATGTCTCCCTCCCTGATAGTGTAGTAGAAACAAAGGGAGGCAACCTGCAATGGAACCAAAGGTGTAACAGCACCGCCAGCTTCAGTAGTGCTGCACAGATAATAATTTTTATGAAGTCTGTTGGGTAATTTCACCAAGGCTTGTTCATTTTTACCAAAGTCTGCTGGGTAATTTCACAGAGATGCATTTACTTTTGCTGAGGTTCATTGAGTAATTTTACTGAGGTCTGTTAATTTTAACTGCGGGTCTGTTAGATACTTTTACTATTTGGCAGATAACTTGGCTGGCTGTACCTTCTCCAAGGCCTGTCAAGTATCACACACCACTTTTATCAGCAGATGTATTAGTGATGTGTTTCCGTAGCTCCCCAAGAAAACAGGAGAATGACTAAAATATGGGTTGCCAGGCAGACATCAGGTACAAAGACCATAGCAAGGTCTGGCAAATTTTACCTGTTGTCTGGACTTGGACTGACGTCTGATATTTGAAAAGCCCTCAGGTATGAGTTGCTGCAAGAAACAATGGAGAAGAATAAAGAGCTGAAGCCAGAGGGAACAAGAAATAGTTGGGCAAGAGGAAGAGCTCAGTGGGATCCATGGTAAATAGAGTTTGGATTGTAGGGATAAAGGCAGAATGAGTTTAGGACAAACTTGGTTCAGGTAATGAAGACAGAAACATACAAACCAGTTAAATCCTAAATTTTGAGTGCTTGATTTGCCAACCTTAATGACGTTCTTTAAAGATAGTTATTTTGTGTGAAGTAAGTAATATGTGCAGAGCTGCAGATTTTTTTCCTCCTTAGCAGGCTGCATCAGAAAAGAGCAATTTTAAAAGTTGTCATCTATTTCTATTTTTTACAGAAATCTCACATGTTCTATCTTATAGCAACAAAACGTGTGCCATAACCCACTGTTAGTATAAACAAAGTTTTTCTTTCAGCCATTGAAGCTGTTTCTCTCAGCACATTGTGGATAACTTCAGTGCTGTTCATACATAAAATACATGTATTCAATTAAGTCTGAAGTCTTGGAGGAAAGAGGGTACCAGAGAGAAGCTGTTTCTTGTCCTATGTACCTAGGTATTACTGAACACCAGATCACATTTTTTTGCAAGAGCATGCTGCAAAAGAAGTCGGGCAGGAATAATCTTCAGCTGTCATGGAGCAGAAATCAGTCTAAGAAAGATACATGTACAACCCCACATCAACGATGCTTTGTGCTGATCAAGAAAGGGAACAGAAGTGTCTTTGTTCCATATACCCACACGTGTTATCTGGGTTGCACATACAGGTTGTGTGACACCAGGCTGGAGTGTGACAGCTGACTGACAAGTCATCATCATGGTGAAATGGAACAGAAATGATGTGGTTGGATAATAATAGTAGGAATTGAAGTTGACAACCTTTAGTCTGGCTTGGTAATGAAGAGAGACATTAGTGGAATAACCTACTACGTATACCTCCTTACCCATAATTAACAATAAGGTGCTATCAGTTCAGTGCTTAGACAACACCTATGGTATGTGGACCTAAGTCAGGAAGCTCAGTAATGTAAAATGTCAATATTAATTTTATGCAGAATGTATATATGTCAGGTTATCCCTTGAAACTTATTCCTGAAACAGGGTTTTGGAAAAATATTTTAGACGGTCTTGAGGTACTAACTGTTAATAGAAGTCTGCCTATTCAAAAGAGCCTAAGTCCAGTTTCTAGAAAATATGTAATTACTTGGATTTCAAAATAATGTGATGAGTACTAAGGTAACCCCTACAATCCACAGTGTGGGACTTAGGATCATGCTGTGTGAGGCAACATGTGTAACAAAAAGCAGATCCCTTCTCCCAAAGAATAGTGTAAAGTGATATTCCACTTTAGGATCTGACCCTCACTTTCTGAAGAAGGCATCTGTTTCCAGTCATAGCACACTGGATCCTCAAGTTTTTCCCCTCTACCTTTGTGATTGAGTTTGACATGTACATGAAGGTGTAATCAGCCATCTTCTTGTGTAAATCTGCTCCAGAAGCACTGGGGGCAATTCTTTTTCATCATGCTGATACATTTAGAAAAGATTTTCATCCAGTGGGAGAGCATAAATTGTCCAAAATAGAACAGTAGATAAATAAATACGAGGAAGTCCTTGAGGTGCTTTCTTTATACCTTTGGCTGAAAAGAGAAATTCTTGTGTTCATGAGAACCTGCCAGTTTGCTGGTAGTCGGGGAGTTTGGACTTGTGACAGATGAAATACCATCAGACAGGACTGTAATGGTGCAAGCCCACTGTGTGCAGGGCTTGCCCTGCCTTCTGAAAGGCTTCTCTCTGTGGAGGGATTAATGAATCTAAGCCAATAATTGCATCAATTTATCAGGAGTTAATTGTAATTTAAACATGCCTTTAAAATAATTATGCCTGAATAGATTTCCACATGAATACCTGATAAGTAGTAAAACATTTGCTATAAGGATTTGTTTTAACAGTAGTATCAACTTCATATCTGGCTAGACTTACACTGCATGAAATACTTGTTTTTAAAGATTTCCACAATTAGAGCCATTGATATACACGCAACTCTGTTATGCCTGTTAGAACTGTTTTGACAACAAGTATAAGATTTTTTGGAAATAAATGTATGTGTCAAGGCATGATTGAATGAATGGGATTTAACAGTAAGAGTAGTTTCATGAAAAATCAACTGGCAGAGAAAAAAGGTATATTACATCTAGAATGCAGAGTCTTAAACCATTTCCATCATCTCTTTTCTACTATTGGGTAGAAGGGCGGGCTGTGAAAACAATCAGAATGTCAGGTGAAGGACAGGTAGTTGTTATCTACCCTACAAAAAATAGAGTTGTTGAGGTGCTGCCACTTAAATTTCAAGGAAGAGAAAAAGAAGTACACAATAGTATAAATAGTACACAATTTAATTATTGGGGGAAAAAAACTGAAAACAATGTGTCTAAGGAGAATAAATAGGATAGAAAAAGAAACTTTCAGATTCTTCTAGCAGGTAAACATGGTGCAAAAGCAGAAAACAGCAATTAATTGGTTAAACAAGCAACAGTTGAACAATTGAGCACTTAGCTTGTTAGAGAAATTAGCAGACCTCTGACAGTAAAATCTAGATTGTTTTCACAATATGAAGACTAGTTAGATTTTTTTTTAAATTGGTTTGTTTCTTGGCCATTTTTGTTGCTTAAAATACAAATTGTTATGATTTTCCAGCTTCTCCCCTTATTTGCTTTTAGTTTTGTGTATTCAACTAGTCTGAAAAAACAGGGAGAATAAAACAGGCATTTTCAACATATGTTTAGAAAGCCTGCATGGTCAGGAGAAGAAAAATTAATTAGCTAAAATTGGGAAAGAAAGCTTATAAATATTTTTTAATATGAAGTGTTTTAAGTAGATACAAAAAGAAACAATTAGGACATTAGTGGTACAGTTCTAGCAGAACAATTTCTTTCTGTAAAACCACAATAGCACAAACGTTGTTTGTGCTAAATCATTAATCTCTGTAGTAGTAGAGATGTCGCCCTTCTTGTTACAAATACGTCGTATATAAAAATAGGAAGTGTATGAAAATGTATCTTCGATCTCTTTGCTCCCATACTTTTAAATCTAAAGTAGAGAATATAAAACTGGTAACATGATAGGGTCTTTCGGTGCTGAATTGAAAGGGTGCATACCTGAAACATTCTTACTTCGTGTATTCTGGAAATTGTATTCCTTCTAAAATAGGATTGAATAGAACTGAATCATATTCTTTGCTCAGTGTTCAGATTTAGTTACTCCAAGTTGGTGGTTGATGTACCTTTAAATAGGACTAAAAAATTCAGTGCAAATCAGAAAGGATTTAATGGCATTTTCCGGCTCAGATCTGCGTCCTGCATGAGTCTTAACCAATGCCAGCGCAATTTAGCAACAAAAATAAGCTCTGATTCTTCTTAGCACAGCAGATAGGATCTGGATTCTGATCATTCTTTGTCATTGGTGTTAACTAAAGTTCACATGCAAGACAAGATTACGCTTTCCTTACAACTGTACTTTGGAAACAGAAAGATAACCTGAACACTCTGTTACTTGCAGTAGTATCGCACAGTTTCAGAATTAAAAATCTGACCACATTGTAACAGAATTTGGCCTACTGGGGATGGGGATAAATGCTTCAGTGCTCCATTTTCAAGTGCAAGGCCAGAAGCTCACAGTCCCATCTTTTTATTTCTTTACTATTATCCTTTAATTTAGAATCTGACATTGTGGATTTGGAATGTGTATGGAGCCCCATCAAAAAATTATGTTTGTGTCATTTTGGTCTCTTGCTGTCATACAATGTATTTGCATGTCAACGTATTTTCTTGTGTGATTGTTTTCTGAAGAGAAAGCTTTGTTCTGTACTGTTTGCTGTATTTCTGACACTGCTGTTTCAGCTGAGCAGAAAATGGGGCACAGGTCTGGGCTATTTACACGAATCTCTGAAGCTGCTGAGCCTGATGTAACTGATACGAGATTGTTCGTTGCAGTCTGAGAGCTTATTCCATGTTGCCACCTTGAGAGAGGGAATAGAGGAGCATTAAAGGTACTCAGGCCCTATGTTGCTTTGTGTGGTCTGAGTACAGAATTAGCTAGAGCCTCCAGAACTGTTGGGAGTACTGAGTGTTTTAGAGAACTGAGAAAAGCGTGATTTTGTTTGCAGGCAGAACAGGTTTGATATTAAAGTTATTGAGAGACAAGAAATATATAATCTTGAGGTACTGTTTTAAAGAGACAATGATCAAATTGTGCCTGTGCTTTTAGTTCAGAGCATTCCAAGAGGTATTCAATCATGAGTACTGTTAATGTGGAAGGTGACTGATCTGGCTGCAGGGATATAGTATGTTAGGAAAGGGAGAGCCTTTTCTTGCACTGTATCACACACTATCCAGAAGGACTCAAATGCTGTTCCAATAGGACCACAATTCATAGTGATGGACCTAAATCTGCCAAGTAACAGCTAAGATCTGCCTGGCGAAGTCAGTGAGAGTTGCAGGCCATCAGTACCATGTACTCCACCAGAGGACGCACATGGGGGTGATGCTACAAAGAGCCCAGTGGTGGGAAAAAGCTGAATCAAAGCTCATCAGGTGCCAGAGAAGCCAGTGTTGAGAAACAGGACCATAAGGAAACCAGGCTTCCTGAATTCCCTTGCTCACAAAACTGCTGTTGTTCTTCCTGTTTTCTTCTGTTGGTAAATGGTTCTAGCCTGAGACTGTGTGTAAATTTTGCCTTCAGGCTAACTCTTAACAGATGTTGCCCTTACTCCCTTCAAACAGAGATTCATTTTAATGGTCCATCCTGAAGTAGAGGTCTTGGCAGTTGCTCATCATGAAAAAGAGAAGATACTTAACCATTGCTTCAGGGTACTATGTATTAAACACGGCCCATGTGATGCAGTGGGAATTACTGAACCTTAAAAACATTTCTGTTTAATTTCCGTCTTCAAATTAATTCCAGTTTCAGATATCTGTGCTTTCTGAAATTATATTTGAATTTGAATTGCAAAATGTATTGAGATGGTTGTTTACTTATGTATAATACTGAAAATCTGATCAGGCAACACTGTCTTATGTCATACAAGCTGGGTAATTTTGGCAATGGATTTTTTTCTGCAGGAATGTAAGCCAAAAATGTGGAGAAGCGTTGTAATTCAGAAGGGAAATACTCTCTTAATACAAGAGGTCCAGGAAGAAGATGGAGGAAATTATACCTGTGAACTAAAGTTTGAAGGCAAGCTTATACGAAGAACAGTTGAATTGAAGGTTACTGGTAAGAATCTTTGTTCTATGCCAATAGTAAAAATAAAGCTTTGAAATAATAAGAAAAAGTGGTGTTCACATGTCAGTGAATCTATTTGATAGAAGTAAATCCAAACCAAATCCCAATAGCCGAGCAGTCCCAAACTAGGGGAAATTCATATCAAGATCTTATAAAATTCTACAGAAGACTACTTCTACCTTTTGCTGTGTACAAAGCCTGGAAACACTGGTTATAAAGCAAAAGGTAGAGCAGAGCTAGGTCCTCCCTGTACGCTGGAAGTCATTCAGACTCTAGTTTTGCCTTCAGTGCTAAACAGAGGAAAGGTTGACTAAAACTGTAAAACAGGCTTTTGTTGAGGTTTGTCCTAGAATAAAACAAAGCCAATAGAGACAACTTGAGTCTTTTTTTTTTTTTTTTTTTTTTTTTTTTTTTTTTTTTTGAGTGCTTGTTCCATATTTTTAAGCTTTGGTTTAATTTTGATGATCAACTTGTGTAGCCTAGGGTTTGTTTTTAGTGAAAAGTGTGGCACAGCCTATTCCAAGAATGAAGTTAGTAACATTGGACTGTCAGGGGGAAAGTAACCTGCTTTTCAGGAGGCTGTACATCGTATGCTTCTGAGTCCATGTGGTAATCTACTAGTCAACAGTATTTTTTTGTCACTTTTTGTCAGGTACCACAAATGAATGGGTAAAATAGTATTGCCTACCAATATATTCCTGATCCCTTTCCATTCCACTGCAGTATGACATCTGTAATTATTATTTTGCCTTCACTGTCTGTGGAACTTTGCAAGTATCTGAAAACAATTGATTTTTTTTCAGCCTTTTGCACAAAACTGTATAAACAAATGGTTAGGTATTTTCCGGTCTGTGTTTTGACATACTGATTAAAATGGTGTCTTACTTAAAGCAGAATAAGTAGAATTCTACTTTCTTATATCAAACTGAATTAGTCCACATGATATTTCCAATATGTTCTTGAAATACAATTTTTCCTTTTATTTTGAGTGAAATCCCTTTTTCTATTCTTATCATTATTCCTCATTTTAAATGAGTTCTTTTCCCTGTGTGCCAGATTCACATGTCATGTGATTCTTTATTGTCCATTTTTGACCATGGATGGGTCTCTAAAGTATTGATTTGACCTACCTGACCCCAGACCTGTCAAATGAAGATATAATACCTGCCTCGTGGATAGTTGCTATCCTATGTAGCATGCTGGTCTTCAACCAGAATATGAACTAAGTTTGACAAAGTGAAAATGAGATGCATCTAATTCAATTCCCTGTGATGGATATTCTTTAGATAACCCATATTCTATGCTCTCCCTCTCATCATGACCTTGCTAGAACTCATGTGTTCTCTTCATTATTTGAACAATGTGGTATATTCATACTTCAAAACTTAATGAATTTGTCCTAAACTAACTATAGCATGTATTAAATTTGTTTTATTAAAATGTTGATGACCTGAATTATTAAAAATGTAAATATGGAATATGCAAATGTTCTCCTTTTTGCAAAATGCTTGAGAACCATGAGATTTTTCCCCTTGTAATTTGGTGTGAAATTCATATTAAATTAAATTTCCTTTAGTTTATAAAAGGATATATGTTAGTAAACGCCTTTTCCAGATTTAAGTGTTTGGGAGACATATCTGATGTTATGTGTTTGCTGGTTGAATCTATCTAGATATCTGGAATAGGCTAGTAAGTGTATGTAGACGATGACCTGAAAATATGGATTAGAACTATGAATGTAATGCATAGAACCATGTAAGCATATTATCTTATAGCTTGGTGCTTCACCAAGTTTCTTTGTCCTGTTTCTGTTTTGTTTCAGTTTGTGAATTATATATGCATGTGGGTTTAGATCTTTATGGGGGAGAGGTCAAAGAAAACTCATACAACAAACAGCAGAGGATTTCTTGTGTTATGTGGCTGGCCATGTTGCACGGAGGGTCCTGAGGAAGATCAGATCACAGGCTGGAAGCAGGTATATGACATACTCAGGGATTTTGTTGAAGAAGACATCTCATGGGAACCAGAAAGAAAACTGCATACTGGTATAGTTTTTGGCACACAAATGCTGAGAGTTTTCTTTCCTTGGGGATAGTGCAGATCTAGGTTGGAGGCTCCTCTGGAAATCCTCCTGTCCAACCCCCAGCTCAAGCAGAATCAGCTACAGCAGGCTGCCCAGGGCTGTGCCCAGTCAGGTTTTGGTTATCTCCAAGAATACAAACTCCATCTCTGGGCAAGGCTGTCACAGTGTTCAACCAACCTCACGGTAAAAAAGATTTTACTTATGTTTAAACAGAATTTAATTTATTTCAGTTTGTGTGCCCATTGCCTCTTATTCTTTCACTGGGCACCATTGAGAACAGTCTGGATCCATCTTCTTCATACCGTCCCACCAGGTGTTTATACACATGGATAAGATCCCCATAAGCCGCCTTTTCTGCAGACCAACCCACCGCAGCTCTCTCAGCCTGTCCTCATATGATAGATACTCCAGTTCCTTAATCATCTTCGTGGCCCTTCACAGACTCATTCCAGTATGCCCATATCTTTCTTGTAGTGGGGTTGGTGATGCACTGGGCCACATTATTCACCTGTCTGAAAATTGAGTTCTCATCAAAATACTGTACCAGGAGGAGCTAGGGTGAGACCAGAGCTCAGACTACTGAACCTGCTGGTCTTTAAAATCACTGTTAGCAAATACTGCTGAAGGCTTAGCAGCAAAGCTATGGTAGTATTGTCTCTGCTAGCCTGCAATGCAGACGTGGAGAAAAGTATCTTGCCTACTGTTTTCTTCTGCAAGAACTTTCTAATGCTGTTTCTATTGTTGTTATTTATTAACATGCCTGAATTGGCATTTATGGCAAGTGCCTGAGTTCCTCTAGCAATACAGATTTTGAACAGCAGGACTCTGTTGGCCACTGCTAGCAGCCATGGTAACCTGAAATTGTTATTAGAGAGTTATTCTGAAAGTGAAACAGGCAACTCCACATCTCCCTCGAGCAAGGAGAGCTGCACTGCCATGGAGAGAGAGGAGCTTGGGTTAGATTCCCTGTAGCCTTCCAGGCATTTGCTAAAGTACACAATACTTGAAATACCAGTTAAGTCAATTAAGTTATTTACTTTATCTTTTGCTTGCAAGACATGGATTTTTTTTTTTTTTTTTTTTTTTTTTTCCAAATCTGGTACATGAGGTTTTTAGTCCATTTTGGAGGTTCTGGTAGTTATGGAAGAGGCAATATGAAATAACTGGTATTCATAGGTAAATGCAGTATGGGCATCTAAAGAGTGAAACTTGAAATCAGAATAAATGCAGTGCTGACATAATGGAAAGCTTCAGGAAAATTCGAAGTTGCAGGAGCCTGAAGCACCATTTTAACTTGCTGTTGGAAAAAGTAATCAGAAGAGTTAATGATATCCAAGATTAATGCATCAGCTTTACTGAAGATGTGATCCCACAAGGCAGCCTGATCAAAATTAATTGCAGACGAGAGCAGTGGTGGACTAAGTGAAGAATGGCTGTGTATTTGGTATTCATATTAGTGTTGCTTGAGCATTTATTTCAAGTAGATACTGGTGAGGTGAGACTTTTAATTAGGGGCAAAGCCCTGCTCTTATTAGTTAGTTATCCAGCGATTATTTAAGCAAACTTCCAGTGAAGTTATTAGAGGTATTAGAAGGTGCTGCCTTAACTTCCCGTGCCAGAGTGTCAGGGCAGTTGCCTGCGTGGCGGTGGCGGTGGCGGTGGCTGTGCAAGGGAGCTGCAAGGACAGCACGTGCCGGTCCTCGGGCACTGCTTTCCTCAGATCCAGTCCTGCCTTCTCGCTTTTGCAGACCCGAATGGAAGATTTCAGTGGCTCAGAGGTAGAAGGGGAGTTCCTACTCCCTTCCTTCTTCCTGTGACTAAGTCGCAATATTAGCTACTATGAGATAATTTGTAAGGAAAAGGCTCTGGAGTCATAGATGGGAGCTGAAAGTCATCAGTGTAATGCTTGGCCACAGTAAGAAAGGCAAAGAGATCCGAGTTGTATTAGTACATGAGAAGAGTGCAAAAGAAAAGGTAAAATGGCATTTGTAGAAAGGGGTTTTTGGACTACAAGGAGTACTGTATGTGGCTGGCAATGTTATAGTATGGCTTCTACGGTTAAGGTACGGGCAAGTGTGATTAAGATGATAAAAGGCTTCAGAGGCTATAGCTGTTTGGGGATGTAAGGCAAAGGCTTGCAGCCTAGAATATATTTGAAAAATATTTTGACACAAGTATTCATAGGGACAAAATCCTGAGCTACAATACAGCACTAATGAGCAGTGCCTAAATCTTGGTGTTTGGGTGCATGTAACAATAATAGATTGTCAACAAAACAGCTTTTTCATCACTAGTTCTTCATGGATTTGTTATATTATGCAGACAGATGTGAAAACAGTCTTGTCAGCCTTTTTTGCTGAAGAAACACAACAGCAGCGTTATCTCTTAGCAAGTAATATGTAACCCTTCAGTCTATGTAAACAAAAAAAATATATATACTTTTTCACTTTGCCTCTTGGTAGTTTTGTTGCGGACAAACAAGTGAGATTAGCAACTGTGATCCGGGGTTCTAAAGCCTAAAACTGTAACAGAAACTCAGTTTTTAATTAGATAATAAAAAATGAACATACTAATATAAAGTTACAGATAATCAACAAAATCAGAATTTATTAGTTTATAATAAAATTACATATATTCAGGAATATCAGAAATCATAAGCATTTTAATGAGTATTGATAAAGGCCAGTGTTTATTGAAGAACAATTATACTATTCAGGTAAAAAGAAAAACCCAAACATAAAAAGTCCTGTTGTTTTTGAAAGGCAATTTGTACCACTTCCTGCTTTCTCCAACCCTACCAACCAGTTCACTCTGTCTCGATACATAGCAATGTTTCAATAGCTTTGGGGATGAAAAGGTGCAATTGAGAAAAATACCTGCTATGTTTACCTGCTGGTTCTGCACTCTTCTTCTGTTTTTGAACACTGGTCTGTAAGGAGAGAGGCTTAGAAGACGATGTAAACAGGTGTACATTGGAGGCTGGGGAAAGGGTGACCACCCTGAGAAAGGAGCAAGACCTGCTCTCATGGGGTGGCCCAGGTGTCCCCTGGCAGATGGGGCCATCTTGCTGTTATGTACTTTTCCATGGACAGCTATGCTAGTGGGAGAGGTTGCCTTGTTCTTTTCGCTCCCTGTGAAAAGAGGTGATTTGTGAACTTGTACTGGTGAATTATTTTCCAGTTTGACAGCAGAAGGTGGCCATCTGACCAACTTCATAAGCTTCTGGTGATGGATGGGAGTGACATGCAGGAATTACTGGACCACTCTGTCCAGCAGCCCTGTCCTCCAAGTTTCCTTCAACCACTAGTCTGTCATATTCTTCATAGGCTGCTAAAATGCCTGGCTGTTCCCGAAAGTCATTTATGCAGCAATATTTGTTTTGACCATTGTAAATGACAAATTATTCCACATGGCTACATGAATTGAATGATTCTGCCTGAATCCACTCTTTGCTCATAGTTTTTCAATTAAATTCTTTCAAGTCTCATTACATTGCTCACTTTTCAAATTACACCTGCTGCTGTTGCTAGATTTTATTTGTGTGTTTGGGACCCCTTTATTAGCACAAGTAGTTGATGGTGATTTGCTATTGTTAAGCCAAGGGAGCGAATTGGATTTAAAAATGAAAGAATTGGTCATCCTCTCCAGCAGCTCTAGGGACATACAGAGACAAGCTACCACAGAATAAGTGAGGATGTGGGCTAAAAGTATATCCACTATTTGGTGGTAGTTGTTTTTCTGGACTTTTTAAATCCTCTGTAAACTGGGTATGCTATTTTACACTATTTGTAGTGGAGTCTAGTGACACATTGGCAGGAATCAATGGATGCTGATCAGTACAAATTTACACCTGCAGTAATCTGTAAATGCACTCTAAGCCTTATCAGTTTACAGTAGATAAAGTATTATCAACAGAATCATATAAATGACATGTTGACTGACAATACTTTTGGCTGTTGACAGTTTCTAGAACAGCCACAGCAAAAAGCGTTAAGATAAATTAAAAGTTTATTTGAACTGAACTGAAATACGGCCTTTGGAATTCAGACTATTATAAGAGATTTACTTTCATACTGTAAAATATAAGAATTGTTATTTGCTTAAAAATCTGAAAACATCTAATTATGATTCTATCCCAATGGCATTATGTTTTGGCACAGTTTAGTAATCTGCAATGAATTTATGAAGTGCTTCAGTATTGCTTAAGTAGTTACTTACCCAAAAAAGCAGTTTAGCTCTAAAAGGTCACTGAGCTCTGAATATCATTGTGTAGATGGGAATTGAATATACATAAAAGCAGGGCCAACATAAGACACAGGTTAAAAAAGCAGGTGGCTAAGGAATAGAAGTGGATGAACTGAATGTATTCAGCAGAGTTTTCTACAGCAAGAGGTACTACCCTAAGGACATGCCTGTCGCACAAAGCTCTGATCTGTAGGGATTCCTAAGTTAACCCTGAAGGAGCTTTTTCAGCAGAGCTAGTTGATGTGTTTGTATGGCTTTTGGTACCCAAAGTAACTCTGACGTCACTGCCTGGCACTGCACTCTGTAGAGAGGACAGAGCCTTCAGGTCCTAGTGGAGGCTGGACGTACTCTCACCCTCCCTTTATGCTTCACGGTCTAAGCTCCAGAGCCTTTGCTTTGGGGATGGGATGAAATAGCTGCCGTTACCATTTTGTTATCAAATAAGGCAGTAACATGTCAGTTAGAGCACTGTGTGCTAATAACATCCATTTCAGTTTATGTATTTTTAACATTAAAGATTATCTTGCAACATTTTTTATTTCTTATTTTGTTTTGTTAAATTACTACTTCTTTGTGAGCTGAGGGTTCTTAATTTGATTTTTGAGTGTATAATTTTTAATAATACATATAGCTACTAATGTATATCACTATAATATTTCAGCATTCCTGAAATTAGATGTTTTTATAGTTACTATTACAATTTTTTTAACTGATGTTTTTTTAAAAAATTAAATTGTTATTTCATGGGAAATTTCTCGCAAAATGCCAGAATTTTCACCAAATACGGACTCTAGTTCCTGGCAGCACTAGACATCTCACTAATCCCAGGGATCTGGGAGTTTCTTGGAGTGCAGAGGTATTTTCATTGCTGATTTTGACCAGTGGGTCTGGTGAGAGCTGCTAGCTCCCCTCACTCTTATTTATTTGTACTTTCAAACATGGATCAGAGTGCCTGTTGTCTCAAATAAAGCAGAAAACATTTCAAGGAAAGCCTAAAGCAGGCTGTGAATTTTCCTGATGAAACAGACTGAAAAGCACTCCAAGATAAAGCGTGGTGATGTGTGTATGGTGGGAGTTAGCCTGGCCTTCAGGGATTGCTCCTCCTTGCATGCTTGCATGGCCAGTGCTCGTGGGGATGGGAAGTGTTTGCTGTATTTGGAGCTGTTTCCCTTTTCCTGGAAACAGCTGGTCCTTCTAGAGAGCTGGTTTTTTTGCTCCACATCTCCAAATGAAAAATTTCCCTTAATTAGGGTTCACCAGCATTGTACTGCATCTAAAGTGATGTCGGAGCTGTCAGCAGCTGGTGGACCCAAGAACATGCTTTTCCTTCTTTCTCTTCTCTTCTTTCCTGGCTTGGCAGCTTTAGCCCTTTTTCCCCACCATGAACAATGTTCAGTTCACTCTCTGTGCTTGGCAGTCCTCTCCTCTCTTGACATATGGCCTAGGGTGCCTGTCCCCTGTTGTATCCCATGCGAGTGCTCTAGCTAGAGCTCAGTCTTGGCAGGAAATGTACTTTTTCCAGCCGAAGGCCCAACTTCTGCTCTTCATAACTTCATGGGGAGCTGCTGGAGTGCAGTCAGAGAACACTGGCACTTTCTACTTTAGAGCCCAATTTTGTACTTAGAAAGCTATTTTTACCTGTAAATCATAACTCCCTCCTGTACTTGGTAATACAGACAGCAAATCACTGTGCAAAATGCTTCTGGAGTAAGGGGGTGATAGTAGTTTGCACCCTGTTTCCTTGGCTGATGTGGGGTTGTATCTCACGCCTCAGCCTCAGGAGGATGCATGGAGAAAGGGGCTCACGCTGTGGCTTCCCTGACGTCTGCCTGTGTGCTGCGTTGGGCTTTAAGTATCATCCTCTAATAGTGTCACAAGGTAAGATACAATGATTAACCGACCAGAGCTGCTGAGCTCAAAATAAAGTACGCATTTTCAGATTTTCATCAAACATAGCATAAGCAGTTAGGGTGGATAATAAGCTGGTAAGATTTTCACAGTGACTTATATTTCCTTTTAATTCATGGTGTTAGTACATGCCATCGGCCAATGGACTGTATAGTGGTAGAGGCAGTGGTCTTCCTTCCTTCTGGAAAACACCTTTTATAATTTTCTTGTTGAGGCCAAAAGAGAATAAATGAAAAAAATCAAGAGAAACCTGTTGTTGGGGGAAAAATATTTACAAAAACAAAAGGCAAAGAGAAAAGCAGCTTGCTTGTGACTATGGTTCTAATAACTGTGAAAAGGAGATCCTTTTTTAATTCAGGAAAGAAATCTTAAAGTGAACAAGTTAAATCTGCAGAAATTCTATACTTCTGGGAGGGATACTACAGGTTGTTTGGGAACAGAAAAATCCTTCCTGTTCCCTTGTAATGTTGACATGTTAAAATATATAACATTTACGTCATATCTGAAGTGACATTTTCTTGCTGCTATAACTTACACATTTCCATAGCAAGACTTCATTTCTTCTCCCTGTTTGCAATATCTTGACACAGTCAGGGAAACACTTTTTCATTAAATGCAAAGGATAGAGAAAAACCTGCCCAAATTCAGTTTTTACTGAGAATCCCAAACTTTAAAAGACCTTTAGTAGGAAATACTGTTCTTAGCATTTCCTCTGCTGCATTTTCATATAAATGATGCATTGCATCTTCTAGTGTTTTGATTTTCTAAAGGAAACCTTCCTTTTTGTGACAGAAGCCAAGCCAGAAATGGGTTAAGTGCTGACAAATATGGTACTAAAAGACCAGGAAATGAATTTCACAGCTGGGTTCTCAAACCATTGCTGAAATAACTGTCTATTTAAAGCTACATATAGGAGGTGCCAAAAATTAGAGTTTTCTTTTGATATATTTTGTGTGATTTCTATTAATTTTTATCAAGGTCCTTGTTTTGTAAATATTAGGTTTCTGTTTCTTACAGTAAAGTATTTATCTTAAACCTTTAATTTGGATTCTGACTTGTTACATGTCTGGCCAGCAGCATCCCATTAACTGCTGTGGACAGCTAAGCATGTTTCTGTGGTCAAAGCACACTTAATAGCCACTAATTTCTGTAGTGACTTTAATTTTTCTAGCTAGCTCAGGCAAACCCAGTGTGATCCAGAAAGAGAAATGTGGGTATTTGCTTTTGACCACATTTGGAAAATGGAGCAATTTCTCTGCCTCTTTCAGAGTGTTCCTTGTTCAACCATGCAAAAACCCCAACATAAATCTGCAGCAACTTCTGTGTCTGTGAAGAATCAACAGGAAAATTCAATCCAGAGTGAGGTATCAGTACAATGTGGGTGCCCATTCACCTGGAAGAAGTGACACAGCCAGTCGTGTTCTGTCTTTTAACATCTCCTTTTCACCTGACACCCAGCAAGGTCCTGATAAATTGACCCAACTCTGCTGGTTTCAAGAGCACCTCATCAAAGTCAGTAAGCTGAGGATCTGGACAGTATTTGAAGGATGCACGTGCCCATTCATGGTTGCTGTGTGAACTGTGTCGCTGTTGAAGTGACAATGCAATATATCCACAAGGATAAAAACTCCTTCATTTTCGGTCCCTCAAATGATCCAGATTGATGACTTTCCCATTCACCAGAGTGCTCTGTTAATATAGGGCTCATGAAAAATGAGTTTGGAAGATAAACATTAAGTATCACCTCCATATTTCCTGAAGAAAGTACAAGTTCTAAGGGCAATGAGAAATGTAGCAATATGCTGCAGTCTATGAATTATATATAGTGTCAGTACTCTTGGCGCTTTACTTACAGCTTCACAAACTGCCTTCCTAGCTCATGAACATGCAAAGTAATTAGAATGGCAAATAGCGTTAGTTTTTATTGACCTGTGGTGCCCCCTAATTCTCTGTCATGTTCTTGAACATCACCTAGGTGTTTTTCCTTCAACCTTAAATCAGGAGTTTGCAGTTTGTAGCATCGATTATTTGGTATTGTCTAGTTTATTGATGTGGACAGCCAAGGCTTCCACACTTGTTATCAGCTGTTCATTTATCCAATGATCTGTCATTATACACAGCAACTGTAGCTTGCTGAATCACTTACTATATAGTGTAAATGTCAGATATGAGTTCTGACTTTAAGAATTGCCTTTTATTCTGGGAGTTGCTGAGTCACGTTCTCTAAGTGTATTGTGCTTTCAGTAGTGGAGGTGATTTAGTATAAATGATAGGATTGTGGGGTTTTTGCCCACAACAGTGAGGTAAAGTGCAGCCACTGAAATAAAGCTGTACATTTTCATTTCCTATATAAAAGAGGCTTCCTTCAGCATGAAAGTGTAGGCTGGATGCTCATTCTTCTTCATTAATAATAGATAGGCAGATAGATGCACAGACATGGAGTAACGCTGCCCCTGAAACCATTTTGCTAATGGTAAAATAGATACACATGAGTGAGCAAGATTGCTTTACCCACTAAAAATGCAGCCTTGCCACCCTCCCAGAGAAACACTGCAAATCTTGACTAATGTTTTGTCTCATAAGAAAAGTGTGAGAATAGGAAGCAATTACTATCTAGTTCCTTTGAAATGACTGGAGAAATTTTAATGGGTGAACTGTAGTAACTTTAGCTGGGGATTAGGGTTGTGTTTTCTCAGCACAATGTTGATGCCTTTCAGAGCTAGTTTGTGCTGCGTAGCTCTTGTGGCTGAGTATCTGAGATGAAAAGTTCTGCTGTGGAAGGAATAGTGCTCACTACTGAATTGTCAGCACTATTTCTTGTTGCACTTATGTGGTCCTCAAAGGTGCCTTATTCAAATGCCTGTTTGACCTGACCCTGTTTAGCTTATGAGATCTGACAGTAGTAGTATTGCTTCAGGCTCTGATGTTACTCTTATGAAGTTCACCAGAAGACTGAAGCTAATAACTTACCGATGTTTGTTCTGTGCCTTGCAGTTTTTAAGTTGAAAGGACATAAAAAAATATGGTTGACGTGTCTTTAATACAATGGAGCAACATGGAATATATGTTCTTAATTTTTATCAGGACCAACCAAGCTATTATTTCTCTTTGATAGTATTGATTGACGTCTTGTAAGCAGGAGAAAAATAAGCATTCAACTAAATTTGTATTTAGGTGTTTATGACTCCAGTCTATTTCAAAGGGATAGGTAGCTACTAGGTTACATTAGACTTTCATGTACTGACTTATTTACTGTACGTGTTGAGTGGTTTTTGCAATGCAAGCATGTTTCAGTAAATAAAATCAATTTGCAACCAATGGGAAGGGAACAGTAAGTGATTTAACTTTTCATCTTTTTCTTTGGCTTAAAATGAAAAGCTCTCAAAGGGTATTGTTTATGACAAGTCCTATGGGCTGAAGTACTCTGAGAAAGTGCAGGAAATATAAAGCGCAGAATTGCAAACCAAAATGATTTAACAGTAAAATTAATAAACAATATAGTTGTAAATTTGTAAGGCAGCTTTGGGTTCTTATCCTCTGTTTTTTTCTGGTGTAGCCCTGCTATGGACCTAAAGAACTGTTTCTACTGGTCAAGGGCAGTGTGGTCTGTGTGGTCTCTGATTTTATTTTATCTTGGCTGGTGCTGGTTCTCTTGTGTGGGTACCTGTCTGCCAGGAATTGGTCTGAGATAATTTCATAATGGCTTGAGATGATAAAAGCCCTTTGGTTATATCAAAGCAGACTAGATTCGAGCACCAGATGGCTTTTCATCTTTACAGAGTACATATCACATTAGCAATCCAGTTGTGGATAGTTGAGTTGCCCATCCTGGGCCAGGAGTGGTTATAGTTTCTGGCAGGGAGGTAACAAATTTGCCATAAGCTGTATATGCCCTTATGACTTCTCTGGAATACACTAATGTGCTGCTTTTTCTTCCTAAATGTGAAAAGAGGTGCATCTGGAACAAGGGAGGTATGACCCTGCCAGGCTCTGACAGCTCTGTAACCTCTAAGTGGCCATAGCAACTGTATTTAGGCAGATGTTTTTAAGGTGAATATTGTTACCTGAATATATGTATTTACATGTGACTGTGCAGTAAAGCGATCTGATTTAGAGATGTCCTTTCAGTTGTGCTTCTCTTGGGATGTTGCAGAAATACAGGCAACTTAATTTTTGTAAATAAAATAGGAATGAGAGGTACTCAGTAAGTTTTTCAGCATGGTGTTGATGGAAGGGGCCTCAGAAATACTGTGGGAAGGATTGGAGGGGCAGAAAGGAAGACCTTTGGTACTTGGTTGAGTTTTCTGATATAAAATTCTGTTTGAAACTGGTAAAAAACATAACCAAAGCATCAAGTTGATGAAGAAATGTGTTTTCTGAAAAAAATGAGTTTTATCAAAGAGGAATATTAGCATTTTCTTCCTTGTGAAATACTTTTCTCCTTCCATAGCAAAAATTCTGGGATAAATGACAGCTTTTCTGCGGTGTTTTCCAGAAGGAGAGAATTTACTGTTTTCCTAACTAAAAGACTTTTTCCATCACTTGAGAAAGATGCTGCACTACAACTTTGGGCAGTGCTGCACTCAGAGGAAATACCATGATCACGGTCTGCAGGTGGGAAGAAAAGATGGTAGAGAGGTCAATCTGGAAAGGTGGTGGTGCTCAAGGGGGTTAGTATTGTGATGCCTACACCTCCAGCAATGACAAAACCTGTTATGTCCTCATCTTTAACAGGTTTCACACAGCCTATGCAAAGAAATGTTTCATAATTTACTCATATACAGAAGTTAATTCACTTGCGATTGTTTGTTTTAAACAAACTTATCAAAGAGAAATTTCTCTTCCATGTTAGTGGCTTCCCATACAGGACAATTCAAGTTCCTATAGATTATGCCAACATGACTGAAGCAGTATAGTAAAGCGTGGAAGTATTTCCAATTATTTCCTCAGGGATAATTATCAATGCGTTCATTCCAGAAAAGCAGTCACGGAAGCTGGGCACATCTAAAATATACATGTTGTATCGTTCTATCTGTAGGGAAAAATGCCCCTTTTTTGAGTTTTATTTCTGATTTCTGCTTATTTTCCACTTTCCAAACATGAATAATTCTATTCCCCACTATCCACTGTTCTGGCATCACAACTGGAATTGTGTATTTCATAAGCAAATACTGAGGTTTGTTTCAGCTGGAGCCCATGACGTGGGGGAGAGGTTAATGTGACCCATCATACTCTGAAGATAAGGAGTGGGAATTACATGTATTAGTTTAATGAAGAGCATATTGACTGGAAAGAATTACAGATGGTTCCTTTTCATCAAGTTGTGGGAGGGTCAGAGCAACTGCTTTTAGCACCTCCAAGATCTCTAGCTATCTGCCACTATCTATATTCCCCATCAGCCCAGACCTCATTTTAATGTTTAAAATGGTACCTGTTTTCTTTTTCTAGCCCTCAAAAGGGCTTTAATTCTTTTCCTTGTTCTGCCAGTGCTCTAGCTGCTACAGCTGTTGCTGTCACATTTAATAAGGACTTTGTAGAGTTTAAATATTGCATTGCTGCAGCAGCTTTTCTTTGGCGTAAGAGAAGAGCTTTGTTCATTAAGATGAAGTGCTCCTCACTGGTCTGCTGCTGACACGTGGGTTTCAGCTGAAGGTGACAGGAACTTGCAGCTTGCCCCAGTATGCACGTGAAGCTCCCTGCGGTGTAAGTGCTGCCTGAGACAGTAATGCAGCCAGCGATGGAGCTAGGAGCTTGCTGTGCTGTGTGGTAGACCCCATTCAGCACAGAGCCCTCACTGATTTGTCCCGGGACTATGGTATGTGCAAACTTAGGTCTTTCAAATAAGAGTTTTAAATTGACCACGTTGTAGTTCTTGACCTACAGTTGTGCCATTACTCCAACTTTGTGGTCACATGTTTCTCATTTTAGAATCTCCAGTGATACTTTTTCCTTTTATGCAGTAAACAGGTAACTTTCCCTTGCTCACTTGCAGACTAGGTGGGAAATAAGGCAGCAATGTGGACAGTAGCTTGACATTTTAAAATGTCAGGGGGAGGAGGAAGGGAGACTAGAACTTGATGTCCTCATGCCTACAGTAACTCAACTGCTTATTGAAATACTATTCTTCCCAGCCTTGAGCTCTGTATGTGTCAATCCAGCTGAATATAATTGGGGCTGTTTACTTTGACAGACAGTCAAAATTCAAGAAAAACATGGAAGAAAATACTCAGCCCCCAATCTGCAGTGTACTGCTGTATACCCCGCCGTCTACATTGTGTCTCCTCCCATTCTCCTTCCCCCCATACTCCTCCATCCTTCTGCACAACCAGGCTAGATACTTACATTCATTCTCAATGTTAAACTGTGCATTAAAAAAAAAAGCCTATTTCCTTCCTGAAGCTATTCATCATCTCCCTGGACCTTTGATGACATCCCCATCGTTTGATTCTGAATCATTCTCATGTTTTCAGTATGACAGAGAGTGATTTTATTTTATTTTTCTCTCTAACATTACAAAAAGACCAACCTCTCTTGTTAGGATTTCTTTTGAAGTATCCGGGGTGAAAAGAGCTGAGCTGCAGGATAGAAAAGTATTGCTAAAACATGACATTTTAAAAAATTGATAATAAAGGCTAGTTTGAAAAAGAAGTTACTGTGCAATGCATATATTCTCTTCTAAACATTACAAGCTGTTCTTTTGTTTGAATTTTCTGGGTGATGAAGGAAAACAGATGAGTGCTCATTTTGGTAAAAATACTACATTTCAAGAATATTATCAATTATATTTGGACACCTCGTGGCATGTTTCTATCCTTTAAATAGGATTGGTTTTGGCTTAGTGTGCTTGTACTCCTCTGATTCTGCTTTAATTCACAGACATTTGTGTTTCTCTGCTTTCACTGTTGGTAGCATGCTTGGTGAATAACAGCTTGCTGCTTTTACATTATGAAAATAAGAAAAGGAAATGAAAATGCAGATCCTTATCTTAAAGCAAAGATGCCTAAATTAGAGCAAATCTTTTTGTTGTTCTTATGTTTGCTAAATATAAGGCGTAGTCAAATCCCAGAAGCTGAGATGAGAAACATCTGCAGTATGGAAAGTGGCAATTTAAATTCTCAAATCCATGACATAGCTATGCCCGTTAAACCTGAACCAAATAAAAGTTAAACTCAAGCAGAGATTGTTTAAATGTTTGCATTTGAGGTTCTCCTTCATTCTAATGCATGCTTTTGTGTCTAGCTCAGAACTTACAACCAGACTGTGCTATATTGTTATGGAGGGAGAAAGAGGGAGTCTCCAAAGGGCAGCTGCAATCAGTGATCTAGCATCAGTAGTCCAAATGGGTCCAAAGACTTGGTGGAGAGGTGGAAGGAGGAGGCTAAAAGAGGTGCCTAAAAGCAATCCAGAGCCTCAACTGGCACAAATCAGCAGTAAAAATCTAGGAGACAGTGCTGCTTTGTACTGACCGAGGGCCTTTCTATTTCATTCTCTCTTGCTTATTATGGAGGTGGGTTTAAAAAGTTGTTCTTGTTCATTTAGATTCAGCTTGCAGCTTGTTGTATATGCCAAGGACCTTGCCACCGGAGAGGGCATTGCAAGATAACACAAGTAACAACAAGAGCAATTGTTCTCCTCTAATCTGAAGACCTAGTGTACCAATTACTATTTAAAATCATTATTTAAAGTGTTTGTCATAAACCCTTTCATAGCAGGAGCACTTTTGAAATATTAAATGCTGTTTTCTTTTTAGTCAGAGCAAGGATGGGGAGGGGAGATGGAGTCACTTGAAAGCACGTGGCTGCAATTTCTTGTATGAAGCTCATTTGTCAACATAACAGATGCACTGCTGTGGTGACGGGGTTGTTGTCGTGTGTGCTGTATCACTTCAAGGGTTGTCCTGGAGGCAAGATGTGCATGTAATATAAAGCAGTGGAGGAACGTAGCTCTGTTCTGTCTCTGTCAGAGGGCACGATGACTGTCCCAAGAGAAAGGGCAGATGCCACCGTGCTGACATGGTGCCGCATCGTTGCAGCACTGTGTGGTGGGCTGGCTGGCATAGCTCCCATGCCCCGGCTGCCTGGACGCTTCTGCGCTTCTAATGCAGGGACTGCTTGCTGAAGGGTCTCTGTGCTGCGGTCCATCGCATTGTGTAGACACACGTACAGTGTGCTTGTTGTCTGTGCAGCTGCTAAAATTAAACATGTAAGTGCAAGTTGCTTTTTACAGCCTCATCTTGATTTTCTCAAGGCAGTCATTTGTATTAGAGGTGGGAGGTTGAGACCTGATCTGCAAGGGGGTTGGCTATGGTGTCCTTTATACTGGTTAGTGTGAAAAACGAAGTCAATGAAATTGATAGTTACATTGGTGTAAAATTCATGGGAAACTGGTGCTAGGCTTTGAATATTTTAAAAGTATTTTTTCTAAATTGGACCTTGGTTTTGAGTTTTTGACCTTCAAAAGAGAAAAAGAGCATCTGAACAGATATTTTTCTTGCAACAGAAATGGCAACAGCAAAATCAACTCTGGCCTCTGATCAAGCCTGAGAAATTTCAGCCTGAAAAGGGAAGATTTGTAAGTCACTGACTGGGCACAGAAGTGTGGCCTTGTATGCATACTTGTATGTATAGCTGTAACTATTGTAACAAGGGCTAATGTGTGCCCACCAAAGAAAACCCCAAATGACAAAGCATAATGTGAGAAGTGTGGGAGACAGAAAAGTAACCAAGTGAGTTAAGAGTACATGGTTTGCAAGAAATCCATTGCAGCATGAAACTGAAAGAAAAGTGTTTGCGAACTTCCTGAGATGAATGGGGTCTAGACAGTTAACATCAGTAGCAAAAATCTAGGATGCAAAAGCAAACGTATATTAAGCTGTTTTTATCTAGGGTAGTCTTTTTGATCTAATAGCAGTTAGATAGGTGTGCTATTCCTAGACTCACTACCCTGTGCCACTGGCTGGGCAAACCATCTGAAATAAACAGTCTAGCTTCTATTAAGGTTAATCAAAGTAACTTGTGTTGTACTCAGTGGTCTTACACCAGTGAACAGTTGAGTGTGTGGTCCGTTGCAGACATACGTGGCAATGCTGGAGAAGAGCTGTTTGGATGCATAGGCTAAAGAGTTAGAAAAGTAAGAGGTGAGGGGAGCAGGCAGAAAAGAGCTTCCATTTCTATGGAACAGAGTGAATTTTTGGTGGGTGTTAAGTTTCCTTTGCCATGGAGAGCAAGCTTTTCAAGCCATGCTTTGTTCCCATCTAAAGAGAAACATATGCAGTTCCAGCTGTGAAAATTATCATGCAGTAAACTAGTCTCAGATGACTTTGCTGCTTCGTTTCATAGTTATAATTTTGGAAGCGTATCACAGCAAAGGCCTTCATCCAGGACTAAATTCAAATCAAGTTTTGAATTTTGAAATTAAAGTCAGTTGTGAAATCCCTCAGCATTTAAGAAAGCCCCTGAAGAATGTAACAGATGAAAAATGTATTTTATGTTGAACAGTTCATTCAAAAGGTAAACAAAGAGGAGGAGGCAGCAAAATAATTCATTCACTTGATTTTTGGATTGTCTTCTAACCACTGCAGAAAAATGTGAGGACCTTAAAATAGAGGTAGGAATGCACTGATACCAGGAGCAGCTATACACATACATTTTGCTGTGTATTGTGGAAATGATGCTACATACATCAGTTTACTCAGAGCTCCTCATTCTCTGCCTCCTCATCTTCCTGATGGTTTAGCTGCGTGTCTGGAGAAACACTTTGTGAGCTGCTTGAGCTTTCTGGTCTCGAATCTGACTCTTAAGTCCCTTACTCAGATATGTCAGGGGGGTACTCATGGGCCTTAATTGATTTCTGTGGGACCAAGGTGAAGCGTGAGGCTATTGCCTGTCCCTTAACCAATTGTCTGTTGCTGTTCAGCAAAACATAAACAAGTGTTTTATTCTCCTTGAAGTCGATGAGGTTTAAGCACAATGCTTAAGGGCAGTCACATAGTATAAGACTTTGGTGGAACAGGCACGGATTTTCAGAGAAGTGGTACATGTGAAAACCTTTGCAGGGTCCTTCTGGCTCCCTTGGCTGCCTCTGTTCACCTCCAGCTTGACTATGCAAGGCTGGCACACGTTAGGGCGCAGCTTTTCCAGCTGTGACAGCACTGCAGCTACCACTGTTGTTGTAAAACATCCAGTCCCTTTCTCTAATGCCCTCTAATCCCAAACACTTGAAAGTATATGGGAAACTTATGCTGAATCAATACCTTATGAATAAGGAAGCTTTTCTTACAGAGCTGATGATAGAAATGAATGTTTGGCTCTTGTATTGAACAAAGTGTACTTGTGCAGCAGTTTCATCTCCGAATGGCATTTTTAGCTGCAGCTACTAGAAACATGAATGGCAAAAAAACATGCTCTGTTGTGAAGGCTGTGTTGAAAATAAAACTTGTCTTGTACTCGTGTACGAAGAAATAATGATAATAAAAAAAGCTGTTCAGAAAGTGCTACTACTTGAATTAGGCCTGTCTTCATCTCGTTAAAATAAATGTATTTATTAAGTATGCATATCTTTATCTCTTATGTAATGAGAAGAACAGAGCCATATCACAGATCTGCAGTGTCTTTTGTACTCTACAAATTCGGTGCGACAGTCACCAGACAAAAAGTGATTTATACTGTGTCTTGTAATGGGTGGAATAATTAACAGTGGTGGCATCCATCACTTCTACAACATGCTTATCTCAGAACTTTTCCATTGATTCAAGAGAAAAGCAGGAACAAAACACAGGAACAGAACAATAAAAGTCAGTTACATACTCGGCCTTTTAACTTGGTGTGCCTAATTTGGATACCTGATGAATAAATCTCCACAGTTTGAATGAAGTGTTGCTTAGTAATGTGGACACAGTCTGGGTTCAGTTTGCCAGAAATTAGTTCAGCAAGGGCAAGAACAAGAGAAAAATAAGCCCCACAACTGTCTATGGAATTTGAAGGCTATCAAATGAGTTTTGATTCTGCCTTCTGCTGAGACACTTTCTTCACTGGAAGCATGTAATAGCTAAAGATTTTGGAAAAGTTTCCTGTCATTGTAAGGCATGCGATCTTGGATTCAAAGGAAGAGATGATATTTTAACAAAATAGTACACACAAGTAAATAATTGCTCAGCTCTGGTGTAACTTATTTCTGATTTCCAACACCTGTTCACTTCTTCAAAACTTCAAGTTTTTAAAAGTGAGACCGATTGAGAATCTGACTGACTTCATGCACTTCTCCTCTTTCATTCTTCTGGCACAGGCATACATTAGGGTTACTGTATCTCTCTTTTTTTTTTTTTTCTTTTTTTTTTTAATAACTTTTGTAAAGCTGCCTGCTAAGTGCAGTGCCATCAAACTGCATGGAAGTTGCAATCCAGTACAGTAGTACCCTCCGACAACAATTTGGGAGCAAAGGACTGTTGCATTAGATACGGAGCATGCCCTAGTGTAACCCACACTCCTCCTATGCCTCTTCCTGCAGTTCTTTGCTTGTTCTCTGCCATCAATAGTCTTCTGTTAAAAAGTAATTTGCTAGCTTTGTTGGTTTTAAAAAAATAGGGGAGCAGTAAGACACTGCATAATTCCGTACAAGACCTGGTGATAATTGTTCTCAGAAAACAATTGTAAAAATAAGATGTGGGGTTAGTCTTTTTTTCTGTATTGAAAGTAAAACACAACACCTTATGAGTATGGGAGTATTAGGTACAAGATTTATGAGAAGCTTAAGTGCAGTATGAAATTGGCTGGCTAAAGATAATAGCAAGGTTAATAAGAGAAGGAAATTATTTTCTGACTATAAATGATATTTGTAATTATGCAAAGTAAGGTTAAAAGGGCATTTGGATCTTGGTTCCATCACCTGAGATGGTTCCCTTAGCACTGATGTGTTCCTCAGCATTGCATGATGCTACATCATTTGGGGTGAGGTGAAGGAGGAAGGAAGAGTTGGTTAGCATGAGTACCTAAAACCAAATCAGATTTACAGATTTTGGAGATTTTACACAAGTAGATCTCAGTTTAAGGATGGGGCAGTTCCATGCTTTCTAGGAAAGGAAGAGTGAGAAGTTTATTACTTTACAGGAGTGCCTGTGAGAGCTCAGAGGAGGAAGTGTGGTTATCTCTAAAGGACACCACCAGGTCTGTCCAAGGAATACATTCAAAAGAGGAGGAGGCAATAGTACAGGTCATCATAGATACCATTATGTGTTGATATGGACCACTACTGGAGAATTCAGTCTGGAAAATCACAGTTTCTGTTTGCAAAGGAAGGAACCCAGGGAAAATATTTTGTTCACTTTTATTAAAATTGCACATTATTGTACGATTTGGGGGTTACTTCCATTATGATCTGAGCAGAACAAAAATTCCTTTCAGGCAAGAATCTTTCTGGTTGCTATAACTCAGCTCACATTCAGATGGAAAAGGAAGAAAATTTTTAGTTCTGTTGCCCTTGAAAAATAATGGCCTTTAATTAAAGAGGAATATTTTTGGTGAAATACAAAATAACAAAATATATAACTTTTCTACTGGTCATTGAAATTCAAAGCATTCTGAGTTCTGGCATTAGTGCAGAAGGAATTCTAATATAAATGTGTACATAATGTCTCTCACTGCTCCCATGCCACGTTGGTTGTATTCTTTGAGCACATGCAACTTTCTGTGAATTTGCTGACTGCTAAATAATAATGCATTTTACTGAGTTCCTTTAACAGCAGACACATAATCATCTGTTCAAAATAATTATGTAAGATTCTAGTTGATCTGAAGAAAGTCATATAGCTTTTTAGCCTATAATTAACATACAGACTTGCCAGCTTTGCTTTTTCACATAGAAATACGAGCAGTTGTGTATTTTATTACATTTTTACTTTGCTGGGAGTCTGGATTCCAAACTCTACAGAAAGCTGTGAAGGATTTACACACTTGGTGCTGTAAAACAGAGCTTGAAAAACATATTGAGTTTCTATGCAAGGGCCTGTTTCAGTAACAAAGCCTTCACTGCATCTACCTAAATATTCTTTAAAGAACTTTAAAAAAAAAAAAAAAAAGAACTAAAAAAAAAAAGAATATGAACATTTCCTGAGGGTGCAAGTGCTTCTGGTTTTAGTGGACATGAATCTTCATCTGTTACTGAAGTGCTTGTGATCAGTACATGGTAACAGATGTAATCCATGCTGGTAGAGAGTGAGTGAGTCTTTGTCCCCCACTAGTGGTTGACCCAGGATGATAAAAATACATCACAGCTGGCTGCAAGCAGCAGTACTCCCTTACTGATGCTGATACTTGTCTCTGCATGGAGATCTGAAGCTGCCAAAACTTAAACCTTCAGGGTTTCAGCTCTGCTGTTCACCCTATTCAACTCATGGCTTTGAAAAATTTATTAAATTTGGAATGTGTCCTTTTCAACTCCCAACAAAAGCTTGAACATACATACTGCTTGCACAGAGCATAGGATAGCTGGTGAATTCATGCTTCCAATATTCTGTAGGTAGAAGGATAGAAATAAAAATAATTGTTGTTATCTACTAGCGCTGTACCTCCTAATTTTTCCTGCACTTGGCTTTGGCTAAAAAGTTTTCACGTGTTTGGGTAAGTCGTCATGTAATCTCAGAAGGCGTTTTAGCTGGGAATGTGGAGGTGATTGTAAGAAAGCCCATGCCTCGGCAAATAACTCTTCTATAACTGGTAATATGCTAGCAGGGCAGCGTTCAACTAGCTTAGATTCACGCCAGTCCCAAGAAATGGAAGCTGGGGGAGAATATCGGCCATATACTGTTGTGAAGTGTTACAGTATTTGTCCTGCATCCAAACTCTTTTAAGACAGATCATACCAAATTCAGGTCTCTCATGAAATCAGAAACACGGTGATGGATTCAGAGATGTTAAATCAGTCACATGGGAGTGTGAGGAGGATTGGTACAGACCTTCCAGTTTTGGGCTATCACTTTGGGTTCAGAAATGAAGGGTACTGTGTTGCAAAGCACCTGATCTCAGGCTCAACCACCTTCTCAGGGGGTAACATAAAACCCAGGGCTGTACACTGGTAAATAACAGCAAGGGCTTTATTCATCATGGTGTCTGTGACATCAGCAGTCTTGTTAGAAAGGCAGCTCTATTCAGGTATTTTCATATTGGCTATTTTCTTCCTAAGGAATAAAAAGATCTGGATGAGAACCATATGACTTAAGCCTACTCAGAAGTTATCCACCACAACAGGAGCAAAAATTTGCTGGAGAGTCCTACTGGTGTTAAACCTCCGTGCAGACAGTGTCTGGCATCATTTTATTAGCAGACTAGCTATGCTGTTAAAAATTATATCTATTATATCCGTCCCAGAGGCGTTCATTCAGAAGAGAGTAATGGAGCTCAGCTGACAAAAGGGATTTGTCCGTTCGGACATGCTGAAGGGCCTTGAGATAAGAAATAATTCTCACATAAGCAGTTCCTGAGTTAAAATATTAATTTATAGGAAATACTTTAAAAATAGGTCTTTTGAGGAGATTTTATATGGCTCAGGTTTCTCATTTTTAGAAGCTTTAGAGCTTACCTCACCTGGTAAGAGTTTGCAAATCCAATCCCAATGATTTGTGTGTCCCCATTCACGCTTTTCAAGGCATAATAGCTTCCTGAGTAAGGAGTATGTTTTGCTCAGGACACAGCCATGCTGTGTTTTGGGGGTTTAGCTCAGGGAGCTCCTTCCTCTGGCAGTTTTACTGGACAAACCTTCGTCCTGATGGAAGTTCATTCACCTTCCCTGAATGGTGCGGCAGGGATGGATGGGCATGACTGCAGAATCCTGCCCTTTTTGTTTACTCCCTGAAAGCCCTCCCTGAGCAACCGGGTTCCAGGCAATTCTCTGACAGACTGAGCTGTCAGTTTTAAAATTACTTACAGACCTAGGAGGTACAAAACCAATGGAGAAACAACCCTACTTTTCTCCTTGGAGGAGCCCTGCTTCCCTGATACTGTATGCCCCACTCCATGCACTGTCCTGTAAGGGGCTGTTCTTTGTTCTGGCAGGGGGCAGAGTTTGTAACTCCCCTTTTACGTCCAATTTAGCAGCTGGATTTCAGCTTACATGCCAGCATGCATTTCTTGGGATGTTTCTATACCTTTGCATAATTAATTTTTAAGGTGCGATATCAGGTACTTTGCTAACATCTGAATTTATCACCTGTGTTGCTGCCTGCCCTTACTGTTGTAATTCTGCCAAAGAGCAATCAGTTTGTGTGGCGTGGTTTGTTCTTTATGTACCATGGTGCCTACTGCTTGTGTATCCATTACCCAGCAGACACGTAGAGACTGGTACTTTGAGGGGTGGAGGAGGAGGTATGGGGGTTATTTTGCTCTTATTGTTGCTAGAAACACTGAAGAACTATGAAGGCTACTGTGCTTCTGTTGAGCTCATTCTTTAGTTGGCGTAGAGCTTGCCACTCCTCTAAATTTGCTCAGAGATTACATATGCTCTAGCTACTAAAACCCACTGGTCAGCAGTGTACAGGAGGGGAATGTATTGGTTTTCCCTTTATCTGTTTCTGCAATTATTTCTTGCTAACTTCAAGAAGAAGTCTGGTTCAAATAATAGAAAAGATATCAGGAATGTAGCTGCTAGGAGAAATTGCCCTTTTTCCAAGAACTGCTTTATATTAGTAGATTTTTAAACATTTGGATTATCATCTTTTCAGTGGCAAAGACAGTGTCAAAGCCGCATTTGTGCCTGCTTGCCTCAGATTGCAGATTAAGAGTGTGTTTAAAACTGTGTAAAAATGCCGTTTATAAGAAAATACAAGAAAATTGGACTGTGTGGAAAATGGACTTAAACCAATTGTCAGGAATGAACTGTAGAGGGCTTGGAGACATGCATTGTAGCTGGCCTCTCTCTCCCTCTTGGTTTTGGGAACATCTGACGTTAATCTTGATTGCACAAAATGAAATAGAGGCATCCCAAATCTCTGCGAAGTCCCCCTGCCCCTAGGGTTACTTTTGTATTAATTTAATTTACAGGAATTTAGAATAATTTTCTTAAAGGTGATCTGTGAGATTAAAGGTTTCTCCTTGCTTTGATGCAGTTGAGAGGCCAAAGCTTGCAGGGACTCAATGAAGCACTCAGGGAAGGCCAGGTTTTTTTCTCTGCTTCTGATGAAACTGCTATTGCATTTGGTGAGACATTCCCAAGTAATATCTACTGTTTACTCACTGTTATTTGCTATTGTCCAGGCAGAGTGTACTTCCCTCCCCAACCTGCAAGAAATATGAAATTTGCCTCTGGCCCTTTGGATTTTATATTAAGCTATTTTTCAGTCTTTAGTGAAGAAAATTCTTTTTCTCGCTGCTTTTTTCTCAGTGCTAGAAGTGGCAGAGTCTGGTCCTGCCATCTTGCACTTCTGCATCAGCACTTCTCTGACTACCGCGAGATTTTTTTTGTTCTTCACCGTGTAGCTCAACCAGAGACTCCCTGTTGGTCCTAACAGCCTGTCCGTAGAGTACAAAAGTTGTTATTCTCTGCAGTGCCATGTGCCGTGGGGTCTTCTAGTTGTGTGCACAGAGGTAATGCTTTCTGTCTGCTTGCGAGGTACACGGTATCACAGGTGCATGAAAGACTAGATTCTAAACCTGATTTTCCTGACAATAAGACATGGAAACCTCTTCTTCCTTTGTACACAGGCTGGTCTAGTCAAACAGACCAGGGAGGCCAGGCCTGGAGACCTGGGTGTTGGTGGCTGGAGCAGCTCACCAGAGCCGCTGCTCGTTTATAGTGCCAGAAATCTTCTTACCCTCAGACGATCCTGCCTTATTGTGGCAGCAGCTTTGTCTGCCTAGAGCTGTCACAGAGCTTTCCTGCGCCTGGGAGGGGGATGAGAAACAGGAGAAGTATGGAATTAAGAGCAGCAGCAGGTTTTGGCAGTAGCTGGAGAAGGCCGGCTTGCCTGCAAATCCCAGCAAGTCTACTTCTAGCTCTGAAGTGAAAATACATGATAAAATCTCAGGCAGGGAGCACTTCACACAGCCTCAGACATGGGGAGGCAAGGCAAAGAGGAGGGATGTTTTCTTTATTGTTTCTATGAGTGCTTTCACCCACTATCATCCACCCATTTTTTTTTCCAGGCATTTTTCACAATTCTGGATTTTGTTTTGCTTTCTCTGTTTCCCCAGATGTTCTCTGCAATAGTGTGAGTGAGGAAGATAGATGCATAATTTCTTCACATCCCCAGTATTTAGTTAGAGGGGAAGCTTCATGTACGTGTACAGACAGGCACATACACATAGGCGTGCAAAAACGTGATGACTAAATACTGCAGGCTCAGAATCGGGCATCCACAGTGGAACTATTTCCACAGATACAAGCTGTCAGCCTACACATGTTCTGGCACCTACCTAACTTTACTCAGACAGAATACTTCACTATTTGCCATAAGGAATAGAGGCTTTTGAACCCAGGTGTAAAATGCAGTGGCACACCAGGAAAGGCTGCTGTGCTCTCATTCTGGCCTACAGGTGTTCTAGACTGTAAGTGGCCCTGTGTTCCCATTTGCAGTATGGTCCCGTCAGGTGCTTTATATCCTGTTAATTACCTTGCATTGACCGTTGGCTATCTCTGTAGTTATAGAACTACTGAAGTAATCTCTCATTATGCAATTTGGTGTATGCATAATTATGAAATTATAGTGTGTAATTTATTCATTTTGAGACAGGCCTATGATAAAATCCACAGCTGCTTCTTTCTCTAGGAAACCCTTTTTTTAACTTTAAAGGTTGAGTGGGAGGTTCCACAGAGCAGGTGAGGGGCTGTGTTTGCCTGGAAAGAGCACAAGTCACATCAGTGCCGGGGGACAAGAGGCCAGAGCAGGTGGCTCCTGAGCAGACAGCACGGATGGCACACAGAGACTGGGGCAATTCTTTCTAGCCAGCGGGTGTGAAGACCTGCAGGATGTGCATAGCCAGCGCGCAATCTTGTCATGTGTGGGCACCCTGCACTCCTGCGTGCGGGTCAGTCGCTGGCCTGATCCTTCCCGCGCTTTTTCATCTTTGGTACATGCAGCATCCGCACAAGGCACTGCTACGCACCCCCTAGGTTCTAGCCATGAACAGGATAGGGAACAGTTCTGCTATCCCATGCAATCAGATAATTGATCTGTCTTAGAAATACCCCCAGTAAATATTACACCAGCAGTGGTTTTGCACTTTCCTAGCAAATGGCAGCAGGGTTGCCTTCCACGCTTCCAGTTCCTGCCCCACCGAGATCCAGTGGGGCAAGGAGGAGGGTACAGCAGCAGTCAGTGATCGTTGCATTTTTCTAGCAATCAATATGGTTTATCTCAGATCTGATGTATCTTTCCACACTTGGGTCTTAATGCAGGTTTAGCAAGCGGATTGCTGTAGAATTCATTACAGAAGCCAGGCTGTTACTGCATTCAGGTTTCGATAGGGGAATGGAAATGTGAAACATCTTTTCGGTGAAACAAAGGAAGCTGATAAAGTATGTCCTGTGAATTGAATGTTAATGCTATTACAGGGCAAATACTTGAAGGATTGAGATGTTCTATTGAGAGCAGATCTGATCACACACCTTTAAGTGAATTCAGTGCCTTTTAACTCCCATCTTATTTCCATTTAGAAGTGATAAAATGACTTTCAGATTCAAATGTGAATTCTTTTGTGGCGATTTAGATTTTCATATAGACAAGGTATGAAAGTATCTCATTTTTTATTGTATCTACATTTTAACAGGAATTTATAATAAAATCGAAATGTAGCTTTTTATAGAACCGTTAGGTATTACTCAAGAACTCTTTACAATTGGGATTGTTTTAGCTCCTAACATTAGCAGCTATGTTTTAACCCAGCCTCATACAATTACATGTGGTTAAAAGACAGAGTTAATTTTAAAAAAATACATATTTAATTGACAAGAAAATCTATCAAAATCTTTTAAATAATACCTTTTTTTTTTTTTTGGTTTGTGAAATGCTGTCTCATCAATATGGATCTGTCCATGGAAAATCCTAGATGTTGGTGGAAATGCTAGAGTATTGGCAAAAGTGAGCACATTACAGGAACAGCCAGGAGGCTGATTGTACATGCAGTCATCTCTGGGAGAGTGAAGTTCTCATCTCCAGTTACCTATTTGCCCTTTCTACCAGACTACTGCTGCTTCTATTCCGGTGTCTCCTATTCTGATGTTTATTCAGTGTTTTGGGAAAGAAAGATCAGGATTTGCTCACAGATTAGAAGCAGTTTTGGAAAGAAACTGTTTCCTCCTACTTTCCTGCCAGATTGAATTGCTGTTTTCTGATTATCCTTAAATCATTGCAATTGTAGAGAATGGAAAACGGACATGAATTATGTTTGACCCAAACTCTCAGTCTTAGCTTGCACACTGAACATACATCAGCCCTTAGGGTATCCCTTGGTGTCATAGCCTAAGTAGTTTCAAGGTCTGAGGATCATTCCATTTAATGCTGTTGTCACAGGTGATTAACGTCATGAGCATCTTCCCATTGCAGTGTTTCATTATCCACTCTCAGCAGTAGAAGGAGAATTGGTTAGTGCCACCCCTGCTCTGGGTCGGGTGCATCTCTGGGCGCTCTGCGTGGCTGAACTGACTGCTCCCCACCCAGGTCAGAGATATGTGGAAAGAGACGAATGCCTTCTGCTGTGAATTGCAGTGTAGCCCTGGGAACCGATACAGGAGCCCACTGTGTATGTCCTCTAGCTCGTGTGTATGATAGTGCAGGGTGGGTGTATTATGTCCCCTGGCAAATGAATTAGCAAGTCCCTTACTGTGTTGGATGACAACAGGACAAAGATTTTACTAGAGTCCAGAAATCTCACTAACTCAAACCAGCTCTCACTTATCAGAGCAAACCTTGCCCTCTTTTCAACGCTTTGAATATTTAAAAATGTAAAGCAACCAAAAAAATGGGAAGAAGACTCCTTTATGGCTGGATATTTCTTTTCTTGCAGAATATTTCACCCTAGTCTTAGGCACTATTTTCTTGTCTTTAATACCTCTTGATTGCATCTTGTTATCATCTTGTCTTGATTGGCTTTGTGGCTCGTTACACAAAAAGGGTGCTAATCTTTGTTAATTAGTTCCTTATTAGAGTCAATTGAGATTTGTAGCACAAGAAGCGAGCTGTATTTCTGATGATAAATAATTGGCTGCTAAGGAATTCTTAGCGTGAAATTGTGTCAGTATAAGTGATGATACTTTAATATTTTATGTGGTTTTGTATGTGTTTACTACAGTTCTTGGTTCTTCCAGCTGCTGTTCGCAAGACTTCTTTTTTTGTCCTGTAGTTGTGTTACTAGTTTGAACATAGCTTTCTTTTCCGAGATATTTCTCTCCATGTTACATTCTGTGATTTCATTACTTTGTTGCTAGAGAGCTATTTTGTTGAGAAAATTGTCTTCTTTAAATGGCAGGAAGTACTTTTATTGCTTTTTACACTTGTCTTTATTCTGTTGTGGGTTTTGCTGTGTCATAGGATTGGGTATTATAAGGTCTTTGGAGAGCATTAACACCTGAAATGTTTTCTGGAGAACCAGCAAGAGGAAATGGGATGTAAGGTTATAGCACTACTTTAAATCAGTGGGGATGCTCCTGTATTTCATCAAAAACCCGAGTCATTGCTCTGTACCTGGTCCCACTGGTGATGACCAAGATACCATGTTGTGGTATCACTCACAGCTTACCTCAGGTGCTGCTCCTGGCTCAGGAGGGAGAACATGTGGGAACTGGAAGGAGTAAACCCCCTCTGTGCTTGCTTAGCTCTGGGACCTACCCCAGGAGATCAGGCTGAACCCAAACCAAGCCTTTTGCTTGACTTTCTGGTATGACACAGTGCTTTTCCTGGGAGGCAAAAGAAGATATGCTTTACAGCATTAATCCCTATCAAAACAAACAAAACCTTAAGAGACCGAGTATTTTGAGACCTGTGTTCCCACCCCACTCTGCTACAGCTCCAATGCATTGACCTGGGTAGTGTTCCTTTCTTTTCCGTAAAATGGGAATATAGACACACTTCAGAGTATAGCGATGAACTGAACTGTAGAGAAGTTGAGTCTGAGTTTTTCAGCCAGTGCTAGTGGAGAATCGTCTCAGGCCAGAGCGGGCACCTCTGCTGCACAGCTTTGCTGTCCTAGTTTGTTTGTGTAGAGAAGGGCAGCTATCGTTGTATGCTTATTAAACCAAGCAACAGGAACAAGCAGAGGGGGAGAACATATGTGTAACCTCTAACTTAGTTTTTAGTCTATTTGTAGCCTGGATACTTGTATCTATTTGTTTTGATAACATGCAGGGCTCAGATGCCAAATGTCCCTGCTGCTGTGTCACGGTCAGCAGCGTTATGTGGAAGCGTGGGATTTCCCTGTGTGGCTCTCCCTGACAGAGCCAGGCACAGCCTCTTGCAGTGTTCCGCCTTGCCATAATGCATTCATTTCAGTAGGACACCTCATAATTATGTAGATTACTGCTTTGCAGAAGGGTTGGGGATATTCTTGATATGGGTATCCTGATCTGGGAGATACGCATATCTTTGTGAGAGCTTTGATTTAACATGTTTCTTTTCCCAAGAAGAAGCAGAGAGAGCATAGTATGGGTAGTCTTACACATTAGGGGTGGTTTGCTGCATGAAAGAGAAGTGGGGCAAAAAGCCTGAAAAAAGTAAGAGAGAGAAGTGTCAGTTTGAGCTGTACTTTGTTAAGAAATCCTTGGGTTATATGTTCCTCTCAAGTACTGTCAAGTTCTGCATACCATTAATTACATGTTGCAGAGCAGAAAAGGAAGTCAATTATTTTAGTCCCAATGATAAATTTTGAAGTAGTTTAGCTAGCTTACTGCTTGTTTTCTACTTCCTTACATTATGGATGGAGCCTAGAAATGGCCCCCCAAATATATAGTTTATGATTTGCTTTTTATTGTCCAGCAGTACATTAATTTTATAAAACTGCCAGAAAATTTCTCCTGTTCAAATAACACCCATAGAAAAATTATTATTATGACTCTCCCCAGAATCACATTTATTTTGAAGTTTGCTTTGAAATGGTGGAGGGGCATCCTGGATCAGGTTAACTGTATTAAGTTATATAGCTGGACTTTTTAATTTTGCAGAAAGGTCAGATCTCTCTCTAGCTAAAATCCTATGGGACTTATACCTTCAAGGGGCTGCAGCTTCAGTTCTGCATATTGGCCACTAGCTGCTTGTTCTCTAAACAGTAGGATTTATCTAAGTAAATATTGAAATTCAAAGACAGGCATGTAGGAATCATGCTTGGTATCCATGGGGTGTGCTTGCCTCAGCACAGTTGCTCCAGTATTCCCATGCCATGCTGAACTCTACTCATTTATCCAGTGTGTACCCGCATGAGGGAGGACACGTACCACTCAGATGCTGACACATCTCCACAGACAAGTGTGTCGGCAGCAGTACGGGCTGTGCTACAGCTTTGCAATTAGTTCAAAACGGCAAAGCATTTTTAAAAGCATCCACTGTACCTGCAGCTGAAATTGATCATATTGTGTACAAATCTGTAGAGCCTTGTGATACAAAATCCATCCTAACTTTAATCATAAAATTACGTTCTTTTACCGCACACTACATAACCTGGTTTGTACCAATTTGTCAGTCTTTCAGCTTACCTTTCTGTCTCTAATCTATCTAATATACTGTGTGAACCATGGTCTGGCCATGGACCTTTACATTATAGTTGGTAAGTCTTACCATTTCTTTCAAGCAATATAATTTCATAACAAACTGATTTTAAAAAATAGTAATACAAGAAACCAAATACTTATAAACAGGCTAACCTCTGGGCATTCTGTTTTACTGTGTGGTGGTCGGAACTCATATGCAAAATAATGCTGTCTTATTTCTCAAGGATATGTATCAAAGTCTAAAATAATTTCGGTATTTGAATTACTGAAGAATCACAGTACATATCAAAACTTTTTTGCTTTTGAGATGCTGCATGCAGAGTGATGCAGCTTTAAATAGTGCATAAGGTATTTTGACAATGAAGTATTTTTTAAGACATAAACTGAATGTGAGTTATGAGCTTTATCCTCAGTAGTCAGAATAATGCATTTATTCCCATTAGTGCAAAAGAACTCATAAATCAGAGTGGCAAGATATGATCTCACAAATGCTTGCATGTATGCAGATGCATGTATTCTTCCTACTCTCAACTGAATAGTTGTATTTGGTTCATTATCTTATACCATGCTGGTGAAAATCAGCATAGCTCCCTTTACAGTCTAGTGAGATAAGCTGCTTAGGTCCAGCAGACTCTCCAGCCCATAGTGATAAATAAGTTGGGAATATTTTGGTCTTGAATTTTGTATTAATAGGACAATTTGTGGCAATTTTTCAAAGATTATTTCTGTGCTACAAGTCAGAAGTCCCTAATTGAATGAAGATACAACCCTGTGTGGGCATACTGAGCCTTTCCAGTACTGAATATTTCAATCGCATGTACTCTAGTGAGTGCTGTCACGAGCACAGAATTTCAAATAAAACTAAAAAAGAAAAAAAAAGGGGGGAAATCAGTGTGGGGTAGCCAGTATCTTGGAGAAATGTATACGTTACCTGTGCTTTTTAAGCTCTCCTTTGAAGCTTTCTGTGACATGCCTTTGGTAACCTGGTTTTCAAAGTGAGATAGACCTCTGGCACTGAGCAGCTTCACCGGAACATGGAAAATGCTGTGGAGTCAAACCAAGCAGTGGTTGGAATAGGGTACTGCCTCCATTCCCTGCATGTTGTTCTTTTGCTGGTTCTTGCTGCAAGAGTGTAACTTTCTGCAGTGTTTAACAGAAAATGTCACCAAAAGATCCTCTTAATCCAGGAGTGACTGCTAATTAGTAGATGAACTTGCAGAATGGGCAGACAGCTGTTCCACTGTATCCCTTCTGAGTCTCTTTTCTGTTCTGGACATGGAAGTATGTGCATAAAATGAACATTATGGTCTAACATTTGAAGCAAAGGTGTCATCAAGGGACAACTCCTGTCAAAGGAAGACTCCTCATCTTAATGATTGCCTATCTAACAAGTTAAGAACATTTTTACAGTGAAACTAAAGAATTAAGCATAGTGCAGGACAAAGTCACAGTCTTGTAAAATAATAATAAAAAAAGATTATAAAAGAATACATTAGCACCTGTCATTTAAAAAATGATGAATCCTGAACTGAAGACTGTCATGAATAAGATAAGGATGCAGCCCTCCAAGAAATACTTTAGGGGATTTCTTTTAATAGACCTGAAAAATATGCCTTGGGCATAAGACCACAGAACAGAGATTTGAAAGCCTCAAGCCTACTTTCTCTTTTGCCATTGTAATTTGACCCAGCTATTGTACTTAATCACTGAATATGAGGTAGCTACAAGTTCCCATCCCTCAGATAACTTTTTAGAAGTTCAATAATTGGAAAAGTTTCAGCTATTTCCCATCATGGCTAAGTGGCTGGAAAAATACAGTTAAAGCCCTTTCTTGAGCATTTCTAATGAAGAAAGGCACTTAACTGGGAACCTCCCATTCCCAGTTGTTCGTTAGTGGCATGCGAAGGGGAAAACAGATTTTAGAGTATTAAGACGTTTCAGTGAGATGCCTAAGGGAAGGTAGGGAACACTTGACATGCAGTGAACCCAAACTTACAGGAATCCAATAACCTCATCTCACTAAAAACTTAGGTAGTTGAGTGCCAGTGGGAGCTGAAAGTGCTTAGCCTTGTGTGAACAATCTCAGAGATTGCAATTTACTCCGGCACTGAGGCCTGCTGGAAAGGGCCTGGTGGTTACAGTGGATGCCAAGTTGAAAATAAGACAATGGTGTGTTTGATTGCAAATAAGACAAACCACACACCAAGATACATTGTGAGGGGTAAAGTTGGAAGATAAGGGAAGAAGGCAATGCGTGTCCATTCTGACTTTGTTCTTGTTATGGGAGAATCAATGCTGATCTAAGGATTTTTTGGTTTTGATTAACAATATGTGTACTATCTGATTCAGAGCACGTTTACTTCCGTTAGCTCACTTGGAGTACTTTAGTTCGGGCTAAATACCTGGGCTCAGTTTGAAAGTACTTGAACTTTACTTGTATAAAATCTATGAAGTATTAAAGAATGGGCTTCCAAAGCATATTTCGGACAGTGACTCCATGTCACCTTGAATATCTTACTGTAATATTGAAGAAAAGGTTGGATCAACACTTGTCAGGAAAGCAGTGGTAGTAGAGGATTGTTGAAGGTGGAGCTGATCCTTCCTTGGATGGGGGGAGTGGTAAAGATGGTCTCTATGAGTACCTTGCCACTTTCTGTCAAAGAGATTTGTTGGCTCTCAGTAAAATGTAGCAATGATAATATATCTAGCTGCTTTTATTTCTCTGTCTGTCACTAGTTCTACTCCTGAGACCCTTTAAAGCACTGCAGATCCCTGAAGCATGAGAACTCCACCATCTATGAAGATTTGGCAGTGTGTGTGTACATGTGCAATCTGTGCTCACATCAGTCTCATTTGATTCTTTGTAACACTCAGTGTACTGAGTTGCCCAGTTATTTGGCAGTCAGAATTGTGACCAACAGTTGTACTATTGATTTTAATGTAACTTATTCTTAGAAATTTGAACATCCCATTAGTTGTTTACAGTGGGATCCTTTGAAAAAGTTGCAGATTAATGTACCTTTTTATTGTAAAAATTTTACTAACAGGAATAATATCCAAATGCAGTTTGTTTGAGAGTTAATAATGTCATTCTCCATGCTGTCCTCAGGCAAGCAAATGACATTTTGAAATATTAACTTTCAAAATGTATGAAAGACCCTGTACTCAAAGTATTGCAGAAAATCAAAAACATTGTCTGTTACATTAATGTCTTGATTTCAGACTCTGTGAAACCATTTAATGAAATTTACAGCTTCAGTTCTCCTGCAGACAATCATGATATATTAAAAAGTTGATGGAAATAGATGGGCTCTGTATAAACCTTCAAAACAAAACCAAAAGGATTATGAGTCTGAGTTTGGCTGGATAACACATTAATCATCTTTTGGAAGTTATTGTTTAACAGTAGTATGCAGGATAGTCTCTTAGAATTCAAGTCAAACGTATTTAAAGAGGGGTTTGGTTATTTAGTTGCAGTTTCACTAGGGGAGGCAACACTTATGGAAGGCACTTCTGCAATTGTGAGGTTTTTTCATTCTCAGTTTTGTCCTGTGTCTGAGAGAGATGGTTGGAGATAGCAGAATGACACCTTCTGGATATTTTTAGTCTTATGCTGGTTTGTAATATTGTATTTACACCAACCGTTGGAACGGTCACTTTATAAATTGGCATAAAGTCGCACGCTATCACAGCTAACCGGGCAGCTGTTTCTGGATATTACATTTCTTCAATATTCCACCTATTCCGTCATTCTAAAACAAAGGCGGTGAGGGAATTCATATTAGTCTTACGCTTCGAGTTAAACTATATAAATTTGAACAATGTGAGTTTCCTCAGTTCAGTCAGTAACATGTCTCGTCTGTGGGGTTGAAGAGCATCTAAGCCAACTACAAATGATGTTGCGTATCATGCTGTAACTATGGTGTGCCTAAGAGCCCACCAGAAAGGGTGGGCTCCACTCCTCAAACTCTGTTTTCATGGGATAGTTTTACTCCACCTTATGTAGCTGCATTCTCAACTGGTCTGCAGGGAGGTTAGCTGTCATACTGCAATGTGCACCTGAACTTTGCCATTTTAAATGGTTTGAGAGAATGCCTCCCTCCTGAGTGCTTGTGTTTGTGGAGTCTCAGCATGTCAGTGAGGAACTATGAGAAACCAAGATGAAGAGACAGCCTTTCACATAGCAGTTGCACAAAAATGGGAAGAAAAGCAGGACATGCACTTAGTTTTTCAGTTTCCTAGCCTTCACATTGACAATACGCCGACTTTCCTCCCTCCTGCATGTGGAACTCAAGGAGATGCATTGCGTCTTTACAGGGACACTCCTTGTGCTATAGAAAACATTTGCTCAGCACCCGGACTCAATTGTTTTCTTTCTAAGATTTGAATGTGTCATGTTTATCTCACCCACTTTTGTGGTAGATCCTTGAGATAAAAAATAAAAACAGTTCAGGCTCATACAACTCTGGTATAGATCAATGCATCTTGTCTTCCAACTTGAGAAAACTTTTACCATTTGGATTCCTCAGACTAGAATTAACATCAGTGAATGCAGATACCTCCATGCCTGGAAAGGCATAGAAAACAGTGAAAATACTGACTACTGTCCTCAGAAGAAATCCTTTCTCTACTGGTTTTGTTAGTCTCAGAATAAAAGCTAGATTCTGAAAGGGACCTCAAAGTAAAATGGAAGTGAACTTAGGCCACATTACAAGCAGGTTTCAGATTTTGTGTAAATCTAATAATGTTGGAAGCTGCTGGCTGGGCTTTGCTTAAAAAACAAGTTTTCACATAGCTTTGACGCAGTTGGCCATGAAATGAAAATGGAAACCACTGCCTACTGACCAGTATGGATGCACAGTTCAGGGCTGCGCAGTGGAAATTTTTTGGGACTAAGATGTTTCCTCCTTTCACCTTTACCTTCATCTATCCCTTGACTGTATTCAAGCCTGAAATTCTCATTTAATTTGGAATATTGCAGCAGCTTTTGTACGCTGTGTAATTCGTGGTTCCGAACTCCGTAGCCTGACACTCATTATACTGCATGCAATGTTCTTTGTCAAAAGGGCAAGAAGGGGCATGTGCTCAATATGGATGAAGCTATCTGTATGAAAGGAGGTTCTAAGACTGTATCTGCACCATTGAAGGATGAGGCCGTTTGGTAGTCACAGCTGAATTTTGGCTTAGTCAAAATGTTCACTTGCCTGCATGTTCCCCATATGCTGGTGAACAAACATCAGCATAATCAAGCATGAAATAAGAGCCCCAATTCTCAGATGAAAGAGTGAAGGTGGATTTGCATTCATCACCCACACAGGCATATCATTACGGAGTTTGATCCTTATCTCTGAGATACTGCAGAATATGTACAAAAGCTGCTGCAAACCGTTGTGCTGCTGATTCCTGCACAGACCTTAAGGACTCATTCTCTGCGTGCCCACGTAAATCAGCACAAGGACTGTGCAATGCCCCCTTTACAGCATGGGGATAGGTGAGTGACATGTTTTAGTAAATTTTACAGTATCCAAAAGGCAAGGCTACCATGTGATACACTTCCACTCAGGAGGCATTAGTTTTTTGCCACAGAATTTGTGTTTCTTAAAGGAAAACATTAGCCCATGGCTGTGTCACATAAGCAAATGCAGGTATTAGAATTGCTCTCCATTTTGTTGTGTTTTTTTTTTCCCCGGTTTAATGAGTTTTCTTTCTCAGTGGAAATCCCATTTAGCTTAAACTTGGGTGGTTTTTTTTCCAAAGTATAACCTCAAGCTAAACTCTTTTGCTTATGCTGCTTTTTTTGCAATGGTTTAAGCTGCAGTTAACCTTCCTATTAGCATTTTAATGGAAAAAGAGATCCTACCACTTAGCAAGAAGTTTTTTCTGCTTTCACATGGCAACATGGTAAAGGTATGAAATGCTGCTTTCCAATGTTTTCAGATTCCTTCTTTTCCTACAGCAAGAGTCTTCTCTTTATTGATATAACTAAGAACATCATTTGGCAGAGACTTCCCAGGTCATCTGTTTCAGTCATTTCCTTTATAACCACATCAAATATTTCACATTATAAATTAGTCAGTCTTGTTTTAAAAGAAATTGAGTTTTCCCCCCCTACTTTCTTTAGTCAAAGTTTATTCTAAATGCTCACTTTTCTGGTGGTTAAAATACCTCTTCATAGCTTAAATGAATTCATGGTCAATTATAGCCACTTGTTCCAGTGCCAATAATGTCCTTTAGCTGAAACATTGTTCTTTTAAGTAAAGATGACTTCCCAAATCGGATTTTGTTGCCATAGTCCTTCCTTACAAATGTCCCCATTGTGTGACACGGTATGGGGAGCCCTTTCCTTAGTGCGGATCTGAAAGTGGGTCAGGGCATTGTGTGCCTAAGTAAATAATATTAAATGTACTGTCAGCTTTCCGAAGGCACTGCAGGGTCTTTCTAACACCCTCCCAAAATAGTGGAGGTTAAGCCATTGAAAATCAAAGGGCACACAGTAGACTTACAGAGGCAAGAATTATTTATTAAAAGTTCCCAAGACAATACATACTTTAAAGTAAATGTTATAATTATAGCTTTGCTCCTGCCTTGCTAGGGTTTGCATTAGATGTTAATTCTATTATTAAAAATTAGATTTGTTTTATTTATGATCCTGTTTTCTTAGAAGACAGCTATTGATCAAAACAGACCTCACCTTATTAAAAATTCAGAGCATTATCCGGATCAGTTGTCAAGCTGGATATATTAAACAAGAATATGTTTTTAACACTAACAGGTACAAAGTATTGTGCCCAGCAAGAAGGGGAGCCAGGCACACCTACAAAGTATATCCCGAAAACCCAAAGCACCCACAGGGGCCCAGGGGTGAGAGCACATTGTGCTGCTGTGCCGATGGACCCACAGTGATTCCTTGGTGCGTGACCAGCGTAGTTGTTGGCAGGAAAAGGCTGGTGGTAAGAGCCTGTCGAAACGGCTTAATATTGAGAGAATTTAATTTCTCTACCGGTAAAAGTACTGGAAAAGTGCCTTTCTGATTGTGTATTTGGTGCTTTCAAATAGTAGGGCTCACTGAGGGTCATTGAAAAAGACAAAAGAGAAGCTAGAAGGTGCCGAGTGAAGCCAGAGAGGTTCCTACAAGACTCAGTAGGGAGCTGCTAGCACTGGAGTGAAGTGTCCATGTGACGGTGACGGTGCTGTCTCCATCCCCTGGCCTCTCCTTGCTGGAGGGGGAGGACGAGCATCACAGCGTGTGCCAGCCCCTGAGCTCGAGCAAGGGGTGGCATCTGCAATGTGCACTTACATGGAGATAGTATGAGTGTGTTGGGTTTTTACTATGCTGGCTGGAAGACCAGTTGAGAGAAAGCTATGTTTTTCTTGTAAATTGGTTGAATAATGGTGTATTTGGGGAAAATGTTGGATCTTGCACACAGGTATCTGATGAGGCTATGTTAAAAGACAGAAACCTCCATCTGCTGTGTGAGAGCAGTTCAGCCTAAGTATCAGAACAGCAGGTTATTGGGGCTTGTGTAACTTAACTGTGCCCAGAGTTATTTATATTCTTTTATTGAAAGCAAGGTCTACAAAGCTGCTGTCCTGAAGAATCAGAAATTTGAATACAGGAAGATTTCCAACCAAAAGATGAATATTGGATCAGTAAATTAAATTTAGTTTAAGAGGATAAACATACATTGTCAGGCACCACACCTATTCCTATTCCTGCTGGTTTGGGGTGGGGTGGATTGCTAATGTTGCATGACATTAACATAAAAGTCTTTTGTGAGGCAGGGTGACTGTACCTGAGATTATCCACTTTTACAGACGAGAAAGTAGCTGTTAATGTAATGTGTTTTCTGGTTTGGATAAATCAGTTTCTTTGGGCAGACAGATTGCAGATTTTCCAAATCGCCTTTCCCTCCTTTTAAACAAAAATTATGAGGAGAGCAAAAACATCAAGACCGTACATTAGGTCTTGAGATCACCCTTACTGCAAAGTGAAATGGTTTGAGATTATTATTATTATCATCATCATCATCATCATATTTAATATTCATAAAAAGAACTTCAGAAACTGCTAATATCTTTGCCTGTTCTGCTATTTAGTGGTATCAATTTTGTCCAATTTTTAAAATGATTCATTTTAAAGAAGACATTAACAGGTTGTTGTTTTTTATATATGTTCTGTTAAAGGATTGTAACCACAGGCAGGTACCCCAAGTTCCCACATATAAAACTGTCATTTTCATTTGAAATGGCTCAAAAGTACCATCTCAACCACTTGATTCAGCCCAAGTTCGTTTTACTTGGGGTCAAGATTTTGACCTACAAAGCTGGCAGTTGTGTCCTAAGTTGTACTTGTTTTATTCATCTGCATTCAGGAAGCCAAATTAGAGGCATGTAACATGACTTCATTGTGGATCATTTACACAAGAGAAATGTTGTTAGTATACAAGTGCAAAGTAACTGGTGTTTGCCAGCTGCTGCTGTTTGACTCTGCTGTGCTAACAGACTGTTGACTTTGTGTATATGTAATGATTTTTTCAAAGAATCAGTGATCATTGAGGCAGCAATAATTGACACCAGGGAAACCTTATAGCAAGCCTTCCCTAGCAGTTAGGGCTGTGTTGATTTTCACTGTATTTTATTAGCTAGAAAATGTGCTAATTTTCAGTTATGGAGTAACACTTAATTAAAAATGCTATAGAGACTTGGAGGGGTGGGCTTAATGTTGGGCAAGATCTTGACAAGTGGGCAGTGATGAGACTGAGAATGGACTATTGTCTCAGACTAACTGGGAAGTGGAAGAATAGGAGGCCTTGTTTATAAAGAAAAAGCAGCAGGAGAAAAATTCCCAGTAAAAGTCATTGCAATGAACTGAGAATGGAAGTACATGATATAAACTGGGCAACCTGGATTATTTAGGAGCCAAGCGTCCTACCATGCTATTCAACAAGAAGCACTGGGCTTCAAAATGAAGATCCACTAGATCCAAAGGCCAGGCTTGGGATGTTACCAGGTGCCATGGTTTAAGCCCAGCCAGCAGCAAAGCACCAGAAGGCTGCTCGCTCACTCATTCGTGCCCCCCTCCAGTGGGATGGGGAGGATAATCCGAAAGGAGAAAGAAAAAAAGGAAATGGAACCTCGTGGGTTGACATAAGGACAGTATATTGGGACAACACAAGGAGAGAAGTTACTACAACAACAATAGTACTAATAAGAGAATATACAAAACAAGTGATGCACAGAGCAACTGCTCACCACCTGGAACCCAGCGCTACGCCACTTCCCCCCGCAGAGAGAGAGAACACCCCCCCAGCCTGCTCCCCACATATATACTGAGCATGATGGCACATGGTATGGAATAACCTCTTGGCTAGTTCAGGTCAGCTGTCCCGGCTGTGCCCCCTCCCAGCTTCCTGTGAAAATGAACTCTGTCCCAACCAAACCAGGTTAAGGGCATGTTGGGTTCTGTGCACGCATGACATACGAGGGACATCTGGAAATGTCTCATCTGACTGTGGGATTATATTTACTTATCGCTTGCAAGCCTGTCCATCATCATTATTTACCACTTAAGGCATCACAGCCCCCAAGCACAGAAGCCAGTGTCATTGCTTACAGCTGGTGCGCACCAGGGTCAAGAGCATTGCACTGAAAATATTCCTCAATCAGGTTGCAGTAGTTCAGTGTCTGGGATGACTACGGAGAGCTGCTGACCAGAGCCCTCAGTAGGGAGGACATTTAAGCAGTTTTCATCAGAGTAAATGCGCTCAACTCTGTGGGTCTTGTACCTGCCTGCCATCTTTTCTAGCACCAAGGCTGGATACCACTTCTCAGGAAGCATTCAAACTAGTGCAGGCTGGAGATGACAGGCACCCTGATGAATTTTGGATCCTTCTGTCAAGATCCACGTGGAAAGGGGTTCCAGAGATGTGTCTTTTTAAGAAATAGACATTTAAATAAAATGCTGAGCTCCCTTTCCTAGTGAAGGTGAATATGATTTGGACCATGTGACCTTACAGTTCCATGTGAGAGAGGGACAGATGGTTTATGACATGCTCATCGCTCATAAGTGACACAAGCTGACGTTTCACACTGCTTCTGCTCATTCTGTTTGGTCCACAGCAGAATCAACAAGCAGAAAGTAATAGCTTGCACTGGGAAGAGATCGTGGATCTTTTTGGATGACCCTGTCTTGTGTGTTCCTACCCGTCACCCAGATTTACAGCAGAGCCAGGATGGCTTGATTTCCTACCTGTCCCCAGATCCTTTGACAGAGCATTGTAGAGCATTGTTGGGTCTAGTTCTGATCAAAGTAATGTCCTCCATTACCCCATAGAAATAGGCCTTATGCCTTTTGTGTGATTTCGTAAGGGAAATAACACTAATGAAGAGGAGAATGGCAAGTCTGTTTTTCTTCAGTCATGCCATGCTAGTATAGCTAGTATGACATGCTAGTAGTGTCAGTCGAACTCCTGCTGCATATGGGTTTATTATAAATGTGCCACTTAAAATAGCTTGACCTGGGATTTGGCACACACATATTTCAGCCTGGGAGTAGTCATTTACTTGCCCACATTTTGGAAGCTGGTGATTTATAAATTTCAAATGTACAAAAGTGCTCCACAGATTTCAGCAGTATGTGAAGTGCGTGTCCAGCCCAGCAGGTGTTTGCAGAACAGAGAAGTGATTTACGCTCATGCTAAATGTCAAGCATATGCAATGGCTGCAGGTCTTTGAGCTAAGGTTCAACCAAAGACGAGGCTTAGGATTTGGATAGAGTTAGGACAGAGACAAAGCCTAATGCTCTAGTTGGAGTGGGGCTGAGAAGGGAATGCCAAAGGAAAAGAGACCGTTCTTCTGGAGCTTGCATTGGAAACTTTCTTGCCAGAGCTGGAGCTTTGTCGTTCAGCATGTGCCGACAACTCTTTTCTCACAGAGGCCATGTTCTGCACAATGCTATGTGGCAGGCAGTCTCGGCTGACATTGGCTCACAAGCTGTTTTTGTTGCTTATTTTCTGTACCAAGTCCATGGAGGCTGCAGTTGCAGCTGTAATTTCATTTGAACTGGTATAAGTGTGGAGCAACCCTGAATCGTGGCGTTCAGGAGCAGAAATTACCTGTCGAGTGGTGTTACTAAGTAGAGATAGGAAGTACTCCCTGTTGTTCCAGTCTCAAAATACTACTGCAGTTGTCTTACTCCTGTTTTCCCTGGCCATAGCTTTAACATATAGTAGAGTAGAAGTTCACCCATTTACCTTAAATGTTGGTATAAAACAGGTTGTACATTTGGATAAGTGAACAGGGAACTCTCAAACTGCATCTCTGTGTGTTTTTTCCATCTTCTCTTTCAGTTTAGGCAATACCTCAAATCTGTTTGTCTGTTGTATAGGTTTGGATTTGAGCATAGGGTTTTCTTGAACCTCATTCACACAAGTACCGTATCTTGCAAGACATCCAGTCTTGAACGGCTCTTCCATTGTCTTGGAGGCCTTAGTCTGCCAACCCGAAGGAAGCCCACTTGTGTGGGAACAGACAGTTCACGTAAGAAAGAATACCTACAGCTGAGTTCTGCAAGGGATGGGCTATTCCTCTTTTGAAAGCTGTGACATAGGAGATACTAATAGTAGTTTGGTTCTCTCCAGATTCCTGAGAATATCAGGGGGGTTAAAAAATACAAAACCAAAAGTTAAGGCTCTAGCTGCTGCAGCTGTGAAAGAAGCTTTCAGAACTAATGTGAGTTTAAATTAGGAAGTTTTATCTGCCTGAATCTGAAGCTTCAAAATGTAAGAGTCATTTCAGTCAATTCAGTTGCTTAATGAAATAATGAAAGCATCATACGAAATTATGCAAAACCAGGGGAAATTCAATATCCTGAAACCCTACACCCAGATTAATCAAATTAATGGCAAGGTATAAAAGGATGCATTTGGGAGATTATGTAGAAATTCAGCTGTGTAGGGTTTTAAGAGCCTTGGTAAGGGAAGATGAGCCTTTGCTAAGTGCTGTAAGGCAATTTTCTCAGTACAGTAGTTAAATATAAGATTTTGGGGAAAAGAAGTGATGTGATTTTTTTTTCTCTTTTTTTTTGGCCTACAAACCTCCTCAACACATTTGTTTTAGATTGGAGGAAGTTAAATATGCTTCAAAGAGATTGTCTTAATTTTCTGAAATAAAAATATATAACTATGTTTCATATAGGAAAAATGTCACACCAAGGTGTTCCTATTTAGGGAGAAGAGGTCTGTTACTCTTCACTTTTTTTTTTAAAACTAAAACTGAATTTGACATTAATTTACAAACAGTCTCAGGCAACCAATAACATTTCTATTCCTTCAGAAACCATTTGTCTGAAAAAATTAAACTGGGCTCCTACCTTGAATATTTGAGAACTGCTCAGTGTTCAAACAGTGTGAAGATATAATTGGACTCTCCTAGTTTCAGCTTCTTACTATCATATTTTAAATAGAACAAAAAATATGCAGAAGTGAAAAAAGAAAGGAATTAAAACCTGAGAAGGGTGAGGTCTGGGAAAGGATGTCATACACCCAAAACTTACAATGAATTTTTTGAATTAAAAAATGTGCTTTCCAAGAGTACCAACAAAAATGAACACTAAGAATCAGATACCTTACTGCTAAACTATTACCCTTAAAAATTTGGGAACTTGGAATTCAGGTGCCAAATTTGCTCTCCTCTGCTGTGCCAGCACTTAGAGTCATCCCACTTGCACCACAGAAAGTTGAGAGTCTAAAACCATAAAGGATCAAGATAAATAGCAGCATGACAATAATCAGCCCAAAGCTTCTGTCTGCTTACCCTGAATGTGCTCACTTGTGATACTGCAGCCTCATCTCTCGAAGGAAACATCTCCAGATGAAATTTACTTCACTAGAGGGATTTGGACTGGAAAGTTTCCTGATCTGAGGGTTTTTCCCTCTCTTAAAACTGTGCTCTCCCTGCAGCAGTCCAAAATGCACTGATTAATACGAGACTAGGCCTTTACCTAGGGCATAAGGAAAGCACTGCTTCATCGGTGGTGGAAAGCTTGCTCCCATAAGGGCATCTTGTCAAATGGAAAGCTTGCTCCCATAAGGGCATCTTGTCACAGCCCACATCTCACATCGCAGTTTCCTGTACAGAGAGCCCCTCAAGGAAATGCTCCATCCCCAAATCTGTGTGCTTCTCTCAGTGCATCTCTTGACAGTCCCCAGGGCTTTTACTTGTACTGTACGTGCCTCTCCTGTTCCCACTTAGGATCCCTCATACTTGTTTCCCAAAGGAGGCATTTCAGTGTGTGATATTGGTAAATCATCCTTCTCAGAGGCAGAGGGAATTGGGAAGGAGGAGGAAAGGGCACTTGTGTGCTGTTAGAGGGATGGAAGGAGCACACTCCGTTCTGCTGTTTGCTCCCACAGCGGTGTGGATTTGGGGATTTTGAGCAATCCCCGGTGGATGTCACTCGCCTCGATCCAGGTTTTCCAAACATGCTGACAACAGCAGAGATGAGCACCAGCGAGAAACACATGCTCCTCTGAAGACAATTCATCAAAGCCCATTTGTTACGACTAAGAGCGATCAGCGTACAAAAGAGACAGTGACATCTCTTGAGTGAAGATAACGTGAGGAGAGAGAATGAGCAAGTTTCCTTAGATGCAGCCTAAGCTCCTACCAAGTCAGTTTGCCTGCGCCGGCCAGCTCAGCTTGGTCGTGATAAAGAGCATCGGCCTCAGCCACCACGGTCACGGCGAGCACAGAGACTCCTGACTCCAAGCTTCCTGCTTCTCTCATGACTCACATCAGAGTCAGGTTCTTTAACCTAAAAAATAGGGCTGCAGAATAATCCTTGTTGATTCGTTTCCATTTCAAGTAAGCATAAATCGTATTGCTAAGTCCTCTGTCATGGTCCTGTGGGCACTGGGCTGCAGAGGGCTGGGTCTTGGGGAGAACTCCGATTGCCTCGGAGGTAGTTCACATATTATTAAAGGAAATGTCAGGCTGCCAGCTAAAGATGGAGAGATGGTAGTTTGTGATAGACATGTTTGTAAAATCTGGGAGGAAAATATTGGGGAGGAAGATGGGGGGAGAAAATCTGCTCCGTTAGACATCTGTGTATTGAAAGTGACAATATTGAATATTACTAGCAGGAAAATGTATCATGTATTAAATTAATGTACCATATTATGGGGTGCTTTTATACAGCAATTTGGCACTCTTGGTGAAGTTTTGTATTGAGAAATAATAAAGAAAATTCTAGTGTAAAATATGCTACCTTCAACATTCATAAAACAAGCCATACTTTAAAGGACCCAATCCTGTTCATATCCACAGAAATGGAAACTTTGCCATTGACTTCCATGGAATTAAGGTCAGCTACAAAACGATCAATTAAATAGGATTCCAAGAATGATTTACAGTCCCCACGATATTCATTTTCACCCCGTTAGTGTTCCTTTTCGTTAGTGTGACCTTCAGTCTTGCATAGTGAAATGCTCATTGCTCCAAACCATGACATAACATGATGAGAATACAACTGATAAGGCAATGATCTGAATCAAACAAGATAGTACCAGTGCACAGGAACTTTTTGTACAGTACAGTGGATTCCACACAGGAACTTTTTGTACAGTACGGTGGACTCCTGGCCCACACCTTGTAGTGGTTTTGGACACCCTGTCAATATAAAACCTGTATAATTTCTAATAAATTAGTTAATGTGTAGGTTGAGGAATCAAAATATTTTTTATAAGATCTATTTGATTGCTGATCATTTTTAAAGTACTTCAAGGACTAAACTATAGCATCCAGACATATAATTGGGGGGTGGGGGGGCGGGGAGGAGGGTGTGTGAAATTAATGTTGGTTTGCTTTTCCGAATAAAAATATCTAGCTTTGGATCTATCAGACAAATGGAAAACAAACAAAGGGCTAATCCCAGTGGAACAGGAATTCAGTTATGAGCCATCAATATCATAGACCTTGGAAATCTTGACTTGCAGTTTCCATTGAAAAATAGAGATGTTTGATGTAGTGACAGATGATATACTATACTGTATTTTCTTTTTCTATTGCTGTTGGAATTGTATATTTAGTGAATTAGTCGTGATTGATGATAGTGTTTTAAGGACTTGCTAGTTCTTTCTGGGAGAAGATGGCATATTTTAACTATATTAATGGTTTGAGACTTAAGGATAGCACCATATATTTTTGTAATCTTTCAGCAGCGAAGCCACAATTTATACAAATGGATTCACTCTGTCTTTAGCTCAAGCAACTCTGACAAAAGATGTCATTTGAAGTAATGTTGCTCATCATTCACAGACGCAAAAGCTTAAGGCTCTATTGCTTTGGTATGAAACTGCATTGGAGTTTTCAACTCCTTGCAAGATCAGTATATGGTGTTAATGATAATTTAACTGTTTTATGCAGCTCCACATTACACTATAGAACACAAAGGTGCTTATTTGCCAACAGAAAGGGATATACTAATTTGAGATTATGTAAGAGGAGAAAAACATTTCAGCCACTACTCAGAATTCCCTAAATGTCGGCTCTGGAACAGTTAAAAAATAGTGCTACCACACACATTCAGCCAAAATTGCCTATTTACAGTACAGTATATTAGATCCCTTTACAGCACCTTGGTAAGGAAGCACATCATTGCAGAATAATGCCAAGGGCTGGGAAAGGGCTCTGATTTTTACTTTGGTATATTAGCTGAAATGGAGCCCAATCCTGCAGTTGCATTTGAATACTCCCTTTTGTTGTGATATCAGTAATGCATGTACAGGGACCCATCTCTGGATGGGTAATAGTCAACAAAAGCATGGTACAAAAAGTAGTCTTGAGACACAATCTGAGAATAGTAACAGATTAAGACAGATGTTCTGCCTTGAAAGTGTATCTAACATTACTGCTACACTGTGGTTTTGCTTCTGTGATCCAACCTTTTTACACTGCCGCTATGCTTTTACTACTAAAAAAAACCCCAAACAACAACCAAACCAGCCCTTCCTTTCTCTATTTAATCCACTGGTTCTGTAAAAAGCAATGATATCCTATAGTTTGTAGATAAGTGATAGATCTTTATATAGTACCTACTTTACAAGTGTGCTGACACACAATGATTTTCTTTAATTATCACTTAAAATCTGGGAGAGCAAGTGATAATATTTCCCACCTGTAATTCTGTATTTAGATTATCACCATATTACCCTGTTAAAACACTTTGTTCCGTAATTATTAATCCAAATAGTGATCCTCTTCTGAGAAACTGTCATGCTCTTTAGCTATGCATCTCACATCTTTCAGTTTAAAAGGTTGTCTTACATTTCTAGAAAACAGACCTTAGAATTGAAGTAAAAGACTTGATGAACAAGTTATAATCTTCTTTCCTGTAATACGTAAAACATGATTGATAACTATTGTGCATCAGAAGGAGTTGGTGGGCATGTACATGTTGAACAGAGAGAACTGAACGTGGTGCATAATACATTTTAAAGCAGACAACAAAACAGAGAAAAATTTTTTGAATGGGGGTAAGTGGTGGGTAAAGCAATCACATGTACCCAGGGCAGGTTATCACACTCACTGTATCATGAATGTGACAAGTAATGCAGCCTTTACTGTTTCCTACACTGCCACTGCTGAGTTTGTGCCCAGCTTCTCCATCAGCCAGTCATCCCATCCTTTGGGACTGAAGTATTATGGATGGACAGAAATTTATATTTTTTATTTGGGAGGAAATTTGTGGGGTTTTTTCCCTCAGGCTTTTGCTGTCATTTTACATTGGAATAAAAGCCAAAATTCTCAAAATTCCCCTCTTACAGGGACACCGGAAGAATGCCACTTGAGAATACTGTTTCAGAAAGAAATAAAGTTTCAGGGTTTGTTGCTTGAACATTGTTCCATGAGCTGGGGCAGTAGTACTAAATAATCATAGATAAGATATAAAATGGCAGTCAAAATAGTATGTTGAGTTTCATTTGAATGATGTAGTTTAAATGTAATGGCAGTTACTACCTAGAACAGATTGAATCATCTTGTTCTCTTGTTGAAAATGTCAAAGCAAAATCTTAAATTGCTTCAACACATGACAAACAGAAGACACTTTCAACAGGAAAAGGAAGTGTCAAGCAGGTTCGTTACAAGAAGCTGACAAAATTGTATGAAAAATTTCTCAGAAATTATATTCCTGGTGCAAAACTTATATCTGGCTGCTGGAAAGAAGCATTGGAAAACCTACAAGCTGGGTAATGAATGGTCTTCTGAGAACAGCAGAGAAATGTAGAAGCTGAGGAAAGTGGTCTCTGTTTTGCGCTGCTTCACCAACAGTGTCCCAGTGGCTGAGGGGCAGGAGCAATGCTGATTTCTGTCGTGGCAGCTGGATGGAGAAATTGCAGGAGAACAGAAACCCCCCCTCCAGGAGTCTGCAATATGTGCAAGTAGTTCAGGCGGAGCCAGGCGGAGTATCTAGGTATTTGGGCAGCCCATCGGTATCGTGTCCGTGCACCATTCACAGACAGCTTGTACTGCCTTGTCCACCAATGCTGGGGGGAGCGAGTTCCCCTTCCCACACACTTTGTGTGTGTAGCCCTGGCTGAGAGGAAACTTGGTGCCAATTTGTTAATGAAAATGGCTCTTTCTTTCTGTTTGTTTTTGGTGGGTTTTTTTTTCCTTTTTTTTTCTTGATTTAAAGATTATCTTCATCTTTTAGTAAAGAATGGAGGAACTATACTTAAGGATTAAATCCTTATCTGCAGCCATTTGAAGTGCCTGTGGGACTGTTTAATCTCACATTTCAGGGGATTTGGAAGCTAGGCCCTCCTGCAGTTTCTGCTGCATACAGTATAACCTGTGCCCAATTTGACCTGTGGGACAGGTACAATCCATCGCTTACTCTGCTGTCAAGTTTTTTTTATGCTCCTCTGATGTCTGGTGTGTTGACAGCCTGCTTAGCAACGGTCACATAGATTTGAAACAAGTATAGTCCCAAAGACCTTTTTTTGGCTATGCCTTCACTCTTTTCCATTGCTTTTAGTGTTGCCACAAGGTCTTTGAATTGTTTCACCGGGAAGTTAATTTGTTCCTCTCAGCTGTGCTGTGTGTCACTGGGCTTGTTAACAGGGCTGCACAGAGATGCACCAGTGGGCACTGGAATGACATTTGTCCTCATGCTTTTTGTATGTATAGCTCTCTGTGCAGGCTTTAGTCATGTTCCCCTTGGAGATTTGCCTGCCATTCATTGCATCTCCACTGACCATTAAGCATTTTCAAGTAATATGTTAGTCTTAAAATATTACTTTTTTTTTGTTGAGTAGTTGCCTCCTGTAAACCTGATGCATGGGGGTGAGAGTGTGCCCACTGACTTAGGATGTGAATCATTTATCTGAAACTTGTTTTATCAAAGCTATGAAGTTTCCCATAGCGTCTTTCTCTGAGGCAGTGCTTTGCACGTTTGGTGTATTTTTGTGAAAAAGAAATTGCGTTCTTGGATCAGAAGACTTCCCTATGTTTGACAGTAGCTGAAAGACTCAGGTCCCACACTGATCACCAGGGAGCTATTCTGATTCCCATCAGGTGGTATAAACTCTGATGGAAGTGGTGAAAGGCAGCAGTGCTGACTCTGAAAATGGGTCGTCCCGCCAGAGATTTCTGTGGATGCTACTTTTTTTGTTAATTCTTTTAAATCCTTTGCCTCAAATAAGAAGACAAATTTCATGGGATAGCTATCTCCTTCATTTCTTAAAGCATTGTCTTTCATCAGAAGATTTACATTTTCTTGATCTTTGGTCATGAGGCAGGATAAACAGTAGCGAGTGTATCTATGGTTTCTTTACAAGCCTATGTTATGCCTGCTTTTATTCATTTTCCTGTTCATCCAACCAATAATGATATGATTCAGCTCAATCTTTTCTTAACAATGCTACATGTGCTTAGTGAATAATACAATTCAAAACTTCTTCAGTGGTAAAATGAAAAAAATAATAGCAAAACCTGGTGGAATATATTTTGCAGCTTTTGAAGGCAAATTAAGAGACAAAGAACCTACATAAATATTGTATAAACATTTTATGAAAAGGTTTTCCTTGTCAAGTATAGTAACATTTTTCATCATTGTAGGAAGCTTTGGAAGCCAGGGTGCTAATCCAAAGAATGCATCAGAATTAATAGGCTGAATGGGGCAGGGTGAAACCTATTTATTAACCCTCTACGTAGCAAAATCAATTGGCAAGAGGTGACTTAACAGAAGTTCCATGTTTCTTATTTGTGATTGTCATTCATCTAAAAAACTTAACAAGTGAAATTCCTTCTAAACGTTGTTTACAGTATGGCAGCTTTGAAATTGTAATGGTCCTGCTGAACATCAAAGCAGGCTGACCTGTTACACTGTGCAACATCTAATCATGTCCAAAGTACAAGTTTTCAATGGTTTCTACTGCCTTTGAGACTTCAAGTGAAATACATTTTTAACGTTGATCTTCAGTAGCTCTGTCCTCTTCTTTGAAAAATTGCACAGGAACGTTTGGTCTGTGACAAAGGTTTTGCCTCAGGGCTATCTCAGGGCACAGGTAAGCCATGCAGCTGCCTGAAACAGGAAACTAAGAGAGGTGGCAAAATGGCACCAGCTCCTCCTTAGCCTTCGACTGTGCCGTGCAGTGGCTGGAGGCTGCTATTGAACTTGGAGATGGCTTTTCCCAGCACCCATTGTTTTGCCTAGATATAGTACCATAGCTGCTTAATACTTAGCTCAGCTGGCATTCATCGTCCACAATAATTCTCTTTTGATACACTTCCTATATTTAATACGAGGTTTTTAGTTTCAGAGAATAATGGATTGCTTTGAGTTTTATTAAAAGAGCGCATAAAATCCACTCCATGATAATTCATGTTGCTGGGGTTGTGCTGTGGTGCAGTAGTTCACTGTGCACGAGTGGTCAAATTGATCATGGAATATTAATTGGTTGTGGACTGCAGGCTTTTGGTACTCTGGCTGTAGGCTGACAAGAATGATAGCTTTCATTTGCATGCAAAGTCTCCAGCTGTCCCTTCAAGATGGATGATGGGATCTGGCTTCATCCGTCACCACTTCTTCACTTTTTTATGAGAAAGAAAGAAAAAGAATTGAAAAAGCCAAAAGATAAAATGTCATAAAATGTTCTTTGCAGATCTCCTTGAAATAGAGGGTAATTTCAAGCATCTTATTTCTGCTCAGAGTCCAAGAGAAACATTTTGAGTGCAGTTGAAATGATGTGTCCTTTGTGCTAAATACACTCCGTTCATTAAATAAAGCACACTCCATTTGAGATTTTCCTGAATTATATTGCAGGGAAATGTAATTTACATTTAGTAACAATTTATTACACTTTTTTCTCTACTTCAGAGGAAACTCATGCTTGCTTCATAAAAGAAAGCTGCATGATCCACATTTAGGAAAGGAATAAAATGATCATGCATAATCTATGAAATTTAGAAATGCAGTGAAAAGAAAGGTGTGTTGGCAACCATAGGAGTAAGGGAACTTGATAGCATCAGTACGGTGAGACCCTTGCTAACACAGAATTCTACTTTCCAGCACCCACCTTGCAATGACTCTAGTGACTTCAGTGACCGTAACCCCTACCATCAGTGTCACTGAATGTTTCACATCAGGAGATGTCAGCTGCCTGACAATAGTCAGCTGCCACTGGCGTCTAACATGTATATTGGAGTAGTGTTAAGTGTTCAGCCCTGTTGTAATTACTTTGTGATGGGCACCTTGTGGGATTTTGCCATCTGTGCTTCAGTAACGTGCAAGCTATGCTATTGTTTCTATTCCACTTCACCAGAGTCCTAAGTCGTATTCTGTTCCATAAGTCCCACCCAAATCTCACCGTTTCATTTTCTACAGCCCTACAAGACTTGATTGCCTTGTAAGAAGGGGGAAGAAGGCCCCGCACAAATCTGAAAACTAGAAGATCCCCAACCCAAAATCTAGTTCATGTCTACTTTTCTTAACATTACCGTGAATTCAGCAGAGTTCATCTGGCACCTGATGCTCCTGCTCTTCTGTCCAAAGCAGTTAAAGCAGTTTGCCTATCTCCATGCACTCTGATAGCATCCCGTGTGATGAAGGTGAGAACGGCAGAAAGACTTCTTGTTCAGAGATGATTTCATACCTGTAATTGCCAGCTTCTGTTACTAGTTTTAAACAGTTACCACATGGGCTGCAAGGTCATGCCTGCAGCAGAAGCTGTTGGAGCAGCTGGCAAGAAAAGGACAGACACAGCTAGTTGTTTGGGATTTTGACTGCTTTCAAAGTCAAGGGGGCCACAGCCATGGCCAGCTTCTTCTTGGTGCCAGTAGTATGACCTGTCAAACATGGGTCTGTTCCAAGTCATTGAGGACTTAATGGGTTAGAATCAAAACCACCAGTAATGATCCAAGAGCATTTGAGTGCCTCAAAATTCATTTCCCTTGTGAGCTGCATTTCACCATGGACACAGCATCTTCCTTAAAACTGTGATTGTGTTGTCCTTCTATGTCATAAAAAGAATTCATGTGATGAATTCCAATTATTTACTGCTAATATAAAAATGCTAAACTCTTTCTTGCAGAAAATTGTCCCACAGAGGCAGACCAAACAGCATATTAATGCACTCTTGATCCTAGGTAGAGTTTTCAAAAAGTGATATTCATGGTGATGGTGGCAGAGGCATGCAGTTGCTATATCATTTCACCCCATTGTCCCAAAAGATGCATTTCCTGCTCGAATAGTAATAAATAGAGAAACACTAGTTGTCACTGGTTAATGACTCCTGGCTTCCACACAAGTTCTGAGTTTATCGAGTTTGAGTTTATTGAGAATAAGTGTTCAGTGTTTATTTTCAAAGGTGGAGACATTTATCCTTTGACAAGATTTTGTTGCAATGGCTTTATTTCTGTTACAGCAAATGACGGATGAAGGTGCAATCATTTTGTCAGCTTGATACTGTAGTGAAGGAAAGGCAGCACAATACCTGAACGCTGAAAAAGTGTGTTTTGACTGACTGGCAGAACGCACTACAATACAGCTAATCAGGGAACAGTGTCCCCATACCATAGCCTCACAAAACTGCATTTTTATGAATGAGTTGCTGTATGTAGTTTTCCACTGCTTTTCACCTTGTGTGGTAATTTACTGCTGTGCCAAGAAAATGAAAAGCAATCGTTGTGATCTGGTATCAGGACTTGCCGGTGAACGTGTGTTAGAGGCTCAGTCCACAAACTATACTTATTACAAGTCCAGGTGGGAACCCTTGGCTCTTTAGACAAGCTTTTAACGCTACAAGTGCACAGTTCAGTCCCTGGCAGCCAAGACTATAGCTGTCACATTTACATTTACATCTGCAAAATTGGCTCACACATTTGCTTAGGTGTAAGCAGCAACATGAAAGACAAAGCAGTAGCAGGTCAGGCCTGAAGCATTTTACTGTCAGCCATTGAGAAATCTATTGGCACAGGCTGGGATTTCAGATGAGCCAAATGTAGTTAGGAACGTATTTTTTAAAAGGTGTAATGCTGGGCTTCTCTAAGCAACATGTGCCCTCTGGTTAGCATATTGATTTAGTGTTTAGTGCACACAGTTAGTTCCATCTTCATCTATGGTGTAAAAGTTGCAATGTCACTGCCAAGATTTTTGGATGCCAAAGTAGATCTAAGCCATGCCTGGAAGCAAGTGTATTTGAACTAGGAGTGAACAAAATCTTAACTTCGGGTGTGAGATGATTTCAGATTAAGGATTTGGCATGCTGTTATTTGCTCCAGAGGATGCTATTCAAACAGATTGGTGCTCCTGTCAAAAGGTTAGCCAGATTCTTGATTGAATGATACTAGAGGCTCTGTGCTAATTAATGGTGGGAAAATGCCAGATCCTTTGATTGAAGGAAGTAGGTTGGCATGTAATTGTCTCATAGAAGATTTGAAACAATTTTGTTAGATTCCCTGCATTCTACTTCATATTTGGCTAATTTTTCCTTTCATCATTGCAAATTACATGAACAAATGTTCAGGAGGTACATCAATAGCAAAATTACAGAACAGCAAATGTACTTTGGGTGCTTATCACAAGAAGAGGAGAAGTCATTATCCACCCTGAGGAAGAAGAAGAAAACCCTTCCCCAGCATTTGACCAGTTCTTAGCCACGTTTGAGTTAACATTTTTAGCTTTCTGCCTTCATCTCATGTAGAAGAGTTGTCTGGTCTGGAAAACAGTCCAGCTGTGCTGAGTCACAAGAAAGAGGCCCTTCAGATCATAAGCAGCTGGATTTCAGTGCATGATGCTGGTGCTGACTGGCTACACACTGGCAGCAATGCAGGTCCTTGGAGCACAGGTGATGCGTGTTGGCTTAGATCATGCCTTGGCATGGCACAGGGGGAAGGTGCTCTGCATTAAATTCAGAAGTGGTGTTTAGCTGAGCCACTCAAAAATTGCAGTAAGAGACTTGTGTTCATCGTAGTAATGGCTTGGGCTCTCTGTCTCTTGCTGTGGTTGCTGCAAAAGAAGTCTGACTGGGGTGCGGAGAGTACTGTGAGGCTGCTGCAGAGGGAAGGTAGGAAATAGTGTAGGGAGCTGTGTCAAATAACAAACTATGAAGGAATAGCTGCTTACTGAGATACCTGGCAGTTCTTCTAGCTGGTTATCATTGCTTATCCCTAAGTAATGATATCATAAGGCTGTTCGTTTTCAACTGCTTTGTGCTTTTTCAAGAGAACTCATTAGTATGTCAGGTATATGTTTGAATATGGAAAGAGAGATTTTTGAAACAGTAAGGCTGTGGTGTGAAAAAAATAGTCTCTAGGCTCTTATGTTGCATTAGCACTTAGAGGCAGGAGCTACTCCAAGGTTGTTTTCTTCTTCAGTTGGTCCTGCAGGTAGCTAGACATTGCCCTGTGCAGCAAGTCATGCTCTCCCTTGTCTGCTAAAGATCACTGTGTAACTAATTGAAGAGGCCAAATCTTTTGCAGGTCTCTTTTCTAATTTTCTGAGGCACTTCTCCTGGGACAGCATATTCCTTGTGCCTATGAAAAAGAGGGAATAAAAGTGTCATGTGTTCTGGGAAAGAAAATGCACCTGGATGAACAGTTGCAGGGGGTCAGATCAGTGTATTGGTTTGTATAACACTGCACCTTTAAATCTCTTATGGAAAAAAACCATGACAAGTGTTGTTGAAATCACAGCAACTTGACTATTGTTTTAAAGTTTGTGTATTAATTTCTAATGGGGTGAATATAAGCGTAGGAGGAAACAGCACTTTAGGCAGTCTTCTAGAAGTCTGGCTGCTAAGCAGCCTCTGGCCATGTCCGCCAGGCTCTTATGGGAGGCACACGCATTGCTAGGTGCCTCTGGGTAAAGAAATGTCTTTCCAGCTTATCATCTAGCACCTGTGACTTCAGGTGATGCCCCAAGTAGCTTGGTGTTACCCTGGGATAAAGCATAGAAGCCCTGTGTGAGCCCTCCTCTCAGTCTTAATTCGTTAGTGTACTGTATCAGCTGATAACTTGCATAAACAAATGCAGCCAAAGCTGTCCCAGCCTGTTCATGGGATGAAATCCTAGAACAGCAAGTAAAGTCAAAGAAACCCCTTAGTGTGCTGCATTGTCAGGCCTAGTATCTTGCAAAGGTAGGCCTGTCTGTGTGATAGCAGGAATTGTTGCTTTGGGGAGCTAATATCATCCCTGTTCTAGTAGCTTCACCATGTAAGTATTGCTGCTCAGAGCAACCCAGGGGTATGGCATGTTCCAAGGGGGTTGGGGAAAAAAAAAAAGTAGATAGCTGTATCCCAGCTCTTCCTGTGACACTTAATGAGGTATATTCATATTTCTTTGCAGAAGTACTGCTATACCTTTAATAGTAGGAAGAGTGTTTGCAGTGCATTTAGTTGTTTTAATTTAAAGTGGTTTTGTGGGAGGTGAAGTAAGAGCTCGATGAGAATGCATAATACTGGTAGCTTTGTTAATGCTGTTACTGTATCAACATGTCTTTAACTTTTTGTTCTGCTTCCCCTTCTAGCAAGGCTGGAAATCAGAGTGGCACATATCTATAAAACTGTTTGAGAATTAAAGAAACTTCACTTAGAGGAATGGGCATTTGAATAAAGGTTGTCTATGGACTTTGGTCAAGTAAAGAGATCATGAAAGATTAGAATCCCTCATAGCTGAGAATATCATGTACTGCCTTACTGTTTAAGAAGGACCAAAAGTGAATTTCATAAGGTGAATAAGTGATCTGATGTCTGACCTCTAAAATAAGAATGGCTTTTGTTTTCTGTAAACACATATGACATTGAAGAGCCAGCAGTTAATTGCCTTCTAGACTCAAAATCCCTTTGGGCCATTTCAGTTCCTACGTAAAGAGCTCTGACAGGCTGCCAGTTCATTATAATGATTACTCTCCAAGAACAATATGGCAAAATATAACCATTTAAAATGTGACATGCAGGAGCACATTTGGAAAACATCTGAAGACTGCAAATAAAGCGAAGGGAAACAAGGGGAAGCCGCGGTCAGATTGGCTTGCGAGAGTTGCAAGTAGGAATGAGATATGAAAAGAACATTAAGCAAGGAAAGCCTGAGCATGCTGGCACTGTATGGCTGCAGCTACCCTAGCAAGTTTTCTCCATGTCCTACAATACACACAGAGTACAATTTAGTACCAGAGTTGAAAAATAATAATATAAGAAAAGCCTAAAGGTAGCAACAAAACCCTGAAAAACTAAGAAAAAAGTGTTGGTAGTATACCAGAAAGTGAAACTCTGTTGAGGCACTTCATAAAGTACAAGGGACCATGCTCAACTGGGATGCAAGGTTTTGGGAGGTTTGGGCTTTTTCCTCCATCCACATCCACCCCCCCATCAAATTTCCACCCAAAACAAAATCTACCTGTTATATCAAGTTGTTTAGAATTGCATTCTCAAGCTGGTCCTTTTCCCCATTTTTAGCTTTTATTTATGAGGTCTTGTGTGTGCTGAGCTTTAAACACATCATAATGTCTCCTGAAGGAGTCCTGTAAATGGTCAGCGAGAGGCTTTCTTGTTCTAACCTAGTCTGGACAAAAGGCTTGATTCTGTTAGTACTGGGCTTAAATCCCCAAACCCCTTTGCAGCCACTGTGACCTTTCTACTCCCTCCAGCATGTTTTGCAGCAGGCCTGTGTGGAAGCTGCAGCAAATAGCTGCATGTGTCTGGCAGTAGGCCATTCTCTTCTCTCTGTGCTGAGCATTCTGGGGTACTCTTGCATTTAGATACAGGCCAACGTGTTGTCTTCCTAAGAAGTCTGAATTGTGCACTTCCTAGGCCAAAATGCACTTTCTAGAGATTTTTGGCTCATTCTTTTAAGATGTTACTGACCTCAGTTGCACAGAGCCAGTTAAGAACATTGTTAAATTTTTAATACCTTTGTAGTACTTCCTTTTCCTCTCTCCTTCCAGCAGGTGTTCTGAGGAAGTCTGCCTAGACAGTATAAAAACCAATAAAGAAACCAAAACCAAAATTGCAGAAAAGCAATGTTGTCAGGTTGTGACTCTAGTGATGAGGTTCCCCCTCAGCAGATGCCAGGGCTAGACAACACTACCTCTAATTTTCTGTGATGAGTTGAGAGAAAATGGCAAGCAATACCTATGAAGAGGTCCTTCTTACAGCTGGCAGCGGGTTACAGCTCAACTAATGTAACTCTAGTCTAATGGCTCTTGCTTCTGGCTAACTTAGTATTTACTGACAGGGAGTTTTCATGTGAGAAACTAGAGTTAAGAAAAGCAGAGCCCTTGCACATGTTGAACAGAAGAATGTCAGTACTGAAAATGTAGTCTCACTCTCATGTTCCCTCTTACCAAATGTTCTGACTATCAGCATATTGGAACTTCCTGGAGAATGTATGTTTTTCCTGGAGTGTTGGGAATGAGCTTTGCTCGAAGCAGGTGTGACCTTCACTTGAGAAACTTGCTGCTTGAATTAGGGTGGGATTTGTGGAGAAGCTGGAGAAACAGTTATCCATCTTCCCCTGGATGCAATGGGAATTTATGAGAAAGAGCGCCACAAAAACTTTTAGCAGTTTAAAAGCATATGTTGCTTAAAAAATCATCAGTGCAATGTTCTCCAAAGTCCCTTGGGTCTGATGAACAAAACTCCTACTTAGATGTGTTCAGCTTTGGTTAGGATTGAAATTCCTTAAAAAGCAAGTAGTTAGACCATATGCGTGTAGGTTTGGCAGTACTTTTGTCTTATTCTCTAATGACATTCAGTTGACTTAGGTGCATTAGCACAGCAAATTAATTATTTGTTTCTGCTAGAAATTTTCTACTCACAGGCTAATCCCCCACATAATGCAATCGTACAGGTAGCCTTGATGTTGCTTCTGGGTCAATCTTGTGACTTTGCATTAGATGAGCATTTTTGAACTGCTGAATTTTCATTAACAGATTTTCCCATTTATCTTTCATTCTGAGCCCTGCTTGTGATTTTAGTCTTAATAACACACTGTTTAAATCACTTTGGAGATTCCTGTGTTGTCCTTGTAGGTAAACTGTACAAGGAGTTCTTCTTACAAACACACATGATTTTGATCTGAAATGTTGGCTGCTGACTTGTTACTGAAATGCCTATTTTGTGATAAACAAAGCATGGCTGTAGCATCAGTGGAAGAAACCCTATTTTCATTTAAATGGAACTGGGGAAGCGGATTGTGCTGACAGTCAATTGTTAAGGAGTTTAAAAAAACAGTGTCAACTGTAAAGCAAAATCAAACAGGTATTTCTTTAATACAGTTTGTAATTTTCTGTAGATGTGGATGTAAAAATGTTTTGTAGGCTGACTTTTTTTTTTTTTTTTTTTCTTTGTAGCAGAATAATTCAGCTATCTCCAATTTCATGCAGCTGTCATTTGATAGCTGGTTATTAGAGCCACATTAGTGAACTGTATGACTGTTGCACCTCTGCTTCAGCCACTCAGCCAGCTTGCTTTAAAGTCCTAGGGAAAGTGTACTGAGCTATTCACTCGTGCTGAAGCAGACTGGTGGAGAGATGTCCTCCCAGCATGCCAATGCCTCAGGCTGAGTTGGGAGCGTAGGCTAGGAGCTTGCAGAGCTCAAGGTCCCTGCGCTTGGTTCGTGGAGACGTGCTGCCCCAGCCACGGGCAACTTCCAGCTTGAGCTACCAAACCTCTGGGTAGGCTTGTTTGCTATCAAATCAGTAAGTTCTGAGGCTTCTGAGGAGATCAGGGCAATTTTGCCTTACTCTTTTATTGAAAAATGCAAATCCATTTTACAAACTCGGATCAAATAATTTCAGGTGATTAATTTTAACTGGAAAAGTTTTGAAGTGATTTTGAAATGTTTAATTTCATGTGGCACAAGATGCTGTATTTGATTAAAAACAGTTCTCCCTGTCTCCAGGAATACTCGGTCATTTATTTCAAGCTAGACCCAACTCACAAAACCTGTTTGCACTGTCTGGCACTAAGCTCTCAAACCGGGTCACAAAGCCTGTGTCTGTAGCTGTGCTGTTCAGTAGTAGTATTATCTGTGACTGTCTGTCCTCATGGCTGGAGCAGTCACCTGCTAGGACCAGGCTGGGGTATTGTTTTTCCTGCTCTCAGATGGAGATACTTCTGTATAGCAGAAGGCAGGGGCCCCACTCGGGCTTTGAGAGAGGGTCCAGGTGCCCCACCTGGTTGGGTGGGAGTGTAAGCTAGAAGTGAAGCTGCTGGGGTTCATCAGACAAAATTATGTGCAAGTTTTCTTTGAGCATCTAAATACTGTTTTGAGCAGGCATAAAGACATGCTGGGACTGGTCACACTGAAATAGATTTGGTTGGCATTTCGAATTAATTGTGTTAACTTTGCAAGGTGAGGATCTAAAATGCTTCATCTAGTTATTATATGTAGATTAAAATTGAGAAATGGAGTTTGTTTTGCTGCTTTGTATTAAAAATGTAATTCTTGAAATAGCTCATTTCTGTTGAACCAGTGGGCCAGCACAGCCACTAGGAAAGCAGTAACACATTGGAAGTGTAATAGCTGTATTACGTAATACATGTTTACATGCCATCAAGTGTACAAACATTTGATTGCTTACATGACAGAGCTTTTCTTTTGCAGTCATTGGTCTCAATTTTTCCATTACATTTTGTCATTTTCTTTTCTAGCTTTACTCACAGACAAACCTCCAAAGCCATTGTTCCCCATGGAGAACCAGCCAACTGTTATAGATGTCCAGCTGGGTAAGTCCCCTTCTGGGAATAATAGATCCTAAACTTCCACTCTGGTAGCAGATGGGAAAAATTGAAAGTGGTAAGAAAGGTTTAGTGGTACTGTTATTACATGCAGATCAATTTGCAGCTTTTCATTTATAACTGTAGAATTTACTGCCATGGCAATTTCAAAGAATGAACTTGTATAGCATCAGGGGATGGCAGTACTAATTGGTTACATTGGGTATTAAATATAAAGCACTGATGCTCTTTTTAATATATGATTGGTAGAGTAATATATGTCTACATTGGTGCTGTATTGATCAGTTGATGTTCACCCTAAGACAAATACTCTCATAAAGGAAGTGCTGATTCCTTTAAAAGTTAATGTAAAACAGTGCATTTTCAGGTTGTTCTGAATGCTTATCAGAAAGGGCTTTTGACTAAAATGCTTGTATGCTTTCTCACTCCTGTTATATATTCTTCTGTGAATGTACATCTCCAAATCTCAGCTGGGAGCCTGTATTTTCTCTCATGTTGAGAAACTCTACTGTTAGAGAGTTCTGCTAACTTTGAGGAACTGTGGGACATATTGGTGCTGAAAGAACTGCTTGGCTTTGAAGTTCCAGAGGGTTTTTTTTCAGTGACTTGCAAATAGATCTCCAATTTTGAGAGGTAGAATTGGAGTTGCTGTTGAGGACTATAGCACCATGAGCTCAAATCACAAGAGGTGTGTTGTAGATGTGGATTATTCACCCTGTGCTGAAGCTGTGGCACTTTCCTTCTTGAGCTTGACTCTCTTCTTCCTTTCATACCAAAGCTGGCTAGGATTCAGTAGTGGAATTGAGTTTAAAGGCAAGCAGGGTCAGAAAGAAACATTTTAAGTGTGCTGATAACATTGTGGTAGAGCTGGCTGTTTGTTTTTGTGAAACTCTACAGGGTCCTACTTGAGCTGAGTACAAAGGCACGTCCTTGTTCTTAAACCAGGTTCCTAACAATTTCAGTGAAGCATTTAGGATGCTATGAAGTATCTAAAAATGGGGCTTAAATTCTTGAATGTGGTTGTTGAATTGTGGTGAGAATATGAATTATTTGTGACCTTAGCTAATCTTAAAGATTAGCTTTCTCTCATATACCTGAATTGCCTCAGGACCCTGTAAGGGCTTGCACAGGGAAGACAGCGATAGATCTGAGAAGCAGCTCTGCAGACGGGAGTGTATGTGCATACTCAGGTTCCCCACCACAGGATTCACATGTCTGTAGCTGAGCAGAAATTGGCCCTAAAAGGGGAAAACACGAAATGGGTCTGAAGCCATAGTCAAAAGCACACCAGGATTAACAGCAAAAGACAGTTGTCGAAGTTTGGATCAGCCCAAAAAGCTGAATTCATTCTCCTGGTCCAGCTTCTTAAAAGTCAACTTTCTAATGATTTCCTTTGGGAGCAAACTGTCCCTGCATACATCTGTGTAATAAAGGCACTCACAGAGTACACATCTTTGTTTCCTGCATTTTTATTCCATCTTCATTTTCTCTTCCAATTTTCCCTGTTCCATCAGGACTCTTGGTTTTGCACTGAATTTCTTCTTTTTTCTGCATGAAAACATTTTGTTCTGACTGATTAAAAAGAGGTTTGATTAAAAAAAAAATGAAAACAAACAAACCCCCTCCTCTCCTTGGAGATATGGCTCAGTAATAGGATTTTGGAATATCTCTAGAGGGAAATATAAATCTTGCATCTTTATATGCTGGAATGTAATCCATTAGTTGTCCCCTAAGATCAGGGAATTTACATATGGTGGTTTTTTTCTGATATGTTAATGGGTTTGTTTATTGCCACTAAACCATATTCATATTGTATGTAAGAGATTAATGCTTATGAAAGAACCTGAACTTATTTCTTTAACATACAATGAAGTTCATTGATTTCCCTCTTGATTTTAAATGGCAAATAGATAGAGCCAGAAAATTCTCAGGGAGCACCTTCGTCTTGTGGAGGCCACCTGCAGCTTTGGGCTGGGAGGCTGTGCTGACCCCTGCAGTATGCTGCCAGACCCTCACGATGTACTAGAGCTTTGCAGGAAAGCGAATGATTTGATTGCGGCAAAGTAACGGAGGAGAAAGTTGTATGTAAGGTCATCTGCTGGAATACTTTTCTGAAATCTTGTTTAAGCTCCTAGGAGTTTTGAACAAGTGACATTCTTCAGTATTTTATTAGAAATCAAAGCAAAGTTTCTGTGTTTTACAGGGCTTTTAGCCCATGGAGTCAAATCACCCAATATGCCTGCTTTTTCCAGTGGTTGTGCAAGTATGAATGTGCCACTATACTACAAAAGAAATGGAGTTTAATCCATCTACTTGTTCTGCAGAGATTATTTTAGATTTCTATTGAAAAACTAATCTTTAAAGAAATAGCTGTCTTTGCTCTATAAGCAGAGGAGATTAATAATTATTTACTGTCTTTAACCTTAATGGTTAGCACAATGCAATGCAAAATCTTCCTAGAACTCTAGGCAGTGGCCTAACTATTTAGCAGCTTATTTGACCTCATTGCAGACTTCAGTGTTCACCTTTTGGCTTTCAGCTTTTATAAGAAGGTTCAAATGAAAATAGGTATGCACAATTCTTATCGACAGTGGATGAAAGAGTTCCTTCAGGCTTCAAACATGGTCCAGAGCCTGCCTTGTTCTTCTTAAGGAGCATGAATATACTTTTTGCTTTTTCTCTTTTCCTTTGGAATGTGACAGACATCAAACCCAACCCCGTCAAGGTTAGAGAGAAGCAGAAACTGGAATTAGCTTCTTTCTTGTTTTCCATATTTGCTTGTGCTGGAGAAACAGAGCCAAAGAGAGGAGGGTTGACAGGAGGACAAAAGAGCATCCCAGAGGACTAGAGAAATAGTCCAAAACAATTTCACTGTCTCAGATGCTTTACCAGGTCAGTTAATCACTTTATCTCCGGGCCGACCTAGAAAATAATGACAGATTTTTTTTTCATTGTTCATTTGCTGCTTCCTTGTCATAAAAACAAAACTAAAAAAAAAGCCTTTTTATTTGTTTTCTAGCTCTTTGCAGTGGGGTCAATGTAGTAATAGCTCTTGATTGCCTAGTATGCAGCACATTTAATCTTATTAAATCTTGGTTTTTACAAATAATCTTTATTTGTACTGTATAGTATATGTTTTTGCAAATATATGACATTAATCTGATAATATCCTGTTCTTCCTGAAAAAAGATATCCCTGATTTATCTTCATGACATTAAAATCAAATTTGGTACTGTGAGCCAAAATACATATAGGTCTTCTGCCTAGGAGATGGTGTGGCTCTAGCAGAAGGCCCTTAAGATTGCATTTGAAGAATTTTGTGCCATAACTCTATACTCCTACAAACTCTGTTTGTAAAATGTGACTATCTCCCATGTAAAGCTCTGAATGTGAATTTATTAAAGCTTATGCTGCTGTGATTCAAAGTAGTTGTTCAAAGACACCTTTGTTTAGAGCAGGAACTTGCTGTTGCTTTCATTGACCATATAAAACTAAGCATGTATATGGATTGTTCATACCAAATCCCTGAGGTTAGAGAACTACTTATGTACTGATACTTATGTGATTTAGAAAAGTAAAGATCAAAACCTCAGTCAGAAGTCTTGAGGCTGTGGTGCAGTAAGTTTTAAAGATCTGTTATCTATTTTCACATACAGCTGTTTTGACAGTAAGTGGAGCACGCTGTGCTGTTAACTGTTAAGATGACATGTTGGTACATCACTGCTGATTTCTTAATTTACTTTTTAAATTCTTCTCCAGCTAACTTTGTTCACTCTTAGTGCTTTAAGAACATGGAAAGAAAGATAACCAATCCTTTGTGTTTTGATTACATGATTACAGAGTACGTTTCTTCTCTGAACTAGCTCCTTTGCACAATTCTGGTAGCACCAAGGAGCCAAAAACTGACTGATACATAGGTAGCTGTGAGTTATTGCACTGCCAGCTCTCAGCTTGTGTAAAAGCAGCACAGCAGGGGCATAAGCATTTGCAGAAGAAAGGATGCACCGTTGTGCTCTGCTGATTCTTGGCTGGACAAGGATCTGTAAGCATCTTGTAGGAGCTCTGTCTAGCTAGTCTATGTATAAGCAGCTCCCAGAGTCATCTAGCTTGCACCATGGCTGCTATTTTACGCTTGTGTGTTCCGCAGAGTATCAAAAAAGCTAAGAATACAGTACCAAAATAGAAGCTAAGTCTGTCTGTTAATTCTGTGCCATGTATTACAGTGACAGCAATGTTAAGTTAGCTTTTTCCTTATGAATGAGTTAGTTGAGACTGGAATGAGTGTTTGCATGTTTGTGTCTATATTAATTGAATATATCATTGCTTTTCAACTGTGTACTGGTTTTGTTTTCAGGCATTTACTTAAGAAATGTAGCAGGAGTCTTAGAAAACAAAACAAGAAACATCTATGTTAATTCATTTACTGAACAGGGAAAATGTCAAGGGGTTTAACTCACTTTTGTCATGGTCGTTTCTCTGCCTCTGAAGATGCTGAGGAAAGAAAACACATAGTTTATGAGGATTCTCATTTTTCCTCATAGCTGACCTGTTCAGAAAGATTTTGTTTCTAGAAGATTTAACAGTCCAGTTCCTTGGGACTAGTTATTAAGCAGATCAATAGAGCTACTGTAAAACAAGTGCAAGGGAATATACAAAGTTACATCTGCTGACAGGTATGGGAATAAAATAAAAATAGTTTAAAAAAATGTCCTTTTTGTTTGAAGCACTGGCTGGAAGAAGTTATTTGGGAAGTGAAAATCCATGCATTTGCTGACATTTTTAAGATACTACATTCACTGTCCACAGTCTTAATTTTCACTGAGGCCTCAGTTTTAATCTTAAAAATAAGTAATAATGATTAAAAAAAAAAATAATCTGCAAGATCTTTCAGAGACATCCATTTCATACCAAGTCTGTCTATTCAAGACAATCCAGCAGTGTCTGTCATTACTGATTTGCTGATTAAATCATGCTTTCTTCATATTTAAAGATACAGGTATTTGATATACATCATAGTTGAATAGAGTGGTGATCTTGTACAAAAAACAGTACAGAAATTTTGAACTGTAAAGTAATTCAAACAGCAAGTGATTTGAAAGCAAACTTAGGAAGGAATTCTCATTAGTGTGTTTGCAGTGTGAAAAGAGCACTGATACTCTGCCGTGGTCAGGCCTCTGAGTGTTGTGTGCGTGCCTTTGATTTGCTGTTTGATTAAATGATCGCATATGATGCCTACTCAGGAATGTAGCAGGTACATGTGAAAAACAGGTCTCTCAGAAGTTGGTAGCTACATGCTACCCCTCTGCCTTTCTTTCCCTTAGCTTCCACCAGGCATTCTCCAGCCTAGGGCTTAGCAGGGGCTCTCAGATGGAGATCTGGGTTTCTGTGAGCTGGGCCAAATCCAGAGCTTTGCAGGTCTCTGAGGTCAGTAGCCCTCTTCCTATGCTGCTCGTGCTCCCTCTGCTCAGCTGGGGCAGCACAGAAGAGACAAACCTTGAGGAATCAGAGGTGCCCTGACCCAAATGGGCCCTGAGTGAGCAAAGAGGCTGAATTGGGAGAAAGATGAAGCTAAGACCAAGAAAGGATGTCTGAAAATGATAAAACTAAAGCGTAGAGGGCAAGGAGGAGACAGGGCTGCGGATTTTTTATTTATTTATTTAATATTTTTTTCCCCTCCCTGCCTTTTCCGTTGAGATTCTCTTGTCACTCTGCATGAAAAGTGGTGGCAGCCCAAATACACATTTGCAAAGAGTTTTCAGACCCCAGTGGGAGCGAGATGTGGAGATGTGGGCATGGAATTGTGCTGGGCTTCCACAGCTGATGCCTGAGTCACCACAGAACATGTTCAGACTGACTCTTCTGAAAGCTTATAGCCTGATTAGACTCTGGAGGATTTTCCTGGGGATGTCTTATATAGAGACTATTTGCCATCAGATTGGATGTCCCTTCTCTTAGGGTGAAAAGAAGGGGGATGGAAGGAAGGAAATATGGTTTTTCCCCATTCTCTTCACCCATTCTGTGGGAATGCCTGACGTTTTTGATGTAGATCCCTCCCCCTTCCTGTTTTCCAAAATTAAAAAGCTCTAATTAAGATAATTAAATAATACCTCAGCTTTGATTTCACCTAACAGATCAATCAGTACAAAATCATAAGCATATGAAACCAGAGCCTTATAAAGAACAGCCTTGATAGGAGATGATATTACCAATATGTACACTGTATTTCTTCTGGTTGGGAAATACAATAACAATCAGCAATACCATTTTTTTCCTGTTGAATCTAACTTTTCAAGATACAACCCCTTTTCCTATCAGAATAGTCTGTAAATATTATTAAAAATAATAGTACTTTAAGTGAAGTAGTGGCTTCTGGTGCCCCATCCAAGTGGTTAAATTGTGCACTGGGTACCCTGCAGAGAGGAGACCAAAAGTTGTCCGTAGAGACTCAGTTGATCTTTCCTTGTGCAAGGTCTGAGTGTGGGATGGGTGACAGACAGTCTTGCCCCAAATCGTAGCGTATCCTACTGCCTTATTCTGTCTGGGTGGAAGAACTTCTACACCCACACCAGGGATCTAGGTCTGTGTGCACTGAATGGCAGAGCAGAGGGGAGGTGGGACTGAAGGCAGAGAAGACATGGTTAGTGTCCCCTCCATACCAACACCAGCAAAAATTTGATCCCCTCCATCCCAGTTCTCCCCATGCTGCACCTCCGTCTTACAGCCTGTCCCCTATGCACTGTTGCTGTCCGGAGTAGCAAGCTGGTACCCTAACTGTTGTCTCCTCCGCACCTTCTTCCAGCCATCCAGGGCTGTCCACCGCACCGACCTCCTCCCACAGATAAGCTGAGAGATCCCCTTCCTTCCCATGGGAGACCAAATCTCATACACTATTCCCTTCCCTTCAAGAGGTTACAGGCTTGCTGTGTAAATGACTCCAGACTTGGTGCTGGAAAATCATTTCCTCCCAGCAGTGCAGACTGTAATACCAAAAGCTTCATGTTCCTACGCAGAAATACATGAAGGAGCAATTTTCACTAGGAAATGAAGAGAAACTGGGGGGGGGGGGGGGGGTGTATATTCTTTAGGACCTGCCTTCCTCTGCAGCACAAGGGATACAGCTCCGCAGCTATTTCAGCCATACGTGCCTCTATGAAAGGAGGCAGGATTTGCATCCATTACAATCATTTTGTACTAATCTGCAGGGAATATTAGCGACAAATTGTCTGACATTTAGGTTTAGAAGTAGTTCCCTAAATACCCTAAGTGTATTACCGCTAATGCTTTGATGCTAATTTGGTACGTTGTTAATATCCCTGCTTCTCTCAGGGATAATGGTGAAATGCTGTACTTCAGAGACTTGAGGCTGGGATCTGTTGTTCAGCTGGTATAAATCCACAGTTGTTTTGCCTTTTGTATGGTTAATCCAGATTTACATCTGTGAAGCAGAGAACAGTTTATTGACACACTTCTTTCTTTTGTTTTAATGGACTTGGAAAGATACGGCCAAATTCTGGCTACTGATCCATGGTTTTTACATCCATTGAAATCCATAGGATTGGCACAGATATGTCAGAAAGGAAGATTTGGCACTTTCCAAATTTTTCTGTGGTACTTCTATAAACTATTTATTGCTAATGTTGATTTCAGTGGTCATTAGATCAATTATATATACTCTGAGGACAAAATGACAGTCTTTATAGAAAAAAATGATTAATTGATGTCAGATAGATACCCTTGCAGTTAGGTTTGAAACAGCAACACTTTAGATGAATCTGTTGTGTTCTTTTTATTACAAAAAAGTAGTAAAGAAGAAACACTCCACTATGTCCTGGCTTACAGTTGTTCAACGGCATTCATCCAAGGGCATTACCTGACTTATGATGATTGAGGAATGCCTCAAATCATCTTGCACCAGTAAAACTTTCTCTGCAAGTGGTGACTGTTGTGTGGGGGGTGTCCAGGTCATGCATCTTCAGCACTTCACTAGGACTAAGCCATCATTAACAAATACAACCATCACTTCAACAGTCACAGGTACGCAGCTATGCTGAACTTGGCTAAAGGATCTCTTTGGTTTCTAGATTTACTGTGTTTGACTTGCATCTGAGAAATAGGCACAAGTTTGTTTCTGCAAAAATGTTCAGCCCACGGGACAGAAAATAGAAAAGATGGTCTTAGTGGAGAGCAGGGGATTAGGACTGTTGATAAGAGCTGTGCATTTTTTTGTTCTGCCATAGTTCTCCTGACCTTGGCCCAGGCTCTATGTCCTCTTTTAAAGTGAGGATACTACTTTTCTAGTTCCCAGGAACGTTATGACAATGAAATCGCCTGGTATTGGGGAAGTGCTCTGAGAAGTGAGAGGAGTATACATAAGAAAGGCTTTGACCAGGACTTTTTCCTCAAGGACCTTACCTTTTGGGTTCCGAGCATTATTGCAAACACAGAGACATTTGACTGCACAGTCCACAGACATATACTATTGTGCATTGAAAGTCAGGCAATATTAATGTTCCAGAAAAGAGAACCACAGGGCAAAGTTTGCACCATTTTCCGTGCTTGTTAGAAACATTGTCACTGGAAGGAATTCATGTTCTGCCATTTTACATTCTCACTACAGTGTTTGTCACATGAATGAGTTATTAGGCTGTGAATGCCTGAATGCCTCATATATTCTGTAAATTACAGAGTAGAAACATTCGGCACTACTATTTTGACCTTTTCAGCATTCTGTGATTTGCTGGGCATGCCATTCCACATCTCTTGTTTACGGCCTCACTAAAATGTAGGGATGGAGCCGAGTGGGCAAACAGTCAAAATATACTGGGCTGCAAAAGGTCAGGGTCATGCATCACAGTGCTGCTGTTTGGTGGGCAGTGAACGTTAAAATCTAGACTAACTGTTCTCATGATTTTTCCTTCTTCACTGAAAAATAACAGAGAATTGTACTTTGTAATCTGTTCCAAAGGCAACAGTGTAGAAAATGAAGAATGATGGTATAATTTTTATTTCTTAAAATTTCAGTATCGTAATGTCATGATCTTAGAGGCTGTGAAAATCAGAGCTGTCATAGTCCTTCAAAAGAAATGAGATGGAATTCTACTCACCAAATCTTTGCTTCATTTAATCCATGTTTGATAAATGTTGCTCTTAACTTCATCCTCAATACCCTTGCGTTTGTCTCTATCCTATAGAAACAAATAGCTTGTATTAGGTAATTGAACTTTGACCATTAAAACTAGGTTCATTTACTGTACTCATGTTAGACATTTCAGTCCAATGAAGACCAAAGGAAAGATAGTCAAAGTAAGATTTCTCTTGAAATGAGGAGATACCTTTATTACCTACTGAAGACAGATGGCACATGACTTCTCAGTACCCTTAATCAGCTGGAAAATAAAAATATAGAAAGCAGTAATCTGTGGAAAGGCAGCAGAGGCCCACTGTTTTCTACCACGTTTTTAGTTTAACAAACCAGTCTCACAGTAAATGATGACTGTAACTTCCTGTCGTAGGAAGTATGTTTTTGTTATCTGCTGATACTATATGGGAAGCGTATTAATTTTAACATGCTTGGCCCTAGTCCTATGAACAAATGAGTATGATTAGTCATGAAAACATACACCGAGATGTCTTTGGTGCACAGTCAGGTGTGTAGTTACTTCAGCTCAGAGGAGCGTAGGATTATACGCTTAATTCTTTAAGCATGCTTTATTTTGCTCAAATACAAATTTCAGTGATGGTCTTGCATGCCACATTAATTAAAAGGCATAAGTAAATTTCAGTTTGTATCTAGCAGTGACGTAAGGGGACTGCATATGCCACTGCTATAATCTCAGTGCTGAAGTTTGCAAATGGTGCTACACGCCCTACTGGTCAAGTGTTACATAATTCTTTGCAAACTCAAAGCGTTTTCCACATTTCTCTAATCAGGCTTGGTGGTTTGAGTTGAGAATTTAAATGCTTAAGATGCAGTAATTTTTATTTTTTTAAAAAATAACTGGTGTATTAAGTGTGCTTTTTCACTGCTAGTGACTGTTGTGGTTTAACCCCAGCCAGTAACTAAGCACCACGCAGCTGCTCACTCGCTCCCCCCCACCCAGTGGGATGGGAGAGAGAATCGGGGAAAGAAAAAGCAAAACTTATGGGCTGAGATAAAGACAGCTTAATAGGACAGAAAGGAAGAAACTAATAATGATAATAACAACAATAATAAAATAACAATAATAATAATAAAAGAATTGGAATATACAAAACAAGTGATGCACAATGCAATTGCTCAGCACTCGCTGACCAATGCCCAGTTAGTTCCCAAGCAGCGATCCCCCCAGGCCAACTCCCCCCAGTTTATATACTAGACATGATGTCACACGGTATGGAATACCCCGTTGGCCAGTTTGGGTCAGCTGTCCTGGCTGTGTCCCCTCCCAACTTCTTGTGCCCCTCCAGCCTTCTTGCTGGCTGGGCATGAGAAGCTGAAAAATCCTTGACTTCGTGTAAACACTACTTAGCAGCAACAGAAAACATCAGTGTGTTATCAACATTGTTCTCCTACTGAACCCAAAACATAATGCTATACCAGCTGCTAGAAAAAAAATTAACTCTATCCCAGCTGAAACCAGGACAGTGACCAGAGTAAATAAAATCAAATAATGTATTCTGTAAATTTTGTCTCTTTTTATGAAGGGAAAGATTGTCCATGGGAATCTTTTCTTGGATATGTTCTCTAAATTCTTCTGGACTTGACACGCTATTTTGAATAGTTTGTGCTAAGCCCTGAATAAGCAGGATTTGAAAAGTAAAGCTGCTTTGATTGGGCAGGCTGATCAAATCAAGCTTTCTGTTTCCTGATTACATTACTGTTAACTCTTTTTAATGATTTCCTGATCTGCATTGACAAATTTGAAATCAAATTTATAGATAATATGCTGCAGCCTATCATTCAAATGGTTGATAGTAATAAACATTGCAGGCAGAAAACTGCTTTGCTGGAACATTTGAGCATTTGCCCCAGTGAAGTGAATGGATATAGAGTAAGCAGAAGGTTTCATTTTTAAGTGCAGTGGATATTTGTGGTTTAATTTTATCTGAATTCATCTGCCTTTCATGCTTTACTCTGGAAACTTAAGTTGTAGAGACTCACTGTATGCAATAAGAAATCTGCTTTACTAAGGATCATTGACCAAGCGCTTTTATTTAGGATTGAGGTTTAGCTTTTCTAAATATCATCTGGCAAAGCGAGTGGTGTGTAGATATCAAATTGTTATTCACACTGTGGGCACATTGCCTCTGAGAAGGGATCTGTTGCATTTGAGCACTTATTCAGATGCAGGCAAGCATGCTACTCTCGGTTTCAGGATTTCAAACCTCAGCTTCTCACAATCCAGCACATCCCTTCACAGCCTGACCTCTCTTTTATGAAATGCCTCTTCAGCCAGAAGACTCTTAAACAAACTTGTGATTTCAAACACCTAAATTTTCAGCAAGCATTTGGGGGTTATAAGCTGTAGGTTTGCCTGTAAAAAAAAAACAAAACCAAAACCAAAAAACCCACAGGAAATCCACAGGCGAATTACAACGTGTAGTGTATCATGATAGGCATGGTTGTGTTAGATTATTTTAGAATAGCTTTTTTAAGAAGAGACACCAGTAAGTCCTCCCTGGGAATTTGCAAGCATCTTGTTTTGTGTGGTAATTTTGTATGAGGTCCTTGGTTCACACCTGTCTTGTACAATATTCTGTGCCAACTGTGTAGTGAGGTGTTTTACCAATGTTTCTGCAAAAATGACCTTGCAGATTCTTTTTTTCCTGTGTGATGTAAGGCTCCTCTATAACTAACTTGTAAATATGGTTATATATCATTGTCTTGTTTCCTGTTCCAGTTATTTACCTTACAGTCTCAGCACGGAAATCCCCTTCAGAGTCTCCATTCATCTTGTTTATAAGACCACTTTAAATAAAATTACAAAGATCTCTTGATTGAGAGAGCTTTGGGAAATTTCTGTGGCAATTAGTATTTTTGAATTGAGATACTGTGATCCTACATAACCATCTCAAAAGTGTATCATATTCAGAAACATCACTTTAAATGTTTAGGGAGGTCTGTTACGAGAAGTTTGGTGTATGTTGACTTTTGGCACAGCAAAGATTAAGTGACAAATGTGAGTAGCTGAGGGTCTAAATTATGAACAGTGATGCTAAAACAACACTGAGATAGCCAGGCCCAGTCTAGTTCCTGGTGTTCTGTTATAAAACAAGCCAACGGTACTTCTGTCAATAGGAGGTGTGTTTGGTTGTGTGAAGAAGCACCCATCATTAATGTTTATAAAAAATGTAGAATAATTGTCTTTTGTTGTATCAAAAAATGACACGACCTGGTATATTTGGCATGGTATGATACACTACTGCCACTGTGACATGTCTTTTAAATAAATAATACAATGATGTAAACTTCCAAAATGAAGTTTGGTGGGGGGTTTTTTGTTTGGTTGGTTTTTTGGTTTTGGTTTGTTTTGTGGGGTTTTTTTTTTTTACTAATTTGGCGTAGAAACAGGTCAGGAAAAGGGCATAGCATCTTGTCACTGGAAGTTCAAGAATTTTTTCATTTTGACTCAGAATAGAAAACAATTGTCAGAACATAATTTAAACTCAGAATATCTGATCAACCTAGCCTGCTGCCAATGTCTTAAAAATGCTGAAACCTTTAAAGAGACCTGGCACTCAAGTATCAATAAGCGTGATGTCTCCCGTAAGAAAGGATGCATGATCTCATAGTGACAATGTAGTGTTCCTGCTCTGACACTAGCTAAATTTCAGACTGTGAAGCCATTGCTCTCCTTGTATTCCTGTTTTTGATGGAATGAATAGGGTATATTTTGTCTAGTTCTTCAGGAATTCTGGAAGGGGAGGCTGGGGGGTTGGTGGTTTTGTTGTTGTTGTTGCTTTAATGGAAGCCAGAGAAACTTTTTTAAACAGTATTTTTTTTGACCAGACAATAATGAGTGATTATGAGATCAAAAGTGGGCAACAGAACAGCTGGTGTGAGTAAAAACTTGTATTTTCTTGCTATATCTCTGATTGAAATCACCATTTTTCAAAGATGATGCTGACTCTGTTGAATCTAATTTAGTTACTGCATCAACTCAGTTGAAGCGTAAGTGTAACTGCGAAGTAAACCGATGTTCTCTAACGTGATCTCTCAGCAGAATGCCACATCTGCCGTGTCAGACACGTGAGTCCCCACAAACACCTGTTTTAATAAACAGCCAATTTGCTCAGTTATGCCCACAAATAGCATCTGTTTCTGGCCAGTTGTCTACCTGAATATAGCATCCTTCTTAATCAGTGAAAATCCTATTGCATAACTAGTCTGACTCATTTTCCACCCAGACATGGGAATTACCCACTCTGTTCTCTACCGTTAATATCCTTCTTGAGGGAATTGGTGGAAAATAGAAAGTCTGCCGGAACAGTTCCGCCCTCCCTTCTAAGCAAATAAAGCAGTCAGGGCTTGGATATGTACATAAAAATAAACACATTTTTAGAGCTGGGTGTTACTAAAATGCCACATTGGCTGAATGGTAGATAGTGATGGATCAGTGTAGCACCCAGGGCATTCCCATGGTGGATGGCGCTTTAATGATGGCTCCAGAAAAGTGCCCAAACCTTCTTAGTGAGATTGGATGCCGGTGAGAGAAACAGAAACACCTTCCTGACACCTGGCAGTCAGCACCACCTTGTCAGCTAAAAGGAGCCTGGACAGCTGATCCATGCAAACCTTGCATCACACGTTTCCGGTGTACTACGTATGTGCCTTGCGCTGTTTGCCTATGGGCTTTGAAGGGAGCCTGGCATATGGGCAACAGTTAAGACAGTGCACTCACTGTTCTTCCTCAGGAAAATTTTGTATCTTTAGATTGAAATTCCAGATCTAGTAATAAATTCTGTGTATAAAGGCTTATTGCTGTGCCTTACAGTGCCAATAAAGGAGTAAATAAAGCTATTACACTATGTAATCTCTAAATAATAGCCTGCCTTCTCCTTTGAAGGAAACAGCCTAGTGGGAGAAATAGTGGTGATAGAGCTAATTCTTTTTTCTTCCTTCCGTGCCCCACTACTAACTAGAGAGATGCAGTAGAAGTGGATTCAGTTATTAAACTGTTTTATTGCTTTTCTTATTAAACATTCCTAATGGGGTTACAACTAGAGGCCATTGTACTTAGACAAGAATAAAGCAACTTCTTCTGACCTCTGCATGTAGTAAGTAATATATTGTCTGCTATGCGGTTATTACATGTAATAATAAATTGATGATACCAGCAAGCAGGCAGGAGTGAGGGACTAGAGAGACAAAGCAATAAAATAGCAAGATTTTTGCAATTTTAACCTTTCAGCAGCAGTAAAGCAGCTGACCATCTACCCAATCCAATAACCTGAAACAGCATAATAATATAGCCAGGGAGAAGCAAACCTCTATCCCAGCAAAAGTGAAGCTGTGACTTAAACTTTGCTGTAAATTTTTGTAAGCAAAAATGTGCTGCTTGTTAACAAGATACAATTCCCAAATCTTTCATCCTCCATGGTAATTCTGCCCAGCAGATTGTATTTGATGGTAGGTCAGATCAGTGGAAGCCAATCCAAACTGCTTGTGGTTTGATTTATGTTTTATAGAAATTGAACTACCCTAAGTGCTAAGAAAACAATGGGATTCTGCGGTCCTTGATTAAAAAATATGATGGGGCCGATTATTCACCACTTATTAATTCTTAAATTACATTTTCAAAAAGAAGTATTCATACAGTGCAAACTCTGTCTGCTTAGTGAGAGATGAAGCAACCAGACCCTTAAACCTCTTCCGTAACTGAGCAGCCAGCAGTGGTAGATGTTTATGTTTTGAGTCCGTAATGCACCATGACAAGGGAGGTCACTGGATAGAGATAGGCAAAAATAAAATTAAAATTGAATAAAAACAACTGAAGCCCTGGGACAAAATTGCAATGTTCTATTTTTATTTTTGAGACATCTGGGCTCACTGGGATTTTCTGAATGTCTCTCACCAAAGTTGCATATTAAGTACCTTGAAAGCAAGTGATGCAGCACAGAAGGGAGTTGGCTACTAGCTGTGCACTGAGCAGAGATTTTTCATTTCATCCATCATTCACAACATGCTGCAGTATTTCCAGAACTTACTGAACTTATCTAATGTAGGGTGGAACAAGACCAAGAGCTCCGTTTGCAACGTATGCTCTGCTATCGCTCTACCTCTGAACTGAATGCAATAAACTGGTTTGTAATTGCTGGGTTTAGTAGCATGGTTAATCCTATAGAATATTGTGTGGCTGTGCACACTGCTTTTTAGGATACACAAAATTATCAGCTTTCAGAAGTCATGAATTGGATATCTATAACACAAGACTGACTTGCATATCAGACTCAAGGGGTTTTTTGCCTTTTGTTTCTTGTAACTGCAGATTGCACTCTACCTGTAAGTACATCATTAGAACTGCACTTTCAGAAATACTATCCAGCTTCTCCATTTCCCATAGTATATCCCACAGTGCCCATGTTAACGGATTGTTGGCTTCACAGGTCATCCCACATCTCACTATCCACATGGTAGAGAATAGACTATATAATCATTTACTCAGAGTGGCAGTAGAAGAATGGAGCTGGGTGTTGCTAGTTTACTCATAGCTGACCAGCCTAAGGAGCTAGGGATGGATGAACCGATCTCTTAAAACCCTTCCTGGTTCAGTATCCATTGTGTTATGATTTAAGAAGCTGGAGATTTTGAAAAGATTGAGGCTCGTGGTAAAATCCCAAGATGTTGATGAATTTGGCAGAGTACATCATCTTCCCTCTTCCTATTTTCTGTAGACAATTTAATTGCCATTAATTTAAATTCCATAATCAAATTATTAAAATGGCTTTCATTTGTCTGCTTCCTAAGTATGCTTCTGATCTTGGCTGTTAGCATATATCAGTGTGTGTGGTCAGAGAGATGTAATCATCTGTAGTGCCCAAAATCACAGAATCATAGAATAGTTTGGGTTGGAAGGGACCTTTAAAGGTCATCTAGTTCAACCCCCCTGCAATAAGCAGTGACACCTTCAACTAGATCAGGTTGCTCAGAGCCCCGTCCAACCTGACCTTGAATGTTTCCAGTGATGGGGCATCTACCACCTCTCTGGGCAACCTGTACCAGCGTTTCACCACCCTCATTGTAAAAAATTTCTTTCTTATATCTGGTCTAAATCTACCCTCTTTTAGTTTAAAACCATTACCCCTTGTCCTGTTGCTACAGGCCCTATTAAAAAGCTTGTCCCCATATTTCTTCTAAGCGCCCTTTATGTACAGAAAGGCCGCAATAAGGTCTTCCCAGAGCCTTCTCTTCTCCAGGCTGAACAACCCCAACTCCCTCAGCCTGTCCTCATAGGAGAGGTGCTCCAGCCCTCTGACCGTTTTTGTGGCCCTCCTCTGGACCCAGTCCAATAGGTCCAAGTGAAGCTTCTTTGGTTTCCATCCTCAGGTCCTTTAAATGTTTATGACCCCTTAAGGAATATAAGGAAATCATGAAACATGTAGGTATGGCTGGAAACTTTTCAACATTTGAGCCAGTGGAATTTGGGTGATTTAACTCATTTTGCATTTGCCTTTTACTAGTGAGTGAGCCAGACTGCAGGAAGTGGTAAGTATAGTTTCTGGTATCAAAGGACTTGGCTTAAAACCTTTTCAGATGCTTGGGATTTCCAACATTGCAGTTCCAATCACCCACAGGAGATGGACAAAGCAAACAGAAAAAAACCTACTGTTCGGTGGCCTGAAAGAGAAAGCTGGGCCTGTGCACGAGCAAGGCTTACTGGCACATGTGGCAGGTTGGGTTCATTGCTTTGGATGTTCATGTTTGTTGCTTGAGCCCAATGAACACTGTGGACATTACTTTTAACTGCACCAGACTGAAGGCCTGAAACCGATTTATCTTTATACCACTGTGATATTCAAACTGTTCAGACTGTTTCTGGCCTGCTTTTCAGAGCTCCTGCATTATGGAGCATTTCTTTTTGTCATACTGCAAGAGGGCAGGGGAAGGGCAGCTCCTAGGAGCAGAAGCAGCTCACTTAAACAAGCTTCTGTTTGTTTCGGTGTTCTTTGAACATCGTTTTTTCCTTCTTTGCTTGCCACTTTTGGAGAAGAGAAGTTACTGAGTTGTGGATCTTCCTCGCAGAGGAAAAGGTGAGGATTTGCACAGCCACTTGGCACCCTGGTGCCTGCTCTGCCCCACCAAGCATCTGAATCACTGCAGTCATCGTGTGCACAAGGGCCTCCTTTTATCTTTTGTAAAGTAGATGGAATTGTTCCTACAGAGAATGAGGAAATAACCATTTTGTCCCATGACTTTCAAGGAGTCACTTCCAGGCCACGCTCAGGTACAATCTTGCAGCCATGGCAGGTACTTAGAACTGAAGCAACTATATCAGTCTCTGTAGTCTGCTCTCAATTGGCATGTGCCCAGTGTCTGGATTATCTGAATTCCTGACAGATAGAACTAACTTCGACTTAAGTTTAGGAAAGAATCTACAAAGTGAGACTTTGGGGGGAAGGACTATGAGGATTACAGTCACCTCTTCTTGGGAGAGATGAGGCTGTGGGTCCTGTTGGCCTGTGTCACAGACTGGCTTCCACCATTCATATGAACCACCTCTGAAAAGATAGCTTTGTGGCACCAGCATCTTATTGGAGCCATCCTTTTATGTTTTAGTGTCTGGCTGAATCCATATGTCACATTATCTTCAGTTTTGAAAATCATTATTCCTTGCAGATTTTGTGCTCACCTATGAGGACAGTGACTGTAGAAACCCAAAGCTCCAAGTGCCCTTGCAGCACATACAGCAAAGAGGTTACTTCAAGATTAATTTTATGGTAACTTCATTTCTCTGCTTGCTGTTCCTGTGCCTTGTGAGATTAAAGTCAAACTTAAAAGAATCATTTTCCAAAATAGAAAGCAAACAATGATTTAGCAAGTCCATACCCCATCATTCGCCATTCAGACTTTGGACAATGGCAGCATTATGCCACTGTCTTAACAGTGAATGTTGCCTCTAAATTTGTACGTTCTAAGGATGGAAAGTGAAGCAGCTTTTTTCTGATAAAAGGAAGGCTGGTTGTCTTTGATATCATAGATAAATGCTTGGATAGTTACTTTTTAATTGCTTTATTGCCAGAAGTTTTCAATGAAGCCATAAAAGAGGAAAAAAATGATCAGCCTAATTGCCTCAAGATGGATATGTAATGCATAAATCTCTTGTTTAATGGATCTAGTAATAGACCACCTGTTTCAGTTGCCTTTTCCCATTCAGAATATGAATGAATGCTTCTCTCAGAGGTTCACAAAGAGAAAACACAATTGCATCATCAAAAACTTAGTGGTGTTTTGGTGTTTTTTTTTTACTTTTTTCCTTGAGGTTTGTTCATTCTTGTTCAGTAGCAGCCAATCTTGGTACATTTAACATTGGGAAAATAAACCCATTTGGTATAAAGTGTAAAGCCTCATGTATTTTTGTTGTCCAGTTCTGTTTTAAATGAGAATAGACACATGCACGTTAATGAAACTTTGACCAATGCCCAGGGAGTCAGGCTTGAGTTGCAAGTGTTCCTTCATCACGTGTTCCCTGTATATTCCCAAGTCTGGATTCCCCCCTACTCTGCCTTGCCCCTAGCTCTGTGTCTTCTAGTATTACTTGACTGGCACGTTTCAGTGTAGCGAGGATGTTTGAACTCCACAGCCAGTCTTGTGATTCCATATGTTAAAAAAAAAAAAAAAGGTAGGACTGCACAACTTTGTGGTTTTGGCCTTTTCTCTTTTTGTGGGCATTGGGTCTTCTTTAGCCATTTCTAGGGACAGTGAATTTTAGTAAGTAGAAACCTTAGTTTTTGCTCTTGCAGTGGTTTTTTTTGTTGGTGATTTTTTTTGTTTTGGTTTTGTTTTGGTTGGTTTTTTTTTAATTTGTTTTTTTTTTCATTAAGGATAGTTTGAATAAACTATTACATTTGTAAACAGCTGAAAGTACATATACTGCCAGTTATCATGTCCCACTCGTGTGTAACTTTCTAAGGCATGCTAACTTGCAGCCTTTTGAATTACAAGCAGCCTAATGCTGAGGTTATGTCCTACAGCAGTATGTCCTGGTATGATCACTTTGAGCACATCAGGAAAAGCTGTCTCTGTGTGGCTCTTCTGTGTTCCCTGTGGTAACTGTGTTCCAAAGATGTGTATTTTCCTTGTGAAAATGGATTCCAGGGACCTCTTTTCAAAGCTCAGCCCCACAACAGTAGAAATTTGAGACTTGGAGAGCTTCTTGTATCCAGAGACTTCATAAGCCCCAAAGATGAATGAATGAAGTAGTGTAGCAGGCATTAAAATAGTAACAAACAAGGAAGGTGGAACAGGAACAAATGAGCACTCATTTAGCAAAAAATCAAGATGTCAAGAACAAAATTAATCAAGCCATCAGGGAATGTAAAGATTTTTTATTTTTTTTTTTAAAACGTTTACACACCCATGCAAGGAACCTGGGGTAACAAACAACAAGAAAGAGAATGGCACATTTATGGGCTTGAATTCAACCTAGTCGATAGAACAGAAATCTGGTGGGAATGATTTGCATGATGGGAGTGTTAAAATCCATGTTTATAACCTATTTAAGAGCAGATGAGGGGAGGAGGAGCCATCTGTCAAAAGTGGCACTTGCTGCTTGGGAACCTAGAAGCAGTTTCTGATGGATGCATATCGATTGATGCTGTGGCCATGAAAGAGCAGGATGGGGAATGGGCTGGTGTCTCTGCAAACCATGGTTTTGCAGTGAGGAAGAGGATGACCCATTGCGAAGCCTTTGTCTATTAGTAAAGGGTTGGGAGAGCTGTTCCATTGTGTTGCATTTCATTCCCATCCTGGCAAGCTGGAAATCATACTTTGTCAGCAATAAAACATCCTCCTAAAATACTACATCCTTAGCAGGGGATTTATATGTTGGCTTCATCCTGACCAGCAAAGAGGAATAGACAGAGCGCTAAAAGCTAGTTGAGTTTAAGTAGATGTAGAAAGCCTGTGCTTTGGCAATCTTGTTTCCACATGATATATATAAAGACCAAATGGGTGAAAAAAACTTCTAAACATGAGCAATACAGCTTGATATCAGCTTTATTCGTCACTGATGTTATCGTAACAATGTGGTGCCTATGTTTCATCTTATGCCATGGTCTCTGCTGCTGTACCCAGCCCTCTACTCCCATTGCCCAGAGAGCTTGATTTATGGTAAGTGTCCATAATATTATTTGATCTGATTGTCACGCAACATTTGGATGGTGTCAGTGATCGCCAGCTCTGTTTCAGTAGCTGCTGCTCCCCTTCCCTGTGGGTCTCAGCTCTACAGAAACATCCAGTGGTATATTGTGCTTACTCTGTCTGCTCTGCCAAGAGAATTTAGATTGTCAGGGGCAGGGGATGCAAGAAAGACAGAAGGAAGAGCCCCCAGTCCCTGCTCTTCCAAAACTGTAATCACCCAAATGGTCAATAGCACTGGGATGCTTTGTTGCATTGAGAAATTCTTTTTTATATCAATTTTGTTGAAAAGCTTCAGTTGTATTGCCTGTGACAAAATCAAGATGACTAATAGAAGCTTTAAAGGAGCCACATTCAGTGTTGACAAAAGTGATGTGGCAAATCAGTTTGTAGGACATAAAAATTGTGGCTAAGAGTTGGGAAAAGTTAGAGAACAGTTCATTAGAAAAAGCAGTTAGTTAAAGTTAGTAAAAACCTCAGAAGCCAATAGCGGAGAAGGCTTTGCTCCTGAGTTGCCATTGAAGTGGAGACAGTACATTACTTAGTAACATGGATGTACCAGACAACAGGCATTTCAGTACAACGAAATTAGTCATGCCCATAAGAGTACAGGCCATAAAAAGGATGAGGGAGTCTGCTTGTGAAGCACTCCAGGAGTGCTACTGTGACCAGAAAGACTAATACAATCCCTAGGGAGTACACTCATGTAGGACTGGAGAAATGATATTTCTGTATCTGCCATCTTGATGGGATCCTTACAGCAATACAGTTTCCAGGTCTGGCTGCTAACACTTCAGGAAAGCTGAGCACATGGAGGGCAATCAAGGGAGACCCATAAGAAAGGCTGAAGAACTGGGAAGAGTAAAAGGTCTAGGAACTCTGTATGCTGTGTTCAACACAGTGGCACATAGCTTAGTGTGTGAATTAAAAATAGAGGAAATTGAAATTTGGTGATGGAGAGCTCTTGTATCTGTTAAGCTGAAGTGTATAACAAGATCTGATTACTGTGTGTTGACACTAGATGAGTGTACGCTAGACTTATGGCACATGCTTTTGCCAAGGAAGGTAATAAAGCAGCACAGCGATTCATCGGCATATGGCTCTTCATCAGTGTTGATTCTTAAGTCAAGAACTGGGTTTTGCCCAATTCAAGACATGCTGCAGTCTGAACTCATACTGTGAGTAACCATTTCAAATGTTTACTGTGTGTAATGAGAGAGCTCAAAGTGGAAGATCAGTGGGTCCTTCTGCCTCTGTCATCTCCAAAGAAGCTGGATGCCCAGTGTTAAGCTCTTGAGCTTGTAGTTATACAAGTGACTTGATTTTCAAAATGTAGTTGAGCATCCATAGCCCTTTCAAAGTCAGCAGGACCTGGGCCTCAGTACATAGCCAGAGTGATATTTCTGGTCTAAAATTGTTAATTTCATGGGAATGCTCCATTATTTACAAGTACATTCTGTAGAGGAACAGTATGTGAGAGAAAATAGCTTAATTCAGGCTAAAATGTCCTGTTTCTACTAACTGGTCATGTTTGAGATGTAGACCCGAGAGGCTGAGTGATTGTCTTACTCCAGAACAAAACAGGGCTTATATACCATAGGATTCCCACCCAAAACATCTGCTAGACCTCTAGTTTTGTTTGCTGTAAGGTAACTTGTAATAGCTGGAAATCTGGGAGATGCAGCTGTATGGCAAAGGTGTGATTTAATAAGTATTTATATATTTTTTAATTGAAATAGTTATGCCAGTGCACTTGCTGCTATGTAGTTATGCCAATACAAAGGTATCTTATATTCCAAAATAGTTTCTTGTTCTTAGTGTTGATTGTCTGTGCTTGTACAAGAAGATTCTGAGGTAACGTATAGTTTTAATAACCACCTTTGCTGATCTGAGTTTATACAAAACAAATATCAGATTGTGCTTGCTTTTTACGTGCCGACTCTATTTCTGTTTTTATTTCTCTACAAATAAAGAGCTAAGCTCTAGTTACATATGCCTAAATGCCTGCAAAGAGGGATTTGATTCCAGAAGTTGTTGTTGTAATGCAGTTAGGTCTGATTTTCTGCTAGCAAATTCCATTTTGAATCATTTTAATGTAGGAGAGGAAAATAGACTGTGAAAGTTAGCTGTTTCTAGTATTTAGAATAACCTGCTTTTTTCCCCTGTTCTGTATTTTATGAAAGAAGGAGTCTAAAAAGAAATTTGGTTTTGAGCATGGTCTGATTCTGCCTCTTACAAGAAAAAAAAAAAAAATATAAATCTCGTGGTTTGCCTAGGAGCCTATAAAGTTTTATCCTGTTTAGTAAATCTCAAGTTTGGTCTGTATTACCTGAAAGATGAATTCATAAATAGCTGTACTGGGAATGGATGTGTTCATTTTAGCTGATGGTTTTACCATCATCTGCAACTTCAGGTGCTGAGATACCCTGATAAAATGAAAACAGATGCTCATAGATTTTAACCTGCTTTTTCCTCATTTAGTTCCTTGACTTTTAATTGTTGCATTTTAGGCTGTGGCTTTTTTTAACATACAGTAGTGCTATCAGTCTTTCATGTCTCTGGAGGCAATATGCTTTTTCCCCATTTCTCAGAGGTAAAGAACCAAATTTTCAAATGTATGGCAGACTGCCAGGGAAATCATTAAATCTGGACCTGGTATTTTATCCAGGGTTGTTAATGACCCAATTTTATTGGCTTCAGGTGAACTTTGCCCAAGGTGAGTTGCTGGTTTTCCAACTTTTCCAGCTACCTCTACCACTTCCCAACATTCCCATCCATCCGTTGGAGAAAATGATGCAAACTTTAGCAGAGCCATTGCCTTATTCAAGCAACTTGTCCCTTTGCCTGCAATGTGCTGCCATTGGGTATTCAGACAAAAGGGGTAATTCATTATGACCAAGTTGTCGTTATTAAGAATAAATTAGAGCAATTATGCTGTTATGTAGACCCAGAACATCTTACATCCGTTGCTCTATTGCCATGAATAGTATGATCTAATGGAATTCTCCCAGCTCAAAAAAGGAAGAACCAGTGATGAGGAATTAAAGCTTAATAATTATGTACGATCAAGTGTTTAGTAGTCTTGGAAGGGATTTCATTTAAATATAACCTGCGGCTCCAACCATAAAGACAATGGCTAGTCAGCCGTATGTTCTGCAGGGACCTTCATAACTGTAGTTCTGTTCACTTCTTTTAGCACCACTCTGTTTACCTATATGAGTTGTCAACGTTTCCATGTGCTACTCAGAGAATAAGTAAGCTTTGATTCACATGAAGAATTCATAATGCTAGCATTAAAACATCTAAATGTCTCAAAAAATCATGATGATGCTTTAAAAGTTGTGAAAATGATGGGGTTGGGGGATTTGTCCTTTTCCAGGGACTCCAAGAAGAGTTCTGCGCAGAGTCTCTGGTATAATTTAACTATTCTGAGATGAATGGCCTATAAAAGGTAGTGAAATGAGAATGATGTAACAGCAGGAGAAAAAGTGAGAGATATGAGGAGATACAATAAGAAGTGGGGCAGGGGTTGGAGGGGGGGAGGAAAAAAGTGTCTGGGGGAAAAGAAAAAAGAAATGCAGAAAGACAGGAGGAGAGAAACAGAAAGCTACAGAAAGAGTCATCACCTATCAGTGAGAAGAAAAGCAAAATGAAAAGGTCCTGGTGGAGAAGAAAGGATCTTTTTTCAAAAAAAAAAAAAAAAAAAAAAAGAAAAGAAAAGAAAAAGGGAGAGAATTAAGGAATGTCTCTACCTAGCAGCCAGCCCCAGGAGAGCTGTCCTAAAAATGAGTTATGTAAATAGGATACGTCACTTCTCCTGGCCATTTCCTCAGATGTATATGTTTTATTAAAGTCTGAATAATTTCCTGCAATTACGTTAAAACACTGGCATCTATGCTGGCCACTCCCTGAAACCTGGCAGGATTACTTTGAAACTCACAGCAGACCCGGAATCTTCTTCTGTTAGTATATTTATTGGCAAGTATGTGTGACTTTCAATTAATCGGTATTGGATGTATGCAAAGAGATGAGTCTATACATACATGTGTATCTTCAGGAATGCACAAAGCTGTGCCACAAGTAGGGCAGCAAGTGTTTGTATGGTTGGCTTATGTAACTCTCCTCCTAATGAGCACGGATTATCTCTCCAGTTCTTTGCCTTGAATCATGCAGTATTATAGTTATCGTTGATTATTGCCTGTGAAGTTGAGCATATGGCCCTAAAAGGGTTCTAAATGATTTTGTTTTCTATTTTATTGTTATCCATCTGATACATACAACCAGGCAGCATAAGGCACTTGATTCTCTTCACCAATCCCTTGTGCACAATATTGAAAGAATTCAAAGCAGTGCATATTTTAGCTGTCCTTTAGAGATGAATTATTGCTGTTTATGCTTCATGCAGAAGCTTGGAAACAGATTTCTGCATATATATGATATTTTGCTTGCAAGCAAGTGTTTAAAACTACAGTTACATGAGATTTAAATCTTAAGTTATTCTCCATTTGTTTAAATCTGAGATGAATTTTTAATTAGCTATCAGTAAATCTGAAGTGAGTGAGGGAAATATTATGAACTTGGCTTTTTAACCATTTCAGAATCATCTCTTAACTGGAGAAAAAAGTCAAGATTCAGACTGAGAAATGTCTTTCTTAAGTGGGTGTGCCTACAAGCCTGAAGACATTTTGCTTAAGAGTTCATGAAACTCTCTCAGCTGCTATCCTCACCTTGATTTAGACTGAGTATTCAGTGGTAAAGGTGAAATATTGGCCCTGGAGAAGTCAAGGGTAAAGCTGGTACTAATGCAAACAACATTTTACTCCACTGTCCATGTATCCATATGGAAAACTGAGCAACAGAATTCTGCTTTGGGGCAGATAGTAAGTCAACGTGCACAGCCTGACCATACCTAATCACCGTCTCACATGCATATATTCATATATGTACACTGTGTCCCTGGAAAGTTCTGCATCCATATATTGCATTTCCACAGTGAGGTTCCCAACTTGTCCTTTCATTTTTAATTTCCCCCCCCCCCCCCCCCTCCTTTGGTCAAATGCACATAGTGGTTAAGGAAACTGTATGGATAAATCACAAAAAATAACTTCTGTCCTTCTGCCTTCATAGGGAAAGCCACTGCAAAGCCATTTTTTTTTCTTATGTACAGTATTGTGTTATCTGTGTCTTTTCCTCACTGTAATCTCTTTTTCTGTGTCACTTATTAAAAATTCTGACTTTCAAACAGCTACATAAATTTCTTTAAGCATCTCCTGACTCAATAAAAAAGGGAGGAAGGGATTAAATTGAACACTCAAGCTTCATTCCATTGTCTCACTCACAAAAGTGTTCAGATAAACTATGAAATAAATCTTACTGTCCTGTCAGGTCATTTCTATAGCTCTGATATTATTTATGGTCTCATCTGTATAATCCTCACTCAGAAGTAATCGGAAAGTTCCCCTTCATGCTTCCCCCCAGTCAGCTTGCATGATCTTTAGAAGTGGAAAGTGCAAATGCTTTTACTTAACTCAGATAAGGGACAGGGATCACGCAATAGGACTGTGTGGTTATTCTCCAGTTATATTAATGTTCAATGAAATGAAAAATTCTGGAGACAATTCGCCCCATTTCAGCTTTGTCGTAACAAAGCTGGAAGTGAACTGCTGCTGCGTGAGCTTTTCTGAAAAAGGATTCTTAAATTTCCTTCGCAAATGTGATGCTGTGGGGAAAAGAGGTCCATTGGGGATGTCTGGTTCCCATTCTGCTTTGAGCTGTGAGATTTCAAAAGGCTTGGAGAAGGGGCCTTGGTTTGGTTGGTTTTTGCTGTATGGGTAGGTTTTTTTGAGGGAGAGAGATCATTCCAGAGCAGCTGATAGACCAGAGGAAAGCATGAGGGAACGGAGGAGCAGAGCCTCCAAAATCTGATCTGCTTGTTTTTGACCATCAGTGTCAGTGACTCCTAGCCCAGACTCAGGCTTTAGCCAGAGGCCACGGTTTCATTTTAAATCAAAAAGTGTAGTCCATCTATGCACCCCAGGGGAAGCTTGTGCCAAAGTCAGCTCACACCCCCTGCTGCCCGCTTTCCCATCCCCTGCAGGCATCACGTCAGAGGCAGAGCTGGGCAGGGACACAACTCTCAGCTGTAGAGACAGGGGTTTTTAGAAGTAAATGTCTGGCTATAAAGAAACCCTTGGAAAACTATTGGCATGTGATCTGTGCCACAGCACATCAATATACTGAAGAAAGGCGAGGAATTTGCAAACATCATTGCACTCTGCTCTGAATGCCCTCTCCTTCCGAGTATGCTTTGAACAGCTCCTGGTGGAAGAAAGTGATACTGGCTTTATTTTCTTGAAAGTCTTGAAGTGCTTGTGAGACATGGATTTAGAGAATTGGACTATTACTCCTTAGATTACATGTACTAAATAGATTATCTGTATTTCTAAATAGAGACGTCTGGTTTTTTTCAATCCCCCATTACATAACCCGGCATCACTGAGTTTAATACTATAGCAGCATGAGAAAAATAGTTGTCTTTTAAAATAAGACTTTGCTACAGGTAATGTTTGGAAAATAGATATGTACTACTGCTTCTTCAGAACTAGTGAATACTTATACTTAAAGCAAATCTTCTCCTTCACCCCTAAGAGAAATTATTATAGGCTACTGCATGAAAGACTTCATTGTTTTTAAATGTAGACGCCTTTCTTGCAAGTAGTTTAAAAATTGAATCTCATCACATCTGTTTCGTGTGGTTTAGAATACTGTTAGGCAGCTTTTCTGCAGGTGTTTGCTGATTTTTTGCTTTTGTTTCAGTTGTCCCAGTTTGATTCTATCTGAAAATGTTCCAGTTTGATGTCATCCCATACATTGTGTCGCTGTCATAATTCTGACTGGCTGAGATGCCACGGTGCCTAACCCTGTTATCCTCCATAAAGGCAGAAGTTAGAATCCCTTAGTATAATCTTAGCCACTAACTCTTTTCTAAGCCCTTTACAAACAGACACAATATCATTCGTCACGTATATTACACTCCGACAGATCACGAAGGAGAGATATCTCTCATACCATCGTAATTTAGAGTAAACTGCATTCCTAAGTTATTTTTCTGCACAATAATGGGAAGGTGGTGTTGAACACATGGAGTTTTGCTTCTGCTTAGTGGGTTTGGTAATACACAGATTATTAGGGCAAATCTTGGGTGTTAGTTATTTGGCAATAGCCTAGTTTGCATCATTCTTTTTTAAACAGTGCAGTTCCCTACTTTGCCATGTAGTAAGTCACATTCTGTCACCATTAGTCTGGCAGAATCCCACAGTGTGATGTTTACAAAGATCATGCACGTACCAAAAATTACGGATAGGTTTGGGGTGGGTGGGTGCAGCATACGTGGCTACACGGAAGAGTCTGCCAACTGTTAGCAATTTTCGGTGCATGCTAGGTGCCTTGCCTGCTCAGACATGATGTGTCTCTCACTGGGCACCTCTCTACTTTTGCAAGTCAGGCCACTTACTGAAGAAAAGACAGTCCCTTTGACATCAGTGGGGCTAAGGTCAACCCTCAGGTTATTGCAACATGAGTCAGAATTTAGTCCTATAAATAAAAAGCTCATTCTTTATTTCAAAACTAAGTGGAAACTTTGAGTATGCCCAGCTGCCACCCCTCATTTAACTTCTTCTCCCATTTACTTCACAGTGACTGTTAATTACATAGTTCCAGTTCTCTTCTCTGGCATCTATTTTCCAGTGTTTTGCATGAAAGTGCTAGATAATATGTTATGTGTGTCTCCTTGGAGATTTGGCATTTCAGAGAGCAGAGTTGTAAAGGGATTTGGTGGTATTCCATATTGTTTTGAATAGTTTATGACATTGGTAAAAATAGTTGTTATGCTTTCATAGAAAATTGCTGCAGGTTTCATGCAAGTGTTGAATTTCTAATAGTCCTTTGCATGCTCTAAGGAGTTGTTTTGGGGGAGGGAACAGTCACTTCATGGCTTTCATTTTCTTTTCTATGCTAAATACATTTTAAGATCACAGAGTAGCATTGATGGTATCGGCGTTAGTGAGATGAGGCCACTCTGAAGAAACAAGCTCCATTTTCAGTGAGTTGCAAAACACCTGCATCTCAGCAGTCACTCCAGGTAGCAAAAGATCAAGTCCTGATGTGGTGGTTTCCTTCACTCAGACCTACTTTTGATGCCTGTAAGAAGATGAGGAAACCTTTGGACTCATGTTCATAGCATTTCATTGGAACTAGGATGCAGCCGCTGCACTGCTCCTGCTGTGCCCTTGCTGCCAAGGGTGGAGTGGTAGAGCTGAGATTCCTGCCAAGGACCTGGGCCCAGCTCTCTGACTTGGTACAGCCTGATCTGCAGATGATGAAATTCTTTGGGGAAGGGGGTGATAGCTTTCTCAAACTGTCTTTGAATCATCTGCAATGTCTGACAAAGACTTCTTGGAAAAGGCACAAAAAGACTGCGAATTTAGAAGTGCAGCCAACTCACGGGATAATTATGCCTGTGTCTTAGCTGCCATATTTTATTAGCCTGAAGGAACAAAGGAGGCTGACGAATGCTGAATGACTTTCAAGGAATCACTATATCAACCATTAGCTACTGACGACATCGATGTTCCCGCGAGCTGATGTGACAAGTAACAAAAAGTTTTGGCTGTAATGAGAAAAGACAAAGGCAAACTAGTGATGTGTCACTTTGATCTCATTTTAACAAGGTGAAAAATGCTTGCAGATTGGACACATCATAGTGTCTTTAAGTATTTATATTAATGTGATATTTATGGAAGTCATTAGTACCATTAGTTGAGAAAGCTAGAGATTTCTGTTTGACTTAATCCAGAAGGAGATTTTTGGTGCTTTAGGTATTTGAGAACTGAGAAAGGCTAAACCCTGACATCCCTTGTAATGAGGGGCTGAGAGAAAGACAGTCTTTTCATATGCACTCTGTCATGCCATCACCCCAGCACAAAGCCTGAAAGTTAAAGTAGCATCCTACACCCAAGAAGTAAGGTCTGGCTACTTGAAACCATGAAAAGTCTCATATATATATATATATATATGTGTGTGTGTATGTGGCTAAGAGGAATTGCTTCTCTTCAAATAGTCAGCTTGATGCACTGTGGAGCATATATCCACCCCTAACTTTCATAAGCCACGCTCCTCATGTAAAACCTCTGCCTTCTCCGTAGGAGGGATCCTCCTGCTTCCACTTCATGGCCTCGCAGAGTGGGCAGGTTTTGACTTCAGTTTTCTAGTAATGGTTATAGCTAGCACACCGAAGACTTAGGGTCCAACACCACAACTTATGAACACATTCGTGGAAATTTATGGGATATTGGGGGGGGGGGGGGGGGGGGAGGGGAGCTCTGGGGCATTGGATCCACGGCAGATTGTGAGAACTAATGACCTGAGTTTAAAGACTGCCTTAGCCACAGCAGATGCTTGAGTAAGTATATTGCAACCTGAATAGATATTACTGATTTTTTTTTTTAAAATCCTGGCCATATCAACCACATTAAAATATGTGTTCAAGATAGTTAGAAATATTAATACACTACAGAAAACTGGTATCATATTTCTCTGTGTTCCTTATACCAAAATAGATTCCCTTCAACATTAAAGTGGTAATCTCAGAGGTATTTGTTATTTCCAAAGAATTAATGATCATTTAGTGAGCTAACAACCCAAGGCAAAGCAGAAGGGTTTAACGCTGTGCCAAGTGGTAGCTTCTTGTAGGAATGACTGCTTTCAAAGAATTATCATTATGCAAAATGCTTTCAGGATGTGCCAATCAGCTCAGTGGTTTACAGCACTAATAGTCTGCTTGTTTTTCAAATGATTTACCCTAGTGATTTAGATGCTGCAAGTTAGATTTACAAATCTAATCACTGCTTATAGATGAACCAGTAATTATCCAACCAGTAAGTATGTGAGCTTACTCTCAATCAAAAAAAACCCCAGAGGTATGTATGGTTGATGTTGGAAAGCATGCCTGAGGACTGAGTCCTGTAGATAAATCGAGTCTCTGGGTAGATCTTTCAGAAAGCTAATCTAACTTAGGGTCCACTGAAATCAGTATTTCTGCTTTCACATAGAGTGACAGAAGTTCCTCTTCTGCATCTCTTGTACTTTGTGGGTAGTGCCAGGACCGTTATAGAAAACGTTGGTGTACTTTATTCAGACAGAACTTTTAAAGCTTAAGAGCATTTGGAAATCCCATTTTGGAACACCTCCGTGCCACAGAGGCACATTATTTCCATATCTTGCAACATCACTGGAAACACTTGTAGCTGAAGAATATCTTCAGACCTTGATAGTTTAAAGACAACGATGCTGTTCAGTAATACTGAGCTGCCTGATCTAGAGCCCTAATTTCTACTCACAGAACACTAGCTCATGGAATCATAGAATCATTTAGGTAGGAAAAGACCTTCAAGATCATCGAGTCCAACCATCAACCATGTGCACTAAAACATGTCCTGAAGTACCCCATCCACTCGCTTTTTTTAATACCTCCAGGGATGGTGACTCAACCACTTCCCTGGGCAGCCCATTCCAAAGTTTGACAACGCTCTCAGTAAAAAAAAATTTCCTAATATCTAACCTAAATCTCCCTTGCCTCAGTTCATGTTCACATGAATACAGTGTTATATCACTTATTATCTGCCTTTATCTGAAAACTGCAAATAGAACATACCTTGTGCTGTCAGGTAACAGTCCAAAAATTGACTTACCCACCTCAGAACCATTTGTCTGTGTGTGCTAAAACCCAGTTCTATGTGACTCCTACGGTCCAGGTTTGAATTTTGTTAATGGAAATAACAATAACTTCATAGTTTTCCCTCATGTTCTATGGTTTGAGTTTGTTGGGGGGGGGGGGGGGATTCTGGTATCTGCAAATGTGGTATGGACAGTTGGTGTAAAATTGATGTTATCAACACACTTGCACTGATAGTGAAGAAGGCATATCATACATTCATAGGTATCTGATTTAAAGTCCACATTTGGCATTTGCAAACTAGGACAAGTTCATTTCTTTAAATTTGTTAAACTTGTTTACGATCTGTGAGGGCAGCACAACCAGTTTTACGGAACATGGCTCATTTACTCGGCTCTCAGCCTTGGGAACAAGAGTGTATCCCGGCTCATTTGACAGAGCAAGGACTGTCCAGCATGACCTGACAAAGTGATGAACATCCTCCCAACCCCCTAGCCCAGAGCTGGAATAAGTCCTGGACTGTTTTCTTTCAGATGTGAGTGAACAACATGAAATCTTATACTTTTGTTACTAGTTCTTTCCAACTACAGCATATTTGGTATACACTTTGTGTGTGTTCTCCTTCATTAAATGGTGCTAAAAAGTGGTAGTAGACTTTCTGCTTTATAAACAGTGCTCATATTGTTGTCTTATTAAGATTGTTGGATACTCGCCACTATAGAACACTGTTTTCATTTGTCTTCGTTTAATTTGGTAAAATGTAACCTTTGAACTTGAATTTCCTGTTCTGGATATATATACAAACAATTTAAATCCAAGCAACTCAGATGCATCTAGGAGCAAAGCAAAATAACATTCTATTTAACTAGGGCTTTGTAAACAAAAACTTGCTAGTTTGGAGACGAAAGTTAACATGGATTTCAGGAATGTATCATTTGGCATTCCCTAGAAAATCTGTTCAATTTGACCAAATTACAAGCCTTCCCAATGCCGATGAACATCCAGCCTCTCACAGGTGTTATGTTTGCTGTCATTATTTGAGGCTTGCCTACATGGACAAACACAGTTGGATCCAACCTTTCTGATCCAGCTGGCCAGGCAGGCAGGACTGGCTGCGCTCTGGGGCACGGACAGCTCTCTTGGTCTGGTCCACAGGTCACCTGTAGGACAGAATGGGTTTAAACTTTTGCTTTCACTCTCTCTATAGAAAAGTACTTCATCCTAGCATCTGACCTATGAAGAGGATAGAAAGCAGCTAGTGCTAATTGTGATTTATCTCACTAGTGGATCTGTTGTCTGGAACCAAATCAAGATACCTCTTAAAAAGACCTGATGATCCCACATAAGGACAAACTTGGGGATATCGCCGCCTTTGCCAATATGAATTTGCCAAATCCCACTAGTGTCTGGGATGTTTCTGTAGTGCTACGGAAGTATGTGGAGGGCTCCCGCTGGCCATGTAAAGAAAATTTTCGTGATGAGGAAATGGGCTTATCTTCATTAAGGGAGAGAGAAATCGTCTTAAAAATAGCCTTGAAGTGGAAATGGGCCAAAAGCCAAAAACTGTTTAAAAGCTGGATTGAGGGCAGACAGCCTTGTATTTAGTTGAATAAATTCCACAGCTACACAGTAGTTGTTAATCCTGAGCTGGATTATCTGTTTTTTCAAAAGCACTCCTTTTATGGCTGCTGCTCACAGTTACATCGTGAACCTGGCTCTGCTCCACTGCGGGTATCGCAGCACCACAGGCTCGCTTGGTTTAGAAACGCCTCCCAGGGCAGAAAGGAGACTGTCGGCAGCATGGAGCAGAGTGGCCCATTTTCCTTTCCTGGTGAACACTGATCATTATCCTGGGTCACAGTTGCCTGTAAACTTCGGGATGATATTTGCTATGCAGTTATACTTCCTCCAGCTTTTAAAACTGAAATCAGTTCCACAACAGTTAAATATTGTTCAGTGGCTTGCATTTGAAACTTTATTGCTGTGGCGAGAGCTGATGTCTTCATCATGTTATTAATCTTAGGTATTTCCTGAGTACAAATGCATCATTTAATTTAGAACCAGTAAAATTTTAAATGGCATCAATCTTTCCTGCATTTTTACCTTTTAAATATTAGTTGAATCCCATGCGAGCAATTTGTTTCTCATCTTTTTATTGTTTTCAATTCAGGTAATAATCACCTTTGGGTTTTGTCTTTCCAAAGTGGGTAGTTTTCATTTGATGAAGCTGGAATGTCTTGAAAAGACTATTATCACAACAAACCCATTATGCATTGATACAGAGAGTACTGCCTCCATTGTTGAAGGGAATAACAATAACAGCACGAAGCATCTCAGCAAAAAGAGAAATGGAATTAAAAAAGAAAATCGCTGTAGACATCCAGGAGCTGATTCAGCTTGTGTATCAGAAGTCAGCGATAGTGCACTCCTCGGCAGGAATTGGTTTTAGCTAATGATAGTAAAAGGAAAGACAGGACTTGAGGAGTTGGAAAAAAAATCAGACTGTTATCAGAGAAACTCACAGGCTGAGAGGGATGGGATTTTCAACACAGATCCAATTGTTGTAGAAGTACGAATATCCCTGATTTTTCAATGGAAACCAGACAGTCTTTAGGTTGCATAGGTGCTTTTTGAAAATCCTCTTATAAGACATTTACATAGGATACAATAGCATCTTCCCTGAGAACTCTGTTTTTTATTTATTGCAACTTAATAATGTAAGGAAAGGTATTAAAAATTGTTCTTTGGTCTTAGTTAGATGTGCAGATTGATAGTACAAACTGCATTTCACTAGTGCTAAGTAAATTTAAGTTTATTAAACACAGGGGAGACGCTTTGACTTTTTCTACTACTTCCTTTTACGTGTTGAAGGTTCCTTTATTGCCAAAAAGATATGCTGCTAATGCAAATACAGCTGAAATATATATTATAATATTGTTACTGCTGTGCATACCCCAGTGTACAAGTGCTGATAGAGTAGCTGACATGGCCTAATACTTTTGGTGACTCATTCAAAGCCTGTTAAAATCATAAGATCGTTCTTTTGACCTCAGTGGGGTTTGGACTTGGCCTCTTTGAAGGGTTAATGGTAAAGCCCTATTTATTCAGGTCCCCGTACTTCACCTGAAACACTGAGTTGCCCTGTATGATTTCAGCAGCACTGCTTGCCAAGCATAAATTAAACACACCTTGTACAAGAAGTGAGCTGTCTGGCAGTCTGGTTGGCAGACGTTTTTTGTAGGACCTTATTGGTCCAACTGGGCACGCATGGGAGGATGGTGAGCTGCAAAGAGACATAGGTATGGAGAGGAAAGAACGGAAAGATTAATTTTCCTGAGCAAGCTTTTGCAAGTTGTTAACAGAAAGCCCAAACTCAAGGTTATTTCTCCTCCCTGCTAATCTAAAAATTGGTCTTCTCTAGGGGTACCCTAGAAGAGCCTATGCAGGGCAACTCAACAGAGCGAGAGGTCTGGTCCCACCTCTCCTCCGCCCAACCAAAGTGGGGCTCTGGGACTGCGGGACCACAAGGCAGTCCCTCATGTTGTAGCTCACCATAGAGAAGTATGCTTAGAACCAGAACCGCCGTCACCCCGCAGAGCAGAGCTATCTCAGCTCTGTGACCGCACTGAGCGGTCTGGCAGAGTCATACAAACACCACCTAGAGAAGTGAGGTTGAATCTGGGGAAGCGGCATTAGCTGAGATACTAAACCATGGGGTGACAGCTGTGCTGCCTTCGGTTCTGATCTAACCGCATGGTGCTTCACAGATCTCTGTGCGCGGCTGCATTGCACAGAATACACATGCCTGCCGTGCACCCAAAATGTTTGCAAGTCAAGGCCTTTTTGAATTTTTTGCTACAGATAATCCCTGTGGTGGAGAGCTACAGTTTCTTTCTGGTAGTAAATTGATTTGGTTTTCATTTCAATGTTGAAAATTATTTGGAGCAAACCTTCTTTTTCAGTTCTCAATAGACAACTTTTAGTGAGACCTAAGAAATCTTCTAATTATCATATTTGTCCATGTGTATCTAGATTTGTACAGTGGTGGCATCTGCTATTGCCTAATCAGCTTCTAAAGAATAATAACAATAATCATGGAAACTGGATTTAGGAAATCTGTGCTTTGAATCTGCTAAGTGTCAAGTTTTGTTATAGTACTTTCACTCACCGGCTGTAAGCTTTGTCTTTGTTCTTGCGACAAAATTAATCATGACCTGGGCCATAATTATACCTTACATTTGCCTTACTCTTCTCAGAGGAAGTACTTTCATTCTGCTCATAATCAAAATTATTTTTTACCAAGATTCATAAGCCTTCCCTTTGGAATCGGCGTGCTGCCGTTCACCCACAGCCTCAGCCACATTATAAAACTCGGGGGAAAACCTAGTGTAAAGCTGTTGAATAGCTATATGCATTTTCCTTCTGGAGGAATAATTATGTTACTAGTTTTTTAAAAAAGGGCATTTCTGTGTTAAAGCAGTATTCTTAATATTTACTTGTTCTACAGTGGGATGGGACCTCTAAGCACTACCATAGTGCAAATAACTGTTTCAGTGCTTCCAGCGTCCTGAAAGCCTCATGTGGGACTAGGATGCCAGCAGGCAGGGGATGGCACATACACATGGATGAGGGCAGAGAAATTGCCGCCCTCTCCATTTTATAGGAGAGGCGCAGAATTTTTTGATGCAAGGCAAGTTTGGCCTTTGCGTCTATTCTTCCTGAGCTCCTACGCTTTGGAACAAGGCCTCCCCAGTTCTTCATATTACTACGCAATGCTGCCTCCGCTATACAGAAGGAAGTTGGGTTTAAAAGCTTGGTTTTTAAAAATAGTTTCTGGGCGGGCCTGACACTGGTGTCACCTAACTCGTTTGTCCCCAGGCACTAAATCTGTGCAGCAGGCAAAAATAAATAAATAATTGGAGTCTTTCTGAACTATAAATGTAACAAGCAAATAGATAAGAGTTCAGTGTCCTATAATAGGATGTCTTTTTGCTGACTAGCAGAAAGGGAGTGACTCAGCCTGACTGTGTACACACACTGAAATAGACTTTTCAAGTTCGGAGACAAAGGCCTTTACATGCATTTATAAAATTGCCTTTAAAATGCTTGTGAATGAGTTAATCACACAGCCATCTGATGAGACATGAACAACCTCCCTATTTTTTATGTGATTAGGTCATCCCAAGAGAATCATAAAACAAAATAGACTTGGATGTGTCATCTGAGGGTGACTAATAAAAAGTAGTTGAAAACAGTGCAGTTAGGAAAATAGTGCAAGTAGGAGATTTTCAAGCCAATTTCACAACTCTTTGTCCTTCATCTGCCGCGCCAGAGCCTGGTTTTGAGGAAGTTGGTGAAGAAAGCTCCCCTGGGCTTGCACAGGTCCAAACTGGGTCTCTGCTTGCTCCTCTTCATTCCCTCCTTGGGGCTGCCTCTACCTCTGCAGTAGCATTTTGAGCATCTGAGCCTCACAGAGTCTCCACTTTCATGTGAAGATTGTACTTTCCCATGAACATGCTGAAGTGACAACTGCTGCAGCGGGGATTTGGGAGAGAATGGATGCCACTCAAAAGTCAGAGCTGTAGGACTCTGGAAAACAATAGAAATGGCACAACTGCCACTGTCATAAATGTGTGTCTCAGTAGCAAGAGCAAGCACACAGCTGTACCCTTTCCATACCTTTGCAGTTCTCAAGAGCGGTTTTGTGCCCACTCTTTAACAGCGAGTCCAGTCCTGACTTGATCTTCCTTCCCCACAGCTCAGCTTCCACACGCCAGCTCCCTGAAGTGCCCCGTTCTCCTGCCACACTGTCATTCCACAGCCTGTCTGCAGACTCCCAACTCCCTCCTCTCTTGAAGTTTCAAGGTGAATTGAAAGGCAGCCAGTGGTCAGCTGGCTGGGAGGATGCTTCATCAGACCCACCTGGGCTTTGCCCATCGTCTTAGTCACGGGCCGGTGCCTGGCACTGAGGGATCTCTTTGCCCAGTCCTCCTGATACCTTGTCACCATTTAAAGGGCAAGGAGATGGAGAACATACAGCAAACAGGCCAGGTGGGCTCTGAGAGTCAAGACGCACATGTACGTAGAGAGCACTTAAGCATTTTGTAAAGTACAATAGAGGAGGATCTGAACCTTCTTACTTACAGGCTTTCATCTTATGCTAAATCCCAGCAATGTGAGGCTTTTGGTAAGCTATCATCATTGTCTAGATATTTGTAACCTACCAAATGGGCTTTCGATTACAAGCTCAGAGAGCGAGACATCAAAAGAAACATGATCTTTATGGTTTTCCTGCAGCTTTAATTGTGAGTGGCACCTAATCTCTATCAATCAGCTGTCATGCAATGCTGGGAAAGGAAAAAGCCTACAGGCAGCTGAGAATTAAAAAGAAATGTGCAACTCACTTGATTACTAGGGTGCACCAATCTTTGAGGTGTCTTTCTCTTTGCAGTCCTAAGAACCTTGTTTTACAGCTGTCAGCTTTAAAGAATGAATGTCATCTTTCCTGACCCTCTTTTTCTAGTGGTGGCAGTTGTCTGGGGAGATAAAAACTACACAGACTGACACAATTGCTGATATGAAAAGGCTTTAGATGGCTCTCTCACCACTGCTATAATAAAATGAAGAGGTACTGAGTCCAAGATCTCTCGTAGCAGATTTCTAATATGTAAAAAAGCTGCTCAGATTAAGTCAGATGTGTGCTAAAAATTTTGGTGGTTAAAAAGAGGTTGGTGGAGGAAGACGTGAAGAAGTGACTGATTGGTTCCTACATTGCAGTATGTTTTTGTACTAGTGGAAGCCCTAAACTAGGTCTGATTATTCTGAAAAGTATACTTTACTGCTATGGAGTAGCTGAACAGTTCTGGATGATTCTAATGTAAAAATACTGCATACTTTTACTTCTGGGCACTTGCAAATAAAAGTTGCATCCCCACTAGAAGAGTTTGCCATTATATCCTGTCAGCAGGGAAGGACCTCACGAGCTGTAATCACAAAAGACTGACAGCAGTCACAGACTGCTCCCAGGGCAGAGCCCATCACTCAGTTTAGCTCAGGCTCCCAGAAGACAGGACAGCTTGGAGAAGGCAGTGGAGCATCCTTCGTTTCTACTATCTAGTACAGAATCAGAGGGGAAGGCAACTGGCACCTCATTTCTGGTTTTGGAAGACCTTCGAATATCAAGTCAGATGCTCAGCCCCGGTATTAGTCATCCTTCTGACACAGTTCATATTTTGGGGATAAGAACATGGGCAATCCCAAGTGAGTAAGCATTGATATATGAAGACGTCATAAAATTGTTATTTTACCAAAATGCCATAAAACCCCTATGCCCTCAAATTAACTGTTTCACCTCCTTTGGGATTGCATGTGTGACCTGACTTCCCTCCTGTTTTATGTGTTCATTCTGAGGTATCCAGAGGGACTCCCTGACAGTCAGGAAAGTACTTCCCTGCTCAGGAAAGGTTATTAGCATGTGTTTAACTTCTCTCCTCAAACAGATTTAAAATCAGGCACTCTCAGCTGCTCGAATTGAAAGGACTAACTCAGTGCCTGGTGTTTTACTCAGTGTTGGGATGTGTTAGCCACATGGTGTTTGGCAATATACATTAGTGATTTAGACATCTGTGGGAAAAATCAATGGAACACCAAGTACTAATTCACTCAGATACTTTCACAAATGTACCCTGGAATTGTTCATTATGTTCTGTTTTGTTATGATGAATCTTAGAATTAGGCTGGCCTAAACCTTTATAACTGTTATTAATAGCACTGCGTTAATATTGTGTACTGGGATGTGCATAATCAGGTGTTGCTTAATTTAAATTCATGTTAGAGTAATGTAAACGAATTCCTACTGTGGCTGGCTGGTGGCACTCCATAATTCCAGTTTGTCCATGTAGCATGTCACTATTTTGCAAATTAGGGATTCTGGAAGCTTGAGTTTTGATGCTGCCAAAATTTATCTCAAAAGCATTGAGATGCTCTGTAATTAAATGAATAAGGAGAATAAAGAGGAAAAAGCATCCTTCCTGGCTTTTTCTTCTTTTCTAACATCTTTTCTACTTTTTGGAAGTCAGATTTCCGTTCTTACTTTACAAAAGGTGACTATGAATTCTTATTCTTGCCAGGAATGTAAAAGTAATGGGTTGAGGTCTTAAACATTTGTTCTCCTGTCAGGAATGGCTCCTCTGAAATCATTCCCCCTAGAGAAAAATATGAATAATCTTAAAGAAGAAATCTGTCGGTGGAAGAAAGCTGCTAAGTAAGTAGTCCTAAGAAAGAGGAATGGTGAACTACAGCCTTCAACAGCTAGAAAAAATATTTCTTATATAGACACTAACTATGGTTTGCTATTCAAAGGGCTGGAGGGAGAAGGGAGCTAAGGCTATAAAAAAATAATTTCCTCAGAGATAGAGATTGAGGGTTATAGCCTGTTGCCAGAGTTTAAGGGAGAACTGAAGATCTCGTATTTGATTCAGAAGTTGCTGAAAAGAAGAAAAAGAATAGTTTTGCAAGTAGGGTCTTTTCAAGAACTCGTTTGTTAACATCGCGCTGTTCTTGGGAAATAAGGCACTGACCCCTTCTTGGCATAAGTGAAAGCAGGAGGTGACCTGAAGACAGACTATGGCGGGCTTGATCTGATCCTAATGGCAGTTAAAATAAACCCTTCCCCTGGTTTTACACAGTGCAGGACCACATCCTGTAGCCAGAGCGGTTAGTCATTCTGCATTTGCTTCCCTCTGCTAGAGAGGAACTCAAATCCAGTTTAAACCAATGATTCTGTTGGGCCAGGTTATGCTCTTCTAATGCCTTCGTGTGTGCTCCAGACCAGAGTGTGTTGGAGAATCGTGTGCTGTGCTTACGTGAACAGGGCTGGTGAGGTAGTGTCAGTGGCTGGGCATCGGTAGTACTTCCCCTGCAACAGGATGCAGGAACAGGAATTCAAGTGCTATTTGTGATATTCTGCATGAATGTGGTGCCTTAGGAGAGGACAGAGCCCTGGTAACTCTGGTATGTAATTAAAGAGGTGGTTCAAAAGTGCCTCAGTCCACTAATGACAAATCCTGTAATTGCTGAATTCATCTTCCTGAATTACCAGTAAGGCAGTTTGAGATGGCACATTACAAGTAACCCAAAAAGACCAGGCTGTAAGAAAAAAAACAACTTGCAAAATGCCACAGACAATAAAACCATTATTTCAGAAGCAAAAAGGGGTTGGGAGTTGATGTGCTCACTTGGAAACTAAGCCAGCGAGGATTTGCATGTTCTAATAAAAGTAAATAAAAAATAGCAGAACATTTAAAAGAAGCTTATTTCTGTAATAATGTAAAATGTTAAGCACAGATTTACAAGCATAAATAAGAACTCAAGTCACAAAATGGGTAGAGACATTATACCAGCAACATTAAATAGATGAAATAGCAGCATTCACTCTAATAAATAGTTTTCCTTTGCTACCTCTGAAGCCAAAGAAATTATACTACTTTAGGGACACAGTTGAAAAGAAGTCAGATAAATATCTGTTCTGTCTTCCTGCCACTGCCAAAATGGACCATCTGAGGTCACAGCACTGCACCACTTTTCGCTATTGCCCTGGCCATTGCACACATGGCAAAATTCAGCTTTTAAAGGGCAGTCAAAATGAAGAGGAAAATACGATGGCAGTGACCAGGGAGTTTTAATTCTCACCCTGCTGAAATCAATGCCTATTTGAATTGTAGTTGCTAAATTTATCTGCCTACTCCAGGAATTTCTGAAACTCACTTTCTTTAGTCCAACTACTTTTTAACTGTCTGGGTGCTGGTTTGCCACCCTAATTCCTCCAGAGGAAAAATAACGTCCCATCATTGCTTGGGGGTAGTGGATGTACCGATCATTTTGTAGCTTCACGGGGACATCTGTTGTTTTATCTGCTCACTCTGTGAGTTAGCGCCAGTGAAACGGCTCAGGTCAAATCCTCATGTTCAGTTCTAGTAAAACCAGCTGGGAATGCTAGTTCTGATTATCACCTCTTTTCAAAACAAATCCTCCCCCCCCCCGCCTCAAGTACCAGGCTCTGATAATTTCCAGTTACCTAGAAATCACATACTTGTGAGGGTTTACAGGGAGAGCATACAGAGCTAAGGAGCGACTGCAAGCAGACCGCTGGCGGTGTGTGTCATGCGTGAGGCAATCTGTTAGCTCTTTGCTGCAATGACAGAGTCAGTAAAACTTGAAATTTTAGGGCTCAATTCAGCAAAGGTTGTGCTGAAGTCCATTGCTAAATACTCGAGCATATGCTTATATAACCTGGTGGGCACCAAATCTGGGGCTTCTTTCTGTTGCTGCCTGTGCATTTGTGCTTGGCCGAATAGAGCTGGAGAGCTAGTTTGAGGCCTTGAGTACAGAACGTGGTCACCTCCAGCCAGGGCTTTGAGACACCATAAGGATTTCACCTACTGCTACTAATCCTTCAGCAGGCTGTAACTGTTGAGGTCTGAGTGGGGACTGAGACACGTATGTGCCCACAAGGAAGGGACTTCCTGCAGAAGAAGTTTGGCCTTGTGATCCCATGTTAACTTCATGGAAACAAAAGCTCTTTTTGACAGTCAGCCAATCAAACCTACAGCTTTTCAGGGCTGCAACCTTCCCCTCATACAAGAGGAACTTCCACTGCTTGTGCTTTAGCCGCCGAAAGGTGGAGTAGCTCTTTTCTTGTTGTAGTTTCCCTAATGATTATGTGTTTTCCATTTCCAAATCCTACCATTATGTTACACTGGAGGCCAGACTGGATGATGTTAGTGATGGCTAGCTTCAGCACTTAAAAATCTGTTAATTTGTTCATGAACTGCAGACTAACCTCTTTTTTTGGAAACCCATTTGTGTAAAAATAAACAAACCTGGCTTTTTTAAAATACAGTTTCACTAGAAACTGATCTTTTTAAAGAAACAGCCTCCTGCTTTCCAAAACCTCATATGCTAAGGTTTTCTTTGACAGAGAGAGGTGCCTGCAGGTGCCTGTAGTACCTTGTATTGAAGGAGTGTCTCTCCATTTAGAGTGCTAGGTCATGTTTGCTGTAGAGTGCTCTTCATCTTACTTTAGTTAAATAAACCATAGCTTTGGCTTCTGCAACAAAAGGCTAATTCTGCTCTGCTTGAGGGAGAGAGGAAGAAATGTTAAATTAGTACAGAGCACCATCATTATAGTTCTTGTCATCTGATTCAGTAGTCCCAATAGTTAGTTAGTGAGGACAAGGATCACAAGAGTTTAAGATTCAGGAGTTGCGTGGAGTAGAGGAATTCTTCAGTGTCATTCTCAAGTGCGACAATGACAAGTGTGTTGTGAGAGCCCAAACTCTGTCGGGTTCTATGGTGGTGTCCCCAGTGACACCCTTCCTATGGACATAAGGTGTGAGGAATTTCCACCTGGCACATGCTGTTGACCTGCCAGAGCCCATGCATCACTGAAATGCAGTTTGGGGAGTTGGCATGGGACGTGTTAAGCTTCGTTCAGGCACTTCATCCAGGGGAATGTAAGCAGTGCTCAGGAATTTCATGGCAAAACACATGCTGCAGTAATCCTGGGATGGAGAAGCATGCCATACCGCTGTTACTGCAGTGACTCTGCTTACCAGCAGTTGATATGGGCATAGTAGACAGTCTAAGGCATGTTTGAGCAGCTCCCCTCTTCAGGTTTTATACGTAATAATACGGCAAAATGAGTAAGCAAACTTACAGCTTGTTTTACAGATCTCTCATGCCAGCTTGTTACAATTCTTTTTTTCCATTTGTTTTCTTTTTTCTTTTTTTTTAAATGGAGCCAATTCAAGTGAAATCAGGAGACATGACCAGAGTTGGAACACTAGAACATGTTTTATGTTGCAGAGGCAATGCTGTTTAATTTAATTTCCTTTTTTCTTTTTGCAGTGCCTCATTTAAAAATGAGTGGATGTTTCCTATTTCAAGGCCTGTTCCAAAATCTGCCTGGATTTTTCACTCATGTAAAATCACCTTTAAGTCCATAAGGGCTTCACTGAAGAAATTAAAATTGTTCGAGAGATGTAATTTAGGGACATCCCTAACCATTTACAAAAGCAACATAGGTACGAGTTAAAAGGGTTCCCAACAGGGTGAGGTGCTACCTAATATATATGCAGACACAAGTCTTTCTTTTTGGATCTTTTATAGTGTTTGCTACAGACAGGCTACCCAAGTAGCCTGAAGTGGTGAAGCAGGTTTTCCCAATTATAGTTGAGCTTTTAGGCTTGGGATTTCCTTCTTTTCTACAGTGGCATGCTGTCGATTTTGTCTGCACTTGGCAGTATTGTGTCCATTGCTGATTGACAATGGAGCCAGCCTAGAGTAGTATTGCAAGTCTTCTGCTGTGCTAAAAGTGAACTGAACAGCTTTGGGAAGCCCCTTAAGGGCTCCTAAGCGGAACTAGATCCAGTTCAGAGAAAACATGAAATTGCCAGTGAGATGTTGTAGGAAATATCCCCAGGGAGGAACCAATAATACTAAATGAGCTGTTCTTCACAGCATAATATCAAAAGTTTACTAATAACCTGTCCCCTCAGCAGCAGCGGTGGTAGACCATTTTCATGTCTGGTTATTGTGAATGGTGTCACTACCTGTTAGTAGCAAATTTGTCACTAGTGTTAATGGGTCCTCATTGCTGCACTGCAGTGCTTGATGATTAAAGGAAACTATTACATCTCTTTGACACTAGAAAAAGGTCTGTATATATGGATACATTTATTTACTTTAAGGTCAGAAAAAGCTGGAAGATCACTGTATTTGATCGCCTGTATGTGAGCTTACCCTGGTACTCTCAAACTGAGACCAAGAACTTCTGTCTGTGCAATGCTTATTCTCTGAAGGCATCCTCCAACTGAAAAGTAAAGAAGTGGAGAACTCGCTATATTGCTTGACTCAGCATTCAAAAGTTACGCCTTGTTTCCCAAATGAATTTGTCTGGCTTCAGTTCCCAGCCATTAGTTCTTCTTGTGTAATTTCTCTGCTAGACAAGAGAGACTGTAAGTACCCAGTGTTTGTTCCTGGGAAAGTGCTTACACTGTATAAACTAGTCACTTGTCAATCTTCTTTTTTATAAACTAAACATATTGAGATTTCTCTCACCTCACTATATGGATTTTTCCATGTAGTCAAGGTTTTGGGGCTGTTTTCTGTATTCTCTCCTTTTTTTTCTAAGACAAGACATGAACACACTGTGTGCTAACATAAGGTCTCAAAAGTAGTGTATACACTTCCTTACTTCTTCTTGTTGCCCCTCAGTATTCAAATTTAAGGAATAAATTAGCATTTTCATACAGTTAAGATAATACTGGGAGCTGGTGTATATGTGTAGGTATCTGTGTGTATTTCTTCACAATAATGCAGATCCTTTCTGGAATTGCAGAGGCATTCCCCTTCCTGCAAGTAGATTTGTGATGCTTGTTTCTAAAGGCCTTGCATTTGGCTGAATTAAAATGTACTTAATTTGACTGGGCATGACTTGCCAATGATCCCTATCATTTTCACTGGCTTGTCCTCCTCACGGTGTATCACTGAGCCACAATTTGTCACCTGCAAATATGTCAGCAAGTGATCTTGTGTTTGCTTCCAGGTCATTGATTAAAGTATAGAGTAGCAGGAGCATTCATCTTTGCAACCCCTCCTATGGAGCGTTCACTCTTAAGGCTCAGTCCTAGCTGGCAAAGCATTCATGGCCATAGCTGGCATCCCCTTGCCCTATGACTTATACAGCTCCATCTACATGCTGTAAGCCAGTAGAGAGTTCTTTCATATTCAAAGTTTTGCTCTTAGCTTTTGCATTTTACTGAAAGAGAGGAAATAGTCAAAGTCTGGATCTTCAAAGACTCATGAGTTTGGGGCACAGGCGTTTCACAATGACAGGAATAGACAGACATGTCTTGTGGTTTTTGAAGAGTCCTTATATTCCTGTTGCAGGAGGATGGGTGGGTAATGGACAAGCTAAAGCAGCTCACCCAACTTGCCAAAGCGGCTCACCAAACCTGGCAAAGCGTAACTGCTCATCTGGCAGAAGTTACAGAATTTAAGAGTTTTGTTTCACTGTTAATATTATTATATTCACTTGTCAGAGCGTGTTAATATAACTGAGTGAAAAATGTTCCTAGAGGCATGCTATTGAATATTTAAAATGAAGAATTAAGTGTGACTTTCAAAGCATCTAAAAGATGTGGTGCTAAATCATGGTCATCTCTAAGGAAGCGTTGGCTACCCTTTATGTGTTTTGAGAGTCCACCTAAATATAAGTCAAAGTCAGTTAGAAATCAATTGATTAATGAGAACATATTATGATTTTCTTTAAAATCTCCATTTTTATTGGTATAATAATTCTTTTTGTTAGTGATATTCATTAAGGATTGAAGCAGAGTGGGAACTCCGCATGCACAAAGTATAAGCTGAAAATTTGGTCAAGGAAACTATGCAGGCAGGAAGAAGAAATTAAGAGATTAAAAACTTGGTTGGTAAGGCCATGCTGAGTTTCTGTGCCATATCCCTGCAGACTTAAGCCCTGAAGTTAGCAGGAGGTTGGCAGCTGAGTTCTATAAGTGCTCAAACTTCTACTTACTTAGTACACGAAGGCCCCGCTCATCCATATGATCATTTATTTTTCTCCATAAATATTCTGGTTTAGATCTTCATAGGTAGCAAGAGCCAGGTGTTTAACAACTTCTAAAGCCATCAGTAGAACAAAATACCCAAATGTACTCAGGTTCACTGGAGACTAATTTGTTGTAGTCAGTGAATACAGTCCTTGAAAATGCTTCTAGCTTAGTAACAGCAGGCCAAATCTTGTCAGCCTTTTTTATTTCAATGGGACCGCCGATATGAATAAGCAAGAAGGCTTTGACAGAGTACATTTAGATGTGGTGTACAATACTCGGGTTCTGAGACACTGAAAAGAGATTCCTTCCTCTAATATTTCAAACGTATACGTCTTGCCTCTGATGGCATTTGTAGGGCTCAGCAGGAGGAGGTAAATAATAACACATTCACTGCCATTTATCTGAGTGGCAGGGAGCCAGAGGAATGGGTCTCTGGTTTGCCTGGGCAGGTTGCAGTCTCACTGCTTTTGTGCAGCGCAGAGCTAAGGCATGTGGTGAGCCAGCCTGGGGCTTTTCCGCGCTGTGGTCCCTCAATGAAGAGCCTGGGGAATTCTAGGGTGGACACACTGAATACTTCTGCTGGAGGCAGTGCAGATTTTGGGATGGTCCCTACAGAGTTAGAGCTAATAAGCCCATATGCATGTTAATGTATTTGCTCCCCAACCATCCAGGCTTCAGAAGAGCTTTCTAGCTTGGGAGCAACACCAGATTCAAGCTGGTCCTGCAATTCTGTATTGCTCAGCCCACAAAATACTACCCCTTCTGCTGGGAGCCTTGCAGAGCAGGGCACAGGGATAGTCAGGCAATTCTGCAAGGGCAAGAAAAATCCAGATGGATGTCGTGGTTCCAGCTCGGCACCAGCTGTGCTAGAGATAAGTTGGCTCAAGACAAATCTGTTCCAGTGTCTCCAGCTCAAAGCTTGATACCAAGGAGCCCAGTGCTCTACAGATGGGGAAACTGGCACCCACAGACTCATCCAAGGACACACAGCAGGCAGGTGGCAGAGCTAGGAGTAAAACCCAGATTTCCGTCACTCTGTCTTGCTTTATCCATTAGGCCATGAGACACATTGATCATCCTTCTGTGCTTTGCTTGTGTCGTTTCTTAAGTGGGAAAAATAATCACCAATGTTAGCGGATTGTGAATTTCCCAGATAAAACATACACTACTCAGGTGTTTGTATTATTTATTGCTACGTTTCACAGGCAGAGCCATTTTAGAGAAATCCTTACCACTAATTTAGCCTACATTTATACATTGGTGGTCCTTTTGGTAAATGGCTGTAACTCTCATGACTGAGTTTCCTTTCCTTCCCCCGCCCCTTGAGTATCAGTGTGTACCTGCACAATCTGTTGTACATCTATTTATGCGGGTATACCAGCACAATGTAGTATCTGTACAAAATAAAGCTACAAATTAAAGGAAACGTCAAGTCTTTACTGCAGTCGCATTTTCCAGGAAAAAAAATGATGTGAAATTAAATGCTTAATGAGGGATTTCTTAACACTGGCAAGATGGTCCTGGGAATATTCATTATAACTTCATTGAAAGTCATATGTCCCAGTTCCCTTTTGGGGTACGCAGGTCCTCCTTTCATCGCATTTAATGTTTTAAAGTAATCAGCCATTAAATAAAATGTCACGGCTTCCCAGCAATAATGCAGCAATGGCTTGGTCCAGCCGCACTCTTGCAGGAAACGTGCAAGATGGATCAGCCAACTGTTTGGTTCAGGTCAGCGCTGGCCTGTGCTCGCCTCATCCTGGCATGTCGGGGGCAGCTGCAAGCAGCATGCATAATTCAGAGCGCTATAGGACTGTGACAGGGGAGCTTCTCCGGCTGTTGCTTGGACAGATGGTGAGCAGCGTACGGAGCAGAGAGCACGCGATAGATTGGTGCCAAGCCTGGGACTCAGTTGCCAAATCTCATGTGAAGTAGGGCTGTGCAGATGAAATAGAGACATGAATTATAGTTTGTTAATGTTCATTAAAACTTTTGGTGCTTATAGTCCTGCTGAGATGAAAAAGTCCAGAGCAAATAGAAATCCCTAGGAACTCACCATGTTTTCTGCAAATGTCTCCTTCAGTCTCTGATTTACATTCGCCTTCTTTCCCAAAAATGTTTAATTGCCACATACTTGATGGCTTCAGGCTTCTGACCGTTATGAAATTGAGACTGAGCCTTTGAGTGTAAACAAAACTCTTACTTCAGTAGTAAACCTAGAATTATTTCTACTCAATCCACTTCACAGTGCTACAGCAGTTTTTAGTAGGTATGGGGTAGTTTGGCAGATTATGATAAAAGCAATGATAAATACGTTACTATTTATACTGTAAAACTGACTAGATAAAAAACCAAGAGCATTTACCTAATCTGACTTCCAATATAGAAAGCCTCTCTCCTTTAAGCCTCTTTTTGGGGGATTCTGGGTGGGAACAGAGATCTGCTTTTTTAGGCAAATTACAAGATCCTCCCCAGGCAGGGGAGGGGCACTGAGGGATGCAGGAGGGTGTTTGTGAACTGTTGGTTGGCTCTCAAGAAACTGGTACTCGAGGAAATGCAAAAGCCTCAAACATTTACGTTGAGAGAAATTGTTCCCTATTTCTTTTTACCTTTTGGCTGTTGGTTGCCCAACCCAAAACACACAGTGTTTTGCCTACAGTGGAATTCCAGCACTCAGCAGTTTGAGGTGAAATCCAGACAGTGAATTCCTTTAAGCTGAGCTCCTCAACTTTGAGGTACTTACAGAAAAGGCAGTTTGGCCCTGGAGAACATGTAGACCTCAGCAGTGGCAGTCTGTCAGTCATGATGCAGGTAGATCCATAAGCAGAATAAGTGAAAAGGCTTTGTGAGGTTTGCGCAACTTCGACAAGATATGCCCCATGGTAGGTCTGCAGTGCGGAGGGAAAGCATGTCTTTTCGTTTTATTGGTGTGCTTCAGGTTGCATAACTTCTTTTGGTAGGTAGTGATGGAAGAAGTTACCCAGAGAATAATTCCTCAGATGTAACAGAAAATTTTGCAAGTAAAGCACTGAATTTCTTTAAGATGTGTGATTCATAACCAGGAGGAACAATAATTTCCCCAATTTGATTTAGGTGCTCAGTTGCACTGGAGATCATCATCACCAGCAGAGAACATCAGTGCTTATTGTCCATTTTAGTAACTTACAAAACCAGGTAGCCTTTCAAACAACTGAAATGCAACTGGATAAAAGGAGAATGTTTTGTTGTACACACAAAAGCACTTTGGAAAGTGCATCATGTGTGGTGTCCAGAGACTACCTTCAATCCCTTGCTTTTTCCTTATTTGTTATGTACATTATACTGCAACAAGTGTAATTTGAAATTGGCTCTGCCTTTTCATCTTTAAAAGTAATGAGGCTTTCTTGGCTGCTAATGCTAGCGTAGTTGTAATTTTTTGCAACTTGTAGTAAGCACATTTCTACAAAGCTTTTCCTAAGAGGTAAAGTGAATTTTGTTTTTGTTTTTGAAATCCACGCACTGCCTGTTTTTCTATTGTGCTTATGAGCTTTCTTTGTTCTAGCATTTAAGACTCAATTCAATGGGAATAATTCCCACCAAAGCAACAGAAATGAACAATTCTCTCAACTACTGTGAGAAGCGCTTTACAGAGGCTGCTATGTTCCAAACAGACATTTAAATCCTCATGGAAAACTATCCAGTAGGGTTCCATATTCTAAAAATGTTACAATTTTTATACAAAACAAGCTATTCTTTCGCTTTGCTGCCCTGCAGAGTTCCTTGGCAGGGAAACCATTCTGTGTTCAGTAGGGATAGTTAAAAATATTTCAGATTGGAACGTCAGGCTAGATTTCGAGCTGCTTTATATCTATATTTCGGAGCGAATGTGTTGTCTTTGGGTTTTGGCAATATGGTGGAAGACCTTCAGGTACAGGAGATTGCAGTGAAATTTCCTTAACCATGAGGGAAAATGAAAGTCCCAATTTGCTGCTTCACATTCCATGAAGTTCAGTAGTGAAAATACATATAACAGCTGCCTTTTGTTGTGCTAATTCTGCTGGAATTTGTCACTGAGACACTATTACAAACTGTTCCTGAAAATGCTTTATCAACTCCCTCTCCGCCCGTACTAGCCACCAGGAAGAAACCATTGCCCACAGCTGGCAGGTAGAAAAAAAGGTAGGTCTGGCAGAAAAAAAGCCAGTGACTGTTTTGGGACCAAAATTTTCTATACTGTGTATCAATCTTTATAATTCACTGCCCTACTTCTCTTCTGCCAGCAGGCATGGTGCAAGGCATGGCTTGCTTCTTGGTTCACGAGTGAGAATTAGAGCTCTGTTTGTCGAATTGTGAGTTTTGGCTGTTGATGCTGGGCGATCAAGGCTCTCCGGTGCTGGAGACAGAGCCCATAGCAAGAGGACCGAACAGCCTGTGCAGTTCACAGCCTGTCTTATTAAAGTGAAGGGAGGCTGGTGGCAAGTGAAAGTTACAGGCCAGGCTGTAAAACGTGATGGAGAACCACAGACTTGCCACCTATTCCGTCATCTGTGTTACCAGGGTAGGAACATCTGCCAGAGTGTCCCCATACTAGTGCCTTGCCCCTCATGTGCTAGTCAGTATCGCTAGTTTCAGAACATCAAACAGAAACTGCCGGGAGCATTTAAATACGCAAACATTTGCCTATGTGCAAATTGTAAATTGTTTGTTCAAAAGAAGTTACATTTGTCATTACCTTAGGCTAAACCAAATTGCAGAGTAGAGTAATTTGTTACAAACATGATATTTTGTGGCAGTTAAACCCTTTTACCAGCTAATCTGGAAAGCAAAATTCTGTAATTGCACACATGGTTGTTTACAAAGGTCTTGGCATAGAAAATAATATTAAGAGGATGACTAGTAATGGCTGAGTAGTACTTGTTGTGAATCAATGTGCATGGTTAAATAACGGGTGAAGTTAAATTAGTGGGGCCTCTCTAATTTAATGTTATCTTCCAGTAAAAGAGATACCTAGCTATAACTTCAGCTACCAGAACCAACTACTTGATACTGAGAAAAGACATTTACTGATCATTTAATCTGCATTCAGATGAAAAGACACTTGCCTTATTATTTTTAATTCCTTCATAAATTTGGAATGATATTGCTTTCATGACCTTGTTATAATTAGCAGTAGCTATTTCTTGTTAATGAGCTATTACCTGCAAATCCATATAATTCATCTGACAAGCTGACAGCCTGACTAATTAACAAGGTTTGACCACTATCTCAAGCCCTCTGCAAAAGATTTTCTCCTCTGACACTAAAAACTGTTCTCTGAGGTACCATATATAAATATATCAAACACTGTAAATGTTTTCTGCAAAGAGGTTACAAAATCACCCTGCTGAGAAGTTTGTCTGTAACATTCATCCAGAATAGACTGTTACCTAAAGGTCTTACTTTGCACCACATTGATCCTGTGATTAAAACTGTGCTAACACCACTGATATTTATAAATCCCTGGCAATCCATAGCATCATTTCTACATGGCTTGCAAAAAAGATTTTAAAATGGAGAACGCCAGGCTCTTCTGCATAAAGAAGCCTGTAGACCTCTCCACTA